>NW_020838009.1:9921430-10034562 GCF_003676395.1 Aethalodelphis obliquidens
AAAAAAAAAAAAAAAAAAAAAAAAAAAAAAAAAAATTAGATCATTTCATTAAAAAAAAAAGAATAAGAAATGAGAAAAACAAGTACAGGGTTAGACGAGCCAGCAGGAGTCTGTGGAACTTGAGATTTCACTGCAACAGGAAGGGGACGAGAGTGCCTTTTTTTTTTTTAGATTAAGGTGTTTTATTATTATTATTATTATTTGGCTGCGCTGCAGCATGTGGGATCTTAGTTCTCCGACCAGGGATCAAACTCAGGCCCTCGGCAGTAAGAGCATGGAGTCCTAAGCACCAGACCACCAGGGAATTCCCAAGGCATTTACTTTAGTTTGAATGGAAAGCGGCAAGTGGCATAAGCAACTGAGAATGTGCCCCTAATAGAGAGCTCTCCCCTCCTTGCACTCCTTAGTCCAAGGTATAATTTCAGGAGAAAAAAGCATCCTGTATCTAGTTAGTTATGTTATCTACGATTACACCTCTAGTCTGTTTCCCTACACCAACCGATTCAGCAGGACTGAATTGAGTTTAACTCAATTCTGACACTATCTACCTGGAGGTAGCGTTAGATCCCACAGATTAAGGGCTTAGTCCCACAACACTGATGCCTATCACAAATCTGGGACAATTGTACTTCTGACTCAGCGGCTAAAAATTGGGGATTTACATGACCTCTTCCTCGGGTCCCATAATTTGCTAGAACGGCTCACAAAACTCAGGAAATGTTGGTTTACATTTACCAATTTATTATAAAGGATACATAAAGACCACAGATAAACAGCCAGATAAGGAGGTACATAGAGTGAGGTCCAGAGGGTCCTGAGCACAGGCGCTTCTGTCCCAGTGGAACTGAGATGCTCACAAAAGATTACCTGTGAATAGCAGAAGGCCACTCGTATCGCTCAGGAAATTCCAAGGGTTTTAGGAGCTCTATGCCAGAAACTGGGGACAAAGACCAAAATATACTTCTCTGCCACAACTTTCTTCTAAGGCAGGCATGGCATTGACTGATACCTGGTTTAAAGTCTAAAAATCGTGTCCAGATAAGGCACACCAGCAGATAAGACTCTCATTCCGGTTAAAGTTGAACACGTGTCTGAACCACTGATCTTGACTGAGTTAGAGCAAATGACTGTGATTTGTCCACATTTCCACAGTTGTTTCCATGTAAAAATCAGTTTTATAGCGACTTTTATTAAAAAACATTCTTTGTTTAAATAGCTATGGCTTATTTTATCATAAGGCTTTTCTTTCTTTTTTAAAAATTTTATTTTATTTATTTTTATTTTTGGCTGCATTGGGTCTTCATTGCTGCGTGTGGGCTTTCTCTAGCGGCAAGCAGGGCTACTCTTCATTGCGGTGTGAGGGCTTCTCCCTGCGGTGGCTTCTCTTGCTGCAGAGCACGGGCTCTAGGTGCACAGCTTCAGTAGTTGTGGCATGTGGGCTCAGTAGTTGTGGCTCACGGGCTCTAGAGCGCAGGCTCAGTAGTTGTGGTGCAGGGGCTTCGTTGCTCCGCGGCATGTGGGATCTTCCCGGAGCAGGGCTCGAACCCATGTCCCCTGCATTGACAGGCGTACTCTTAACCACTGTGCCACCAGGGAAGTCTGCCATTAAAAAATATTCTGATCAAATAATCTTGCAAAGGAGATAAGCTTCAAGCCTTCAAGCTTCAAGCCTATAATATAAAAGCAAAGAGTAAATGATTTTCTGCTCAGTTATCACGTTTAGGATCTTTACAAGGAGTGTGCTAGGCCCCAGGGAGCACTCCTTGCTGTTCATGCCCAAAATTTCACGTCCTGTCCTGTCCTTGAGCGTGGAAATGGTCAGCCGACTGGTTGCAGTCCACACTGTTTCTCCCACAAACATCCACACAGCTGTCACATAGTTCTTTCCATCCAGTGTGAAGCAGTGATAAACTCCTGCAGGATGAGTTATCACATTTCCTTTCTCCATGAAAATCTGAAGTCCTCTTTATCTCTTTCATCAAAGTATCCACTGCCATCCAAGATGTAGCAAATTTTACATCCTAGTACAAATGCTCCCAGCAAAACATCTTAACCTTTTCTTCATAATTTGGAAATTTATTTTTGCATATGTTTATTATGACCATCCCAGAGTAGTCTAATTCTGGATCATTCTGATATTTGCCAGCTTCCAGTAAAGGACTCCAAGCTGGTGCAGCTGCTCCAGGAGGACTGGGCAGCTGGGCTCCAGGCCAGGGGGCCACCTCAGGTCATCTTGGGACTCCTCCATGTACCAGACCTCCTGCACCATGGTCTGGGCCTGGGATGGGGGTGGTGCGGTGCATCACCCGGGGCTCCCTGACCTGCATGGGCTGAGCTAGGTCGAGGCCCCAGTGGCCATTTTTTAGGGGGGCATCCCAGCTTGGGCCACTGCCCAACCCCCATTTCCCGACTGGGCGAGGCCTGACCCACGGTATTCACTTACAATAACAAAATGTACAAGTGATACTTTCTCAAAGGTTAACTGCAATGTGGAATCTGAAACAACACCAATATGCCTTTCCTACTCTGTTACATTCAAACCCCTCATATTCAAATCCATTCTGGAATAGGTCTCTTACCCATGCATAACTTTTTAACATCATGCATTGGTCATTTAGAAAATACTGGCTGAGTTATGCAGATCTTCCAAAAGTTGACACATTTCATTACACAATATGAAAAAAAATCACATTTGGTAGACCATTAATCTCATTAGAAACATCATGAAGAATTGGGAAGCTGGGACTTCCCTGGGTCCAGTGGTTAAGACTCCGTGCTCCCAATGCAGGGGGCCAGGGTTTGATCTCAGGTCAGGGAACTAGATCCCACGTGCATGCCGCAACTAAGAGTCCGCATGCTGCAACTAAAGATGCCGCATACGCCAATGAAAATCCCGTGGTGCCACAACCCAGCGCAGCCAAATAAATACATAAATAAATATTAAAAAAAAAAAAAGAATTGAGAAGCTCTCAAACTCAGGGTATATACAAGGTTTCCAAAATTTTAGTTTTCCCTTGAAAGCTCCAATATAAAAAAATCATTGGTAACATATACTATAAGCTATTTCCTTGAAGTGACTGGCTCATTTCATTCATTTTTGAGAAAATATCTGCCAAATATTTGAGTCCAAATGGCTTCTGCATCGGTTGTTCTTTTCAGCTGAAATGTTGTTCTGTGAAGAAAGCAGCTGCTTCAACCCACAGCTCAAATAAAGCACTCCCGCTCTTCCTCAGTGCTTTTCCAGGAGACAACCATCTTTCCAGGGTCTGCAGCACAAGTGCTTTGTATGTACTTCCATTTTTATTACGTAAGATATTAGAAAGATATATACCCAAGAGTTACGATTTAATCAAATTATTAATTTCTACTGCTTTATTTAGTACATCGTATTAATAGACTTAAAAAAAAAAAGACAGAGAGTGCACGATGGTGAGCAATAAAATCACTACTAGTATAGTTTGGTGCCTCTGCCATGATTCAGGGTAAGGTATAAGCGGTTTTCCCCACCGTTGCTTTTGTACCATTTGGGCAAATGTTAACACAGTGAGAAAGGCAAGTGACTTCTTAGTATTACGAAAATTATTTAGATCTCGTGGTGCCCCTCCTCCCCCAGGGTCCGCGGACCACACTTTGAGAACCGTCGTTTGCTCTAGGTCGCAGCATCTTGTCCTAACCTCCACTTAACTTTATATTCATTAAGTTCTGATCTTTCGTCCTTCTGAGACCGTAAAAACAGCCCAGCAGCCTCCTCTCGAGCACCTGGGGAGGCTGCTTCCAGCGGGAGCCAGAGCTGCGGGGCGTGGCCAGCGCCTCACCGCAGCTGGTACCCGAGGGGCCCTCACCCCTCTTTCCCTTACCTCACTTCCTCTTCCCCTCCCCAGCCCCTTTAACCCTTCGTTTTCCCCAAAGACGGAAAGAACGCGAGAGGAAATGCCTCAATTTAAAAGAAGCCGCCAGAGTGAATGGTGCTGGGACAGGGGACACTCTGCACAGCACATAAACGACTGTGACCGTTTGTTTCAAAAAAAAAAAAATCTATCTACCTATCTATTTCTATATATATCTTGATTGTTCTTTTTCTGGTTACAAAAGTAATAGATGCTTTGTTATATAATGTTCAACCCCCACAGAATTGCATAAAGTAGAAATTGAGTCTCCCACTATACCCCACTCCCATACCCTCTTAGGTTTCTGTGCCTTTAATTTTTCATATATAGGTATGCATGTATGTTAAGATATTTCTCTGCAACTTTCTATTTTCACTTAATTTATCACAATGCATTTTTCTTTTTCTTTTTTATTTGAGTCTTAACCATGCAGAGTCTTAACCACTGGACTGCCAGGGAAGTCCCCCAATGCATTTTTCTATATCAGCAAATATTTACCTCATTCTTAATGACAATGGACATTTAGGTCATTCCCAATTTTTCCCTATTACAAACAGTGCTGCAGTGAACACCTTGCACTTATGTGTCTGTACAATTTGGTAAGTATTTCTATGCTGTCAGTCTCTCAGAGTGGAATTTCCAGATGAAGAGTTACGTGCACTTTATAATAGGATGGATGATACTAAATTGCCCTCCAAAGAGATTGTACTAACCAACACTCCATCCAGCCACAGCAACGATATTTTGAAATGATCTGTTCATATCTCCATCTTCCGGATACCCTCACTGGACGCTGGTCCTCTCAGGAATAGAATGTGCCCTCTTGTCCATCTGTGGGTCACACCTGTCATGTCGTAGGAGCTCAGTAAACTGGTGTGGAGTGGATGTGAATGAACAGATAACATTAACACTATGGCCAGGCTTCTCCTATGTGTGCCAGGCACCATTCAAAGCAACTTATCTGCATGAATTTATTTAATCCTAGTAACTGCTAGGAGTAGGGATTTTTATTATCTCCATTTGCAGTTGAAGAAACTGAGGCTCAGAGAAGTTAAGTGACTTGCCCAGGCATGAGACAATCACGACAAAAGACTTCCACGGGACTTTCCTGGTGGTCCAGAGGTTAAGACTCCGCCCTTCCACTGTAGGGGGTGCGGGTTCCATCCCTGGTCCGGGAACTAAGATCCCTCATGCCATGCGGCCAAAAAACTTAAAAAAAAAAAAAAAAAAAAGACTTCTACAAACAGGGAGAAAGCTTTATACTCTGGAAATCTGTTACCAAGATGGTAATGTTGCTTTTAGTTCTTTTTAATCCCTTTCAATCATTTCCCCTTCCTCTAACTTTGGACGTCTAGTTTTATTAGGAATCTTGAGGATTAATTAACTTATGCAACCTAAGAGAAAATTTCACAAAATTTAATAAAGTTTTATTTATTTATTTGGCCATGCATGTAGGATCTTGGTTCCCTGACCAGGGATTGAACCCATGCCCCCTGCAGTGGAAGTGCGTAGTACTAACCACTGGACCACCAGGGAATTCCCTAAATAGTGTTTTAAAATCTTCCAAATTTGTTTCTGGACCCCACCTGTTACTGTCCATAGATTTATTTTACAAAGTTAAAATCAGAGTAGTAGGGTTTCCCTGGTGGTGCACTGGTTAAGAATCTGCCTGCCAATGCAGGGGACACGATTCGAGCCCTGGCCCAGGAAAAACCCACATGGCGCAGAGCAACTAAATCCATGCACCACAACTACTAGGCTGCACTCTAGAGCCTGCGAGCCACAACTACTGAGCCCACGTGCCACAACTACTGAAGCCCACGCACCTAGAGCCCATGCTCCACAACAAGAGAAGCCACCGCAATGAGAAGCCCGCGCACCGCAACGAAGAGTAGTCCCCGCTCGCCGCAACTAGAGAAAGCCAGCGCACAGCAACGAAGACCCAACGCAGCCAAAAATAAATAAATAAAATAAATAAATTTATTAAAAAAAAATCAGAGTAGTAGTTTGTGTTCTTTTATTGGGGGGGTCTGTTTACCTTTCGTGATGATTCAAGTGTAAATGAATGCTATACCCCCCCTTTATCCCCACCCCCAGTGCAGGCTTGAGAGGGTGAATTTGTACTTGGCCTTCAAGGATGAGCTGGGTCTGGCAATGCGGAGTGGAAAGAACCCACTTGATGGAAGGAAGGGACAGTGCAACTGCTCAGAGTCAAGGACTACTCAGGGGAATGGCTAAATTTAGGGTTCTTGTGGAGAGGGAATAGTAACTGTGGGGGGTAGGTGAAGGCCATGAAATGTTATAAGCTATTCAGATTTTATTGTATCAGGCAGTGGAGAGCTACTTCACTATCTGAGCTGTGGAGTGACTGCTCAGGGCTGTGCTTAGGGTGACAGCGCTGGAAGTGGCGGGGAGGGCTGATAGGAGGGGGAGGGAGCACAGACTGACTACTGGCAGGGAAATCAGTTTAGAGATGACCATAAATAGCTCTGCTATCAACGCCTCCCCCTCAACCTTCCTCCCTCCCATCTTCTGATTTCTAATAATGGCATCACCATTCTCCCAGCCCCAGGGATGGAAGTCTGAGTCACTGTGACTCCTCCCCCGTCCAGCTAGCTGCAGTTCCTGCATACGCCATCTCTACACTGCCTCTGCACTCTTGCACCTTCTTGAGGGTCCTGCCAGGACCCTGTGTCAAGTCTCTCCGGTTCAAGAACCCTGGCCTCCCTTCCCCAGGCCTGATTCTCCACTGTCTGACATCCCCTCACTGCTGTGCCAGATGTTACCAGATGTTACTCCCTGCCTACAAACATAGCACGAAACTAATGTCCTGGTGTGTCCACCTGGGTGAAGTGCAAGGCCCTCACTCTACTCGTGTCTGCATGGTCAGCCTCCTTCCACGTCGTAAAGATCCGTGAGAACACACTTGATGGATGTTCCTGCCCTGAGCTCATCAGGGTCTCCCCCATCAGAGGTGATTTTCTCTTTGCCAGATGCCTAATGTGTCATCTACACTCCTCCTGGGACACTTTCCCCTTGTGCCTGGTTTGTGGTGATTTGTGGTTCCCAGAGGGTAGAGACTGAGTGATATGCATTTCTGTGCCTCCACGGGGAACTTGCACATGACCTAGACTCAATAACTAATTGAGGTTTGATTTAAAATATGTAAGGGGACTTCCCTGGCAGGCCAGTGGTCAAGACTCTGTGCTTCCAATGCAGGGGGCGTGGGTTCAATCCCTGGTCAGGGAACAAAGATCCGACATTCTGTGTGTGGCCAAAAATTATAAATAAATAAATAAATAAAATCTGTAAGGGTGAGAGTTTCCAAATCTGCTGACCCAAAGGAGGATATAAGCACCTTTCCTTTAAATATCACCTTTCTCTGAGGTGGCTTACAGGGCCAGCAGTTATCACCACAAAAAATTCCAAAGAAGTACAATAAATAGGGGCTCTGGGTCCTATTTTTTCTCCTTAAAAGAATGATGGACTACTAGCCAGGTATACGAGTATGAACTAGAGCTCTGCTACTTCCTAGCTGTGTGACTTTGAGCAAGTGTCCTAACCTCTCTGAGCCAATGGAGCTGACATCAGCTGCCTCACCAAATAGATACTGCATGAGGAAGGCTGGCATGGAGCTGGAGCCCTGGGACGTGGGCTGTGAGAGCAGTTTAATCGGAAGATTTTGCCTTGACTGTCCTGGGCTGCTGCTGTGCTGTCAAAGGACCCATGTGCTCCCACCCTGATCCCTCTGCAGGTGAAGGCCAGACTCTGGAACACACTGAGGCTCTAGTATTGCCTCTTGCCAGGCCTCTGACACCTTGGTCCACCATACAGAGAAACAAATGAGCCCCTGGTGGGGGGAGAGCAATTTCTTTATGACCATTTCAGAAATGGCAGTATAGGTAGTTGTCATACATAACAGAATCTGATTGTTTGGGCCAAAAGGAGCCTGGGGGAGCAGTCATCCTCCCAGTTTATAGGTATAGACACTGAGGCCCTGGTGCCTGATAACACTAGGATGGCATGAAAGCCAAATACCAGAGGCTTCCATGGTCTCTGCTGTGTTTTGTTTTTTTTTTAATGTTTTGTCTTATTTTGTTTTTTGGCTGTGTTGGGTCTTCGTTGCCACGTGCAGGTTTTCTCTAGTTGCAGCAAGCGGGGACTACTCTTCGTTGCAGTGTGCGGGCTTCTCATTGTGGTGGCTTCTCTTGTTGTGGAGCATGGGCTCTAGGTGCACGAGCTTCAGTAGTTGTGGCGTATGGGCTCAGTAGGTGTGGCTTGAAGACTCTAGAGCACAGGCTTAGTAGTTGTGACACACGGGCTTAGTTGCTCCATAGCATGTGGGATCTTCCCAGACTAGGGATCGAACCCGCATCCCCTGCATTGGCAGGCGGATTCTTAACCACTGCGCCACCAGGGAAGTCCCTCTGCTTGTGTTTTGAGTAAGAGAATTGGAACAGAATGAAAGGGATAATGGGTCACTCTAGGACATGCTGGCTCAAGGTTAGGCCTTTGAATGAGGTCTCAGACTTTGGGGGTGGCCCCAGAACAGCCTCCCCTTAGGTCCAGTCTACTAGATCTCTGGGCCAAAGTAGTAGCTTTGCCTGGCTGAGACAGGGAGAAGGAAGCTTTGAAGTCACTAATTCAAGGTCACTTTCCTGGCCCAGCTCCATCTGGCAATGTTGACTCTGAGGCAATGAAGGGGAGAGCTGGGAACACAGGGCAGAAAGAGGTGGCTAGCATTCGACCGGGTTGGTGTAGCTGGGAAAGTGGGGGCTGGGGTCAGATTTTTCTAAATAAAACCCAGCCCCAACTGGTGTCTCATTTCAAGAAGATGAGTGAAGAGAGAGCGAGAGACTTTGGTTGTTTATGGCAGAACCAATCAGTATTGTCTTTTGTATGAAAGCAGGCAAAAAATGGAACCGTTTGCCTGAGTACTGTCTGACAAGCATCGTTGGTTGTCGTTGAGCACAGGGTGTGTCCCAAGTCTTTAACATAACGTTATTTCACCCAAGTCTCCTGGCAGCCCTGTTGCTGTTATAGTTCCCATCTCGGAAAGGAGGAAACAGACTCTGGCTATGCTTAATGACTTCGAGGACTAGCAGCTTGACCTTCTGGTGAGAAGCTGAGGGATTTCAACTCTTTTTTTTTTTTTTTTTTGCGGTACGCGGGCCTCTCACTGTCGTGGCCTCTCGCGTGGCGGAGCACAGGCTCCAGACGCGCAGGCTCAGCGGCCACGGCTCACGGGCCTAGCCGCTCCGCGGCATGTGGGATCTTCCCGGACCGGGGCATGAACCCGTGTCCCCTGCATCGGCAGGCGGACTCTCAACCACTGCGCCACCAGGGAAGCTCGGGATTTCAACTCTTGACTCGCGTCAGTCTACCTAACGCGTGGAGGGGATAGGAGGATCTGAGAGCGAATTTGAGGAGACCCGAGGTGACCACGGTCTTAGTTCAAGAACACGGAACGCGCACTGGTTAAATGCGCCTTGGAGTTTCAGCCCAGCTAACGCGAAGGACGCAGGAGTTTGTTCAGATTTGCCTTTTGGGGCTTAAGCTGATGTGTCAGCAACTGATACTCTGGTTTAAATAGGGCATCCTGGAGAGAGGGTTTTTCCTCGCTAACGGCTCCCCTAATCCTCCAGTTCCCACCCCCAGCTCCCGGGTCCCGGTGGGTCTCACCCCTCTCTCACCTCAGTAGCGCTGAGCTTTCCGCGGTGCCCAGAGACGCGCGCGCCGGGCGCGAGGGCGGGGTCCGGGCTGGTGCAGGGCCCAAGGAGGAGTCCGGCCCCTGCCGGCCCCGCCTCCTCCCGGCGAGGCCCAATAGGGTGGCGGGCCCCGGCAGTCCCGCCCCGGCGCTGACCGCTCAGCCCGCGCTTAGCAGGCCTAGGTAGCCCGCCGCCAGGCAGCTGGGAGCAGTGGCCGGCGCTAGGATTTCGCCTACCCCGGTTCGTTCGCTCGCTCGCCAGCCAGTACGACCCCTCACCCGCTCGGGATGGCTGGTTACCTGCGGGTTGTACGCTTGCTCTGTAGAGCCTCCGGTTCCGGGCCGGCCTGGGCGCCGGCAGCCTTAACAGCCCCCAACTTGCAAGAGCAGCCGCGGCGCCACTGTGAGTGCCACGAGGAGGGTCCGGGCGGGGTGCGCGCCTGGCACCGCGACGCGGCGTCCTTCCGGGCGGGGACCAGCGAGCGCGACCCAGGACGCTCGCGAGCCGGGGACGGCGGGGTAGGGCACACAAAGAGCCGGCGGACGGGGACGTGCTCCCCTGCCCCACCTTCCAGGCCGTGCCAGTCGCGGGGGGCGGGGGGAGGACTTGAAGGAAGGTGGCAACTGGTGGCCCGGGCGATGCCGGCCCTGCTGCCCTGCGCCCCCAGATTTTCCTGCAGGGGGTGCGGGGGGTATCCCGGGCTCGGAGCGTATTCTGCCCGTCCTGCGACCCTGGAGGGAGACGAAGCAACCGAGTGGGTACTGGAGCGCCTGGCCCGCTCCACGCGAGTGAGGTAGGGTCCCGGCGCGGTCCGTGCTCAGACAAAGGAGGGGAAGGAGGAGGTATCCACTTCCCCTGCCTTCTCACCCGGGCGCGCAGTGATCCCTCCTCGCTGTCAGGCCCTCGTCAGCTATTTTTGGAGCCTTTTACGCGAGAGTTGGAGGAGTCTCCTTTTTATTTTCGCTTTGGACGCCCCCATTCTCCTTGTCGACCCACTTGAAGCTCCATCCTGGGGCCTCTCCTTGGCTTGACCTGTCTCTTCTCGCCAGCCCGCTCCTGAGCTGCTCCTTGGCCCTGCCGCGCTCACCCGACTGGGGAGACCCGGCAGCCGCGCCAAAATGTCACTTTCCCGAATTGTTCGTCACAGCTTCTGTGATACCCTTAGTTTCCTGCTTAGGAGAGAAGACAATAGTCTTAATAAGCAGGGCATAATAAGCAAGAGTTAGCCTGAACTTCCACTACCAAGGCAGGCTGCCAGGTCTGGCATTGGTCGGCCCCCTGGCTCTCCATCGCCAGCTACAAGAGACAGGGAACGATGTAGGTCCCTTAGCTCTGTCGAATGCCTGTTGCCACGGAAACCCCTATCCTGACCTGGCCAGCAGCTCCCTGGAGTGAGGAGGAGGGGATGGGGCCCAGGCAAGCTGGTCTTACTGCTAGAGTAGGTAATCTTTAACCTAGTGTGGGAGCAGCTGACCAGAGCTGAGAAGAGCCCCAGCACCCCACCTCCCCTTTCAAGGAGAAAGGGGCATTTCTGTTTTTCTACTCATGAGATTTATCTCTAAGGAGTCGGCCCTGCAACTCAAGGTTCTAAGTGTCCCCAGGTCCCAAAAAAGTTTCCCATGTGGCACCACGTTCAGCAAAAGATGGTGGAAGTTAGATACATTTTCCAATTCTCCCCTTTTTTTTTTCTGCACTGATGGTAAAAAAAGAAACAAAAAACCCCACACAAACAAGAAAAGCCCCTTTGAGGCCTGAATTTTGATAACACATGAAAAGAGCAGTCAGTTTCAGGTCCTTCCAGAAGCCCCCAAGTGGGGTTGGTTATTAACGAGGAGAACTTGGTTGGACATGAGACTGTACAATTGTGACCTCTGCTAGCTTGTTACTTGGCAACACTGCTGGAGACAGAATACTTGGCATTCCCCTTGATGACAAGGAAAGAATATGCTTTGGCTAAAATACTTTTGTGTTTTTGCTGCCAGGTAATTCCCACATGTGTCTCCTTCTAGTTTTGCAACTCATAGGCCTCCAGCGACTGCTGGTGGTGGTTCTGATTAAGTTAGTTTGGGGAAGTGAGGGACACTGCTCAGTGGGAGAATTATCTATCCTTCCTTGGCTCAACTCCTAGTCTGGGAACTTCTTCATTTCCTCACCCTGTCCCTTAACTTTTCAGATCTTGGTGATTCGCCTGCACTCTTAGATTCCAGAGGAAATTATTTAATGATTGTTCAGTTTTGCAGACCCACCAGTAGGGTTGTGTGTTCTCCACTGAGCCTTGTTTCATCCACATCAGATAAGACCACAGCTATCCCATCAGAGCTATTTTTGGGTAGTTGTGTTTAGGCCCAGTAGGTTTTGACGAAAAGCCTCTAGAAAGGCTTGGGGCCTGCCTCCAGATCCTTTGTGTGAGGCTGAGGCCTCTTTCACTGATTCCAGGATGGGGTGCTGGACACTGCTGTCTGATTACTGGAAGCCAGCCTCTGTGGCCTGCCCTGGAGTTTACACTTCTGTAAACCATGTTTAAAATGCCAGCGGATTGCAAATATTAACACATGATAAACTGTGAGCTACTCCTGGTGCAGTTTTGTGGTGAGGACTCACTGGCCTCTGTGTGGTAATGCATCCCAGGATGGGGGAGGGGAAGGAGTACTTTTCATCCAAACAGGAGGTTATGGCAGAGCAGTCCTTAGCACAGATTGAATTGACCATAACTTGACATTCATTCATGGATTCAACAAATATTGTGCTTCTACTATGTGCCAAGCACTGTGCCAGGGACACTCTGGGGACAGAGTTGGGAATAAGAGACAAAAACTTCTGCCCTATGGAACTTAAATTCTAATGTGGGGACGGACAGTAGACAAGAACTAAGGAGAACAAATAAGCAAGGAAGGTGTGGGTGAAAGTTTGGGTCGGGCTGCCAGAAAAGACCCCACTGAATGCAGTACTGAGGGAGTGAGGGAAGCAGGCCATTTAGTGTTCAGGGGAAGAGAGGACTGCAGGTGCCAAGGTCACGATGCAGGAGGGCACCTTTGCTTGTTGGAGAAGCAGAAAGTAAGGCTGGCTCAGAGTGCAGAAGGCGAGTGATGGGACATGAGGTCAGACAGTGGAGGTCATGGGGGGCTTGTAGGCCGTTTTTGAGGATTTTGGCCTTCTCTGAGTGAAAGAGGCGGCCTTGCAGGGTTTTGAGAGGAGTGTTGTGACCTGATTTACATTTTAACAGGAGCATTCTGGCTTCAGGGACCTGGTAGGAGGCCTTAGTCAGAAGGCTCTGGCAAGAGAGCATGGTGGCTTTGACCGTGGTGGCGGTACTGGGGTGGGTGGATTCTGGATGAATTTTGACGGAAGAGCCAGTAGAGTTTTTTTGGTGGTTTTGATGTGGGTGTGAGAGAAAGGGAGGAGTGAAGGATGACACCAAAGAAAATACTAGAGTCTCTTCCAGAACTGCTGCCCTGCCTTCTTGAGCCCTCTGGAATTGGGGGCTTCCCCCTACATTCTTCTGGGCCATGCTGGCTGAGCAGCCTCTCTTCTGCTGACAGCAGCATGGGTAGGAATGTGATGAAAGCAGTTCAGTTAAGTAGACTGGGAGGTGGAGGGGTGGCTGTCTTGGGAGGAACCTCTAGCCTGGAGGCTAGGTCTACTTACTTGAGCAGCAAGTAGATACTGAAACCGGGATGGTTTTGTTGTTTTTGTTTTTTAATGTTTATATATTTGGTGGTGTCGGGTCTTAATTGTGGCAGGCGGGCTCCTTAGTTGCGGTTCCAGGGCTCCTTAGTTGCGGCATGCAGGCTCCTTAGTTGTGGCATGCAAACTCTTAGTCACAGCATGCATGTGGGATCTAGTTCCCTGACTAGGGATCAAACCTGGGCCCCCTGCATTGGGAGCGTGGAGTCTTATCCACTGCATCACCAGGGAAGTCCCTGGGGATGGGTTTTGAAATCCTTACTTGGTGTTCGGTGCTAGGAGTTGGCCTAATGGGCCTCTTGTGACTGATGTAATTCCATCCCACACCCTGGCCAAGAGGACAGTGTTTGTGCAGCCTGTCATCTGAAGAGATCATGGCGGCTGTCCCTAGTAGGCCTTCAGGGAGGCCCAGCCACTGTTCTTTGAATTTCAGGTAACCTGTCACCTCTTGTCTCCCAGAGAGGGGCAGACGGTGTGGATGTCTCCACCATAGTGGCTGAACAACAGACATGGTCTCAAACCCAATGCCTTGGGGCACTCTGGAGGGCACGTGGCAGGCCTGGAATGGAGGGAGAGGCTGTCCTCATACCAGCCCATCCTTCATCCTTGCCAGGAGTGAGCGTGGGCTCAGTGGGACGAAGCGACTCATTCTTCAAGAGGGACTGGATTTTTATGTAAAATCTTCTCGGTGTTTTTTTTTCTTTTGGTGGGGCGACTGGTTTAAATTAAACATTAAAGACTTTTTTAATTTCTTATTTTTTATTGTGGTAAAAAATGCATAACAAAAATTTCCATCTTAATCATTTTTATGTGTGCGGTTCAGCAGTGTAAAATACATTCACATTGTTGTTCAACGATCTCCGCAGCTTTTTCATCTTGCAGAACTGAAACTCTGTACCCATTAAACAACTACCCTTCATCCTCTCCCCCCCAGCCCCTGGAAACCACCATTCTTCTTTCTGTTTCTATAATTTTGACCACTCTAGGTACCTCATATAAGTGGAATCAGACAGTATTTGGTTTTTTGTGACTGGTTTGTTTCACTTAGCAGAATTCCCTCACGGTTCTTCCATGTTGTAGAGTGTCAGCATTCCTTCCTTTTTAAGGCTGAATAAGATCCCATTGTCTGTATATAGCACATTAAAAAAAATATTCAAGTTAAAATCTATTGACCTTCTGAGTAAGGTGTAGGAATTGTGAAAAGCTTAGGTGATATAGTTATTAAATCCTTACATATTTAATACTGTTTCTAATTTATCATGAGTTATTTCCCAAAAATGTTAATCACAGCTGGATTGAAAAAGTATTTGGGTAATACATAAAGTGTCCATAGGAGCAAGCACCCTAAGTTTTTATCATATGCTGATAGAGAATTGTTTTAGGTGTTAGAGCTTATGAGGTCCACAGTTTGACTGAATGGGTTAAATAAGCCTCTGTTGCTGTTTAACTGCATTGTAATTACCAAAAGTAATAATGCATATAATTAAAAATAACAGAGAAGCTTTTTTAATTAAAAGATCTTCTGCTCCAAAAAACAAACAAACAAACAAAGTATTTGGGAAAGGTGGTGATGTTGTTTATATAAGTATACCACATTATAAGTCTACTGGTGATCCAAAGAGAATTTGTCTTTGTGGAGTTTGAAGCAAAAGAACAAGCGGCAAAAGCTATTGAGGTAGGTCCAGATCCATCACTAAAACATGGAAGCACTTCCTTTTTTAGTTTCAAAGCAAGTACATCCATGTTGAAGTGGTGGGCAGCCCAGTTTTGGAAAAAAAACTTGGAATCATGAACATAGTTTAACTTTTTGGAGGAAAGTTTTTCTTAAACTTCCTGGGTTAGTTCCCAGAGTCCTATTCTCCTCTTGAAGGTTCATATCACATTTTGTTTATCCATTCATCTGTTGGTGGACACTTGGGTTGCTTCCACCTCTTGGCTATTGTGAATAATTGTTATGAACATGGGTATACAAATATACATATATATATATATATATTTTTTTTTTGCGATACGCGGGCCTCTCACTGTTGTGGCCTCTCCCTTTGCGGAGCACAGGCTCCGGACGCGCAGGCTCAGCGGCCATGGCTCACGGGCCCAGCCGCCCCGCGGCATGTGGGATCTTCCTGAATCGGGGCACGAACCCATGTCCCCTGCATCGGCAGGCAGACTCTCAACCACTGCGCTACCAGGGAAGCCCTATTTTTTAATTTTTTTGAGGAACCATCACACTGTTTTCCATAGTGGCTGCACCATTTTACATTCTCACCAGCAATGCACAAGGGTTCCAGTTTCTTTACATCCTCACCAACATTTGTTACTTTATGTGTTTTGGTCTTTCGTTTTTTGGGGTTTTTTGATAGTAGCTATCCTAATGCGTGTGAAGTGGTATCTCATTGCAGTTTTGATTTGCATTTGCCTAATGATTAGTGACATTGAACATCTTTTTATGAGTGTATTGACCATTTTTGGAGAAATATCTATTCAAGTCCTTTGCCCGTTTATTAATCAGGTTATTTGTTTTGTTGTTATTAAAATTGCCTGATTTTTAAGCCTTGGTCACCAATCAACATTAAAGAAAACCCCTACGACCTGGGCCAAACAAAATGAGCCTCTGCTGCTATGACTCACATCACTGCCCCCAGTCCTCAGCTCCTCTGGGAAGTTGCTTTGAGGGAGGCTGCACACCTGACTTTGATAACAGCGCTGCTTGCTCTCTCCATTACTGATAGGTTTTCCCTTCCATACTCACTCTTTGAGGACAGGCATTGTTGTGTTTAGGTGTTTCAGGAAGGGGTGCTTACCCTTAGCACCTGGTTGTAAATAAGTGGGCCCTGTGGTCTTGAGGGTTTGACACCTGCATACACAGCTGGGAAGGCTGCCTGCTGTGATCTTGATATTGAGCTCCCCCATCGAGGAGTGTGGTGTCCAAAGACACCAGCTGCTGTGCCTGAAGCCCAAAGCTTGAGCAGAGCCCAGGCTGAGGCTGAACCCTTTAGGACTGGCCCCAAATGGGTCTCTACTTAGGGAACTTGATTACCGTAGGCTCGGTACATTAAAAAAAAAAAAAATTGATTGGCTCTCATCACATTAACTCATAGAAGATGCTCCTAAAAACTAAGCTAGCTCGCAACAGCCCAACAGACTTTCTGCAGGTCCTAAAGCCCTTTCCACTCAAGCTTTAGACCAGAAATGCTGAAGGAATTTAGTAGCTTGGGTCCAAAGTCCCCACTGCATCTTGGGAGGAGCTGAAGCGGTGTCAGCCGTGTCCACCATGTTTTCTGGGGAATGAAATATTTTGAGTCTGTGTTTGCTTTCTGCTTCTCTACATATGGCCCACAAGGGCATCCAGAGGCTGCACTTGAGCCAGGGCCCTGGGACACAGGTGAGGCCTATCCTGACCCTGACACAAGCCATGCTTCCTGGGTCTCATTTTTCTTCCCTTTTAGATTAAGAAAAAAAAAAATCTGTTTGCACATCTCTGGAAAGTGAGTTATTCTGCTGCACATAATTCACCTTTTTCTTAGCGGGTTGGGATGCCATCATGAGTCATGGCAGTGGTGTGTTTCGTAGGACAGTGATGTGTTTGGGGTCTTTTGGGCTTTGGTCCCTTTTGTTTTCATGAGCCTAGGTAGCCATGCTTCTTCATTTTTCTAGGCCTGCTTTTCACAGGCTTCTGTCCCTTGCTGTCAGCCTAGCAGATGTCACTTGGGGTTTTCATCCTGTCCCCTCTTCTGATTTGCTGTGTCTAATCTTTGGTGAGTTGAAAGACCCATAGCTACATCTGTAAGGATTGTGTATAACATAAGACTAAACGGGCCCTAAGTAAGGGCTGAGCAGGGCCCCTTTGGAGACAGGGCCCTGCTTTCATCTGGGGTTCAGCAGAAGGTGACACTTCCTGGGGTGACTGAGGCAGGGTTGTAGGTTTCACATAGATCTTGTTGCCGTGCTCTTCAGCTGCTGTTTCTTCCAAGGCTGTGGCCAGAGGCACGTGCTGGTGCTTGGGTGCCCCTGCTGCAGGTTAAGGGTCAATAAGCCTCACCCACGGCAGCCTGCACTGATAAATTGGATGGGCCATTTTCTTTCTTTTTTGGGGGGCTGTGCCCCACGGCATGTGGGATCTTAGTTCCCCGACCAGGGATCGAACATGTGCCCCCTGCATTGGAAGCACGGAGTCATAACCACTGGACCTCCAGGGAAGTCCCGTGGACGATTTTCTTGAGTTTTGTTTGGAATTCGCTTCCCAGACTGTTGGTTTTTCTCATGAGTCAGACTTTCCTTGAAGAGCCTCCACCAGCTCCTGTTTCCTCCTCCACCATCTCCCTGGGCCTGGATCAGTCACTCGTCCAGTCCTTTGATGCATCTGTGGCAGGACTGGCGGACCTGAGCCTGCGTGGATCAGGGCTTCTGCATTCCATTCCCAGGTGCCCATCAAGGAAGGTGTGGATCTTCCTGGATCTGCTGTTTTCAAGCTGTGTGAGCTCTGGCAGTGAGCTGACAACCTCTCTGAGCCTTAATTTCCTCACATTTAAAGTGGAGATAATGATACAGTAAGTCCCTTACATATGAATGAGTTCCGTTCAGAGAGCGCGTTCCTAAGTCCGACTTTTCGTAAGTCCAACAAAGTTAGCCTAGGTACGCAACTAACAAAATCGGCTCTATAGTACTGTAATGTAATAGTTTATAATACTTTTCACACAAATAATACATAAAAAACAAACAAACACACAAAAAATAAAACATTTTTAATCTTGCAGTGCAGTACAGTACCTTGGAAAGTACTGTAGTACAGTACAACAGCTGGCATCCAGGGGCTGGCATCGAGTGAACAGGCAAGAAGTTACTGACTGGAGGAGGGAGAGGAGGTGGGAGGTGGTAGAGCTGAAGGATCGGCAGCAATAGGAGACAGAGGGCAAGCGGCAGTTTCACTCATTCACATCCTGGGCTTGAAATAAAGATACTGTACTACTGCACTCTATACAGTACTGTACAGTAAAGTACACAAAAGCACACCCACTTGTAGAGGATGCGAGCATGTGACAATGTACACCAGACACATGAGCTAACTTACATGATTGGACATGCGAACGCACGTTCGCATCTTTGAAAGTTCACAACTTGAAGGTTCGTATGTAGGGGACTTACTGTACTCCCCTTGGGAGTGGTTCAGAGGATTAAATGTGAAGGGTGTGGTACACCCTCAGGCCCATGGGAGGTGATCTGTACAGTTTCCCTGCTCACTTCATGTTAGTCAGGCTCTCAGGTTGCAAGCAACAGTTAGAGGAAGTTTTTGGAAGGACACGGGGTAGCTCAAGGAATTGCAGGGATTGGACAGGAGGGGATTCCAGGCTACCCTGGGGAACTGGGTGGCAGCAGCCGAAGGCAACCTCTGCCCGGCTTGCTGCTTGACAAGGTGACCCCAGCTGGCTCTCATTCTCTGTGTTGGTCTCCTCTGCTGTCAGGTTCCAGGAGAAAGGATCTGACTGGCCAGGCTGGCATCTGGCTAGTCCCAGCTGGCCAGACTCAGCGGGGGATCCAGCTCCCCCGGGCGGTCCCGGAGCTGCTCCTGCAGGAGGGGGAGTGAATGCTGGGCAGCTGGGCCCTGGCTGACACTCCTCCCTCCATGGTGAAGGGTGGGTCTGGCCAGAGAGGAGAGGGGCTACCCCACCAGCCTCCCCAGGGGTGTGATGTACTATGTGTGTCTGGTCCTAGATGCCGACAAGAGGATCAAGGTGGCGAAGCCAGTGGTGGAGATGGACGGCGATGAGATGACCCGTATTATCTGGCAGTTCATCAAGGAGAAGGTAGTTCCCTCCCGAAGTGGGCGGCCTTCCACATGGCCGGCCGGGCTCAGTGTTCAGTCCCCACTTCGGGTCCCCAGGGTTCACCCGTCACCCTGGTGGGCAGGAGCAGTCCTGATTTTCCCCTTCCGTCCACCCTTCTGTCATGTCCAGACCACTCATGGCTCTTATGACGTCAGGCAGGGGACTGTCCTCAGCCATCTGTGTCACGTGCTCGTGCCAAAGCCAGCATGTTTTCAAAAATGTGTGCAGATTCAAGCCTGACCCTGTATCATGTCGTTTTTTTGTTTTTTTCATTTGTTTTGTCTTTTTCAAACTCGTGTTTCAGCATGAATTGACTATCCTTCGGGAATTTCTTCTTTTCCTTTTTTTAATTTATTTTTTATTGGAGTATAGTTGAATATACATTCCTATGTGCACCCTTGAGGGAGTGAGAGAAGAACAGGGCCGGAGTGTGGGGGGACCACATCATTAACCTTTCCTTAGCGGTTCAAGGATGTCATCGCGAGTTGTGGCGTGGGGTCTGTTGGAGGACAGTGATACGTTTGAGCCACCATGGCAGACGGTTCCCAGGGTGGCTGCTTGGCTTCTCCAAAGTCGCTGTGGGCTGGGTCTGCCTGGGAGAGCACCTTGTCCATGTGCCTGTCCCCAAGAAGAAGGTTGAGAATCACCACTTCTGAATGGGGAAGAAGAGGGAACCCGCTGTATAGAGAACCCTAGATGCACTTGGAGTTGGGGTTTGGCTGAACTGATGGGCCACCGCAGGGGGTGTGTGGTCCACGCTAGGGGATGAGCCCTCCGAGGGGCTGCAGCCTGGTCTGCCGGCCTCTCTCCAGAGCCCCGGCCTCTTGCCAGCTTTGGCGAGCCCACCACTGGCCTTTCCTCTTCCCTGCCCTGACGGGGTGTCCCCTGCCACCGTCCCCACATGCCCCTGAGTCACAGTCATCTGGGCTGATGCCAGGCCCCGGCCATCTGTCTCTAGCTCATCCTGCCCCATGTGGACGTCCAGCTCAAGTATTTTGACCTGGGGCTCCCAAACCGTGACCAGACCAATGATCAGGTCACCATCGACTCCGCGCTGGCCACCCAGAAGTACAGCGTGGCTGTCAAGTGTGCCACCATCACCCCTGACGAGGCCCGTGTGGAAGGTGCGAGGGGCGCGGGGGCGGGCGGCTGGGACAGTGCGGGCTGGGACGTGACCCTGGTCTCCCTGCGAATGCCCAGCACTCAGCGGAGCCTCCAAGGTTCCTGTGGAGGAGGCTGGGGAGGGGAGGTTGAGGGCTGGCCTAGGTTCCACAGTTGGGGGTGGCAAAGCTGGGGCCAGGGTCTGTGTCCCCTGCTCCCAGGCTGGTGGTGTTTCTGCTGTGCCGTGTGGCTCTGGCCAGTGTGGGTGTCACTGGTCACAGAGCTGATGCTGACACTGTCACAGTGAGGACAGCCTCTTTGGGCAGCCTGCCCCCCTGGCCTCCTGGACTGCTTTGCAGGCAGGTTTACAGAGAGACTCTGGGGCCCCCTCTGTCCAGGGTAGTGCTGGGTGTCAGGCCTGTGTCCTTCAGAGGCTCGGAACGTCCCTCGTGTCCCGCCACTGTCTTGGCACTGCAGGTCTGCCCTTTGCCTCTGTGGCCGTGGAGCGGTCTCAGGTGCCCCACCGGGCTTGGACAGGCCGCTGGTCCTCGGTTCTGGGGGCTGCTCTTGAGGGTTCCATGAAATGGCACCAGCGTGTGGGTAAAGGATCCGGGTTTGGGAAATTCAAGAAAGGGTGGTTTCAGAACTTGGCAGAGTTCTGTCTCCCCACTTCCTGCAGTATGAGGGGCCTTAAGGAAACCTTCAAGACATCTCCAAACTCTGCAGGCCTCCTCCTGTCAGGCAGGTTGTTCCTGACCTCAGGGTATGGAATCATTTTAGTGCTAAGCTCTTTCAGCTGGTTTTCTTTGATTTCTCCTGAACCCTGGGATTCATACATCCCCACTTTATGGACAAGGAAGTAGAGGGTCACAGTCTTAGTAATTTAGGCTGAACCCAGCGGTGAGTGGCAGTGCTGGGGCTAGAACCAGAGCATCTGGAGTGAGGCCGCACACTGCCAGGTTCATCAGACAGCTATGTCCAAGTGTGATGTGGGAATAATAATAACTGACAGAGGGGACTTCCCTGGTGGTCCAGTGGCTAAGACTCCATGCTCCCAATGCAGGGGGCCCAGGTTCAATCCCTGGTCAGGGAACTAGATCCCACATGCATGCCGCAACTAAAGATCCTCCTGCATGCTGCAACTGAAGATCCTGCATGCGGCAACGAAGATCTCGCGTGCCACAACTAAGACCCGGTGCAGCCAAAAAAAAAAAGTATATATATGTATATGTATATACATATATGTGTGTGTATATATATATATATATATATATATATGTGTGTGTGTGTATATATATATATATGTATATATATAAAATAACTGACAGAGCCCTTACCACGTGCCAGCCACTGTTCTAGGTACTTTACACATGCATGCATTTAATCCTCACGACAACCCAAAAGGCCAGGTGTTTTATCAGCAATTTCATTTTATGGCTTAAGTTCAGCCACTTGCCTAAGGCTGACAGTCAGAGGTGGTGCCACAGCTGGACCCTGAAGACAGGAAATCTGATTCGGGAGCCCACGTGCACACTCTAGACTCTGCTGCTGCTTCCCCGCAGATGATTTTTAGGACCCCCATCTGTGTTCTTGCTTGGGGTTCAAGTTCTGGTTGGAAGGTGGGGGCTGCAGTGGGGCCACTTCATCTTTGTCCTCATAGAGTTCAAGCTGAAGAAGATGTGGAAGAGTCCCAATGGAACCATCCGGAACATCCTCGGGGGGACTGTCTTCCGGGAGCCCATCATCTGCAGAAACATCCCACGCCTCGTCCCTGGCTGGACCAAGCCCATCACCATTGGCAGGCACGCCCACGGCGACCAGGTCGGCCACGGTGGGAGTGGGGCTCCAAGGGCCTGGGTCCCGCATCTGGAGCACTTGGCCTGAGCCACCCTGTCACCTCTGCAGTACAAGGCCACAGACTTTGTGGCTGACCGGGCTGGCACATTCAAGATCGTCTTCACCCCAAAGGATGGCAGCGGAGCTAAGGAGTGGGAGGTGTACAGCTTCCCCGCTGGTGGCGTGGGCATGGGCATGTACAACACGGATGAGGTGAGCAGCGGCTCCCCGGCTCCCTCCCCCCACGCCTGTCTCTCCATCTCCAGCCACGTCGGGTTGGTGGTTCTGACTATTCCTGCATCGGTGGCCTGAAGGTCTGAGGCCTGAGAGCAAATGCATCTTAGGTGTGTCCGAGGGCCCTGCGGTGGGCCCGGTGTGGAGGGCTGTCCCACTCCTGCCCAGCCAGGTGCTTGTGCTCCCCACCATTCCTAGACTCCCTCTCGGGTGCGTCCTTGGGGGCACATTGGTGGTCAGCTCTTGGCTTACAGCAAACTGGGTAAGCACTTCTTCCCCTCCCTACCCCCACCTCTTGGCTTTCCTTTCCTCTGTGGTTGGGCTCACTCTCAGGCTGTGAAGAAATGGCCACCAGTAGCTCCAGGCTTATCGCTGCCAGCCTGGCTACCCTATCAGAAAAGAGCCCCGCCTTTTTTTTTTTTTTTTTTTGCTGCACTGTGGCATTCAGGATCTTAGTTCCCGGACCAGGGATTGAACCCATGCCCCCTGCAGTGGAAGTGTGGAGTCTTAACCACTGGACCACCAGGGAGGTCCCGGAAAAGAGCCTTTTTGCTCATGATTCCAGCAAAAGTACAGGCCTGGGTCACATGGCCATCTCTGAGCCAATCATGGAGGCCCAGGGGAGGAAGGGCTCTGATTGGATAAGCCCAGGACACACTATCAAGTCTAGAGACGGGCAGGTGGGCTGAGGGCATTAGCCCCACCCCAGCCATATGGTCTAAGAAGTGGGGAGGGTGGTAGCTTTCCAAAGCAGTTGGGGCTACTTCGTCCCAGAAATTGGGAGGGGGATGCTGGGCCAGTAGAAACAATAGATGCTCACTCCAGGGAGGCTGGGTTAACCCCGGCTGCCTGCGAGGGTCCTGTGGAGGGAAGGGATGCCGTTCCCAGGGCCTGGGCCCGCCCTGGGGGACCACACCAGGGACCTCTCTCTCCCTGCAGTCCATCTCGGGTTTTGCGCACAGCTGCTTCCAGTATGCCATCCAGAAGAAGTGGCCACTCTACATGAGCACCAAGAACACCATTCTGAAAGCCTATGACGGGCGCTTCAAGGACATCTTCCAGGAGATCTTTGAGAAGTAATGGCCCCTCCCTTTAATACTTCTCAGGGACGCCATGGCCCTTCTTCCCTGTCCCCTCAGCCGCCCTTACCCACCCAGGGAGATGGCTGTCCCAGTGCACCTGTCTCAGCTCTGAGGCTCAGGGAGGGATCCCCAACCTGTCAGCCTCCCGCTCTCTCCCCACAACAGGCCCTTTTGCTCCCAGGCACTACAAGACCGAGTTCGACAAGAATAAGATCTGGTACGAGCACCGCCTCATTGACGACATGGTGGCTCAGGTCCTCAAGTCTTCGGGCGGCTTTGTGTGGGCCTGCAAGAACTACGACGGAGACGTGCAATCAGACATCCTGGCCCAGGGTACGCTGGCAGCACCTGCTCCCTGCGGGGATGGACTGTTGATTTTCCCTAGCTGGGGGGATTTTCTCCTTCGGGGAGAACACTTCTCTAGCGGAGCAGCAGGACTGGGGCTTGCCTGCTCATTTCAGGGTCTCCTGTGGACAGCAGGGGCCAGGGGCTCCCTGGTGTCTGAGTGAGGAAGGATCCTAAGTTAGCTTTGGACTGGGGTATTACTAGGGCTGCCGTTCCAGAGGAAGGAGGACGTAGGAATTCAGGTGCTAAAGGGCTAGATGTGTTAGCCCTGAGGTTGTTCCTGTCCATGAAAGGGCCAAGTGACTCTGCTTGGCTCCAGGTTTGGACTAGGTTTGGCTCTAGTAGAAAAAGGGGAGTAAGCACAACCGGATGCTCTTTACATTACAGAGAATTTGTTTTGCACAGTAAACCTTTTGGATGTAGGAGAATATTGGGGATGATGCAAACCCCCAGGCCCCAGAGCATCCTGAAACACAAGTTGGGTTGCAGCAGAAAGCCTGCGTGAAGCCGTTAGGGAAGAACAGAAAGAAATAGCCCAATTGTATTGGGAATGAGAGCAGGAAAGAGTGGGAGGAGGCAACATGTATCCATAGCGAGTGGAAGAGAAACCAGGCTCTGTGAGAGGGGGCGAGGTCTAGCTCCTGATAAGGAGAAAAGTGAGGCGCACGCCAGGTTGTGATGAAAAGGCAGAGGGTCTCAGTGCTTTATAAAAACCTTTGACTTTATTTTGAAAAGTTTGGTGTGATCCTCTCACTAGAACAATTCCCATCTAGGATGGGAGCATGAAAAGCCCTAGCAGACAAGAGAAAGGCGTGAAAGGTACCCTTAAGTGTATGAAGATTGGTGAGTGTGAAGGTCCCAGGTGCAAATGGAGAAGGGATTCCCCCTTCCTCTGCCCCAACAGCAAAAATTCTTACACAAATAATTTTCCTCTAGAAGTTGCCCACTTTTTCTTTCTTGGGCATTCAGAATTCTTATTTTGGTGCTGTGGGGGTGCTTTTGAAAACTAGGAGACCTTGGCCACAGAAAAGGTTGACATCTGGATTTGGGAAATCTTGGAAATAAATCACAAAGCTTTAAAGTGGCCTGAAAGAGCAGATAAAGTGATCACTGTGAAACAGCTGGCTGCAGGCTTTATTCTTTCCGCTTGAATGAGCCTCCTGGTCACCAGCCAGGGTGGGTGGGCAGAATTTTGGGGGATCTTATGCCCTGGGGGGACCATAGACTCTGGGGCACCTGGAGGTAGGGGATGCAGAATTATGCTAACAGGCTGATGACAGCCACCTCTGAGTGCCCCTCTGCCCTGTACTGGGCCCTGGAGACCCAGGACAACAGTAGACAAGCCTGAAACAGTCTCTGTTCTCCCAGTTATAGGTGGGGGTGGGTGGAGACACAGCAAGGAAGCAGCTACAACAGCTGGAGGGCAGGTGGGCTCAACCCCAGTGGCCTGAGGAAAGGTGCCGGCACCGAGAGGATGTCTTCCTACTTTCCAGGCTTTGGCTCCCTTGGCCTGATGACGTCCGTGCTGATCTGCCCGGATGGGAAGACCATTGAGGCTGAGGCTGCTCATGGGACGGTCACGCGCCACTATCGGGAGCACCAGAAGGTGAGTGCGAGGACCGTGGCCTCATGACCATCTGCCCCCGGGGCCCGAGCCCACTGGCCCTGAGGGCTGGGAGCACGGGCCTGGTCCTGTCAGTCTAGAGGTGGGCAGCTGTGTCCAGGTGGCCCTCTTGTTGGCTGGTTGGCTCTTCATCCCCCTGTGACCCCTTCCCCCAGGGCCGGCCTACCAGCACCAACCCTATCGCCAGCATCTTTGCCTGGACGCGTGGCCTGGAGCACCGGGGGAAGTTGGACGGAAACCAGGACCTGATAAGGTGAGTGCAGAAGGAGCGCCTGAGCCGGATCTGGGCAGGTTATGGGCCCTGGCTCCACACAGCTGGGGTCTCACTCTGCCCTGTCCCCTGCAGGTTTGCCCAGACCCTGGAGAAGGTGTGCGTCGAGACAGTGGAGAGTGGAGCCATGACCAAGGACCTGGCGGGCTGCATCCATGGCCTCAGCAAGTGGGTGGCCTGGGGTAGAGGGCAGGGCTGGCCTTCTGGGACCTCGGGGTCAGGTGGAAAGAAGCCCAGGGTCCTTCTTAGAGGCCTCCTCCTGAGTTAACTTAGCTGCCGGGGGCAGGACAGGTCCATGGCCCTGGGGGATGGCTCGGGCCAGCCTACGCACACCAGGCGCAGCGAGTGGGTCCCCATCCCTGAGGCTAGCTGCTCAGAATGTTTCCATCCCCTGCTGCACCCATCTCCCAGCTTCTCCCCAGAGAGCTTGTACCTAGTTGCCCACTCACCTGGAAAAGCAAAGACAGGCCTTACTGGGTTCCTGCCGAGTTTGCTGTGGCCTCTTGACCGTTGGCTCCAGGTGCCTCTGGCCTGTAGACCTCCCCGTGACCGCACGAGGGGGCTGCCGTCCGGATGCCTGAGCTCAGGCTCTGCCCTGGGAGGGCCCGGCTGGAGCGGCCCTCACGTGCAGGTGCTCTCTTGGCAGTGTGAAGCTGAACGAGCACTTCCTGAACACCTCGGACTTCCTGGACACCATCAAGAGCAACCTGGACAAAGCTCTGGGCCAGCAGTAGCGGGTGGGAGCGCTGCTGGCTGCCGTGGCGGCCGGGCTGGGGCCGAGCGGGTGGCCACAGGTCCCCCCCAACCCCGACACGCCCCCGCAGCGGAGGGTGAGCTTCACACCCCCTCTTTGGAGGCCTTTCTCGGGGACACTCTTTTTTATAAGCAAGATGTTTTTAAAAGTATCTGTGTGTTTCCCCTCATGGTGACATGAGGCAGGAACGGTGTGTTTTACCTCAGCCAGTGGTATGTTTTGCATACTGTAATTTATATTGCCCTCGGAACACATGGTGCCGTATTTAGCTACTAAAAAGCTCTTCACAAAACAGTCTGCTGTGTTCGTCCCTGAGGGGAAGGAGGCAGCTGGGGCCTAGAGGCAGAAGCCCTCAAAGGGCTGGCGGATTCCCCCGGGGGCTGCCCGGGGTGCCTTGGGTCACAGCAGGCCTCTGTCCAGTCAGGGGGCCACCGGGGGGAGGGGACCAGGCAGAAGGCCTGTGGGTTCCCTGGAATTTCCTAGCACGACCTGGCTTCTGTATCCTCTTTTCCATTTTGAGATTGTCACTTCCGATAGAGTACGGTTATATATATATATTTTTTTTCTTTGATAGTTTTAACTTTCTAAACGTGCCCAGACCTCTTTATTTGCCTGTTTCTCAGTCCTTGAAACAGGTCCCACACAGTGGCCGCCTCAGTTCTCTTCCCCACGGCTGCCTGGGACTCGGGCCTGGGCCTGTGAGTGGGGCCCCCATGTGGTCCAGGCTAGTGAGTCCCAGACTTGGGTTCTTCTTCACCATTCTGTGGCAAAACTTGGAAAAGTAAGTTTACGAAGTTGCTATAAAGCTAAACAGATCCAACTTAAAGGGCTATCCTTTATTCGGGGATTATGTTCTACTTTTGGTGTTAAAATGTCCTAGGGAAGAGTTGTGTCTTTTTTTTGGCCACATGGCTTGCTGAGTCTCAGTTCCCTGACCAGGATCTGCAGTGAAAGCGCAGAGTCCTAACCATTGGACAGCCAGGGAATTCCCGAGTTGTGTCATCTTGACTTGAGAAAATAAATACTTGGCAACCCAAAGTCCATTTCCCACATTTGGGTGGGCTCTCATGTATTCTGAAACCCAATAGCTGGGAGCCTTGGTAGCTTTGAGATGGGCTTCAGCTGCCCACCTCCACTGACAGCCGCCTTCTGCGCTAAGACCACTCTTCCTCAGTAATCACTGGACTCCCGGCGCTCTAGGAGGAAAAGCTGGCGTGATGACTCTGGCTGGCCCAACTCCTGGGGGGAAGCTCAAGGTTTCCGGCCTCTTCCCCATCAGTAACGAAGGGCTGGCAGCTCCCCAGAAGGCACAGCCTCTGAAGCCCAGTCTGGCATGGGGAGCTGGCTTCTGTCCTGGTGGCCTGTTGGTGGGGAAGCGGCTTTTTCTCTTCGAGTGGTGGGAATTCTGGGGCCTTGACCTGCGCCCCTTTCTCACGGGCTTGGAGCTCTGCAGGTGGCCATTCTAGTGCAAAGGATGGGCTGGGGCTCCTCTGGGCCCCCAGAGAGGGAAGCCTTGTAGGGAGCTCCTTCTGAGGGAGGGGTGAGGACCGGGTCCCCAAGAACCATGGAAAGAAGCACTTGCAGTCACCTCACTAAAGAATATTCATTTATTTATAATTATTGCTAAGTAAACTTCTCTTTTAAACAGGAACATAAAAACACAGTAGGGCTTTGCACAAGTGGAATTTCTAAACAGTTGGTTTGTATACACGTCAAAATAAGTTAGAATGGGATTTGTCCAGGAGTTTCCAAGTCACCCGAGAGGCTGCACGCCTCTTTTGAAAAGGTTGGGGTGGGGTGGGGGTGGGGACCGGAGCCTTGCCAAGACCACCGCCCACCCAGCTCCAATTGTGAGTTGTGCTGCTTCCTTCTCTCAGCCTTGCCCAGGTCCAAGGCACAGGGCATGGGGGGCGTTCAAGTATTGAACCTTGCAGAGGGCTGGTGCTGATGGCGGGGCTGGGGGCAGAGAGGAGAGCCCCACCCTGGGGGCCAGACCGTCTCTCATGGGTTTCCAAGACCAAGGCCACTGCACTGGCAGGGAAGAGGAAGAAGAGGAGGTACAGGGTTCTTTTTGGTACCAGGGGAGAAAGAAGTTGTGGGAAGAGGTAGTTTGCGGGGATGATGCTTCTGCTCAGCAGGAGAAAATGTCTTCTACAGTGACGGGGTCACTGCCACCTGAGGGTCATCATGGCGGGCACCTGGGAGGCTGGGGGGCCTCAGGGTCTGGAGAGCCACAGTCGGGGCGAGGCTCCCGTGAGCCCCAGCCCTCTTATTTGCTGCTTAGCATGAACTCTAGCAGAGAAGGAAGGGGCACCTGGCTGCCTGATCCCGAGGCTACCTTGTCCTCCCCTCCGTCCTGATCTCAGCCACCCTGAGGCCTGGCTTGGTCCTTCACTAAGGATACGGCCTTGGGGGCACCTCCCTCCTCAGCCGCTCCCCGCTTCCTGGTTTCTGGGCTGAAGCTGGTGGCTTCACCTCCTGTGCCTCTGGGAATGGCCTTGCCTGCTCCCCTCCACGGAGGCCGCAGGGGGCGAGTGGGTGGGCGTCTGGGTGCCCCAGCATTCCTGAATGTGCTCTTTCACCGCCCTGGGCCTGCAGTCTTCAGTTCCGGGGCAGGAGCTGGCGCGGGGACCGAGGAGATGAGAGCGGGCTGGCGAGGGAGCGAACCGTGGGCTGAGCAGGGGCGGCAGCCCGGGCCGCTGCTCTGGGTGGTGCAGAGCAAGTCACTAGCCGGAGGAGCTGGGAGAGGGTGGACGGCCTGCCGGGCTCTGCCTCCTCCTGCCTCTCGCCTTGGCCTCCGGAGGCTTCCTGCCAGCAGCTGAAGCCCCAGGGCCAGACCGACAGTGCCTTCCGAGCCCGAGTCCCGCCAGGGCAGGCCGCGCTGCTCTCGGTTGGGGAGGCACAAAGCACGCACAGCACACGAGAAAGCTTCCGCTGGCAAAAAGAAAACGATCTCCATCAGAAAAGATAATAGGTGACACAGAGTTGGAAAGGAGAAAAATAAATTACCTTCAAAATACCCCCCTTTGCTCAAAAAACCTTTTTTTTTCCCTCTATGGTCTTCATTTTCCTTTTTAAATATGTTGCTCTTCCTGGGACCCTGCTGACTCTTGGCTGTCCCCATCCTCAAAATGGATACTTATTAGACCTTAAATAAGAGGAAAACTCCAGGCCCCCACCCCTACATAGGCCCTCCTTGGCCTCCTTAAGGACAGCCCCTCTTGGTCCCCAACGACCCCATCACTGGTCCCCCCACTCAAGGGGCCTCCATCTGTCTTTGTTAGTGTGTGTCTGACGCAAGGCATGTCCTGGCTTTGTTGGGGGACCCTGGGGTGGTGCCCCACTTCGAGACAGAACTGGATAACAGTTTGCTGAAATCCACTTTAGGGACGCCCACTTCCAAACAGGGCTGTAAGATGCGAGGCTTCTGGGGGTCGGCTGGAGAGGACGGTAGCTAGGGGTTGGGCTACACCCCGCTTTCCTAAGGCCAGGACCAGGCCGCATGCACACCTGGCTGGAGGAGAGAGCGGGAGGCACCAGGAGGTAGAAGGCAGAGGGCCCTGCCTGGCTGTCCATGGACAGGGTGGGGGAATGGGCTCTGGGCCTGGGCTTTTCGCAGCCCAGGGGCCGGTGGGGGGTAAGGGTGGGGGGCAAGGCTGACCAGCACAGGAGCTCAAACATCCCTAGAGGCAGGAGAGGGTCCAGAGGAGAAACAAGACATGGCTCAAGAGATCTCCCTCCAGTGACAGGAGCCCCGAGGAGCCATCAGGATGGCCCTGCCCACACAGGCCGCCCCAGCTCTGCTGGGCCTGGAGAGACTAGAGAACCTATGCCCTTGTGACCTGTCCCCAGACGGCCCCCATCTGCATTTCTCCCACAGCAGCAGGCCAAGGAGACCCAGACCTGGGCCTCCCGTGTTACCCTTCCTTCCCTAGGATGCCTGGGGCCTGTGCCTGGTTCACAGCTGAGGCCAGTAGTACAGTCTCCATTTGGTCTACAAGTCCCTAGTGGTGCAAACGACTGAGTGGGAGGGAGGGCTCAGGACAGTGGGGCAGTAGCTTGTTTTTCAGCTGCAGGAGGTGCAGCCTGCAGCACATGGGTCTCCCCCCACGCCCCACGCCCTCCTTGCCCCGTCCTGGGTGGCCTGGCCTGTGCTATAGCACGTTGTAGTAGGCCATCTCTTTCATGGCCTGTTCGGTGAGGACGCTGGCCTCGGCGCTGCTGTCCACACCGGCGTAGGCGTAGGCGTTCTCCTCGAAGTCCTCGATCTCCTGCTGGCTGTCAAGCTCGGAGGGGTCGGTGCCCGTCAGCTCCATCATGGGGTCTGCAAGAGAGGGCACAGTTAGGCCTGGATGCTGCCTGTGGTCACTCCCACACGGGAAGCAGAACTAAAGAAGTCATTGCCAGTCACTGCTTCCAAAAGACTCTCAGCTGCCTCCTCTGCCCTCCTGCTCTGGGAGGCCCCCGACTCCCGTGGCTTCTCAAATGTGTGCCGAGTGGGTACAGGCTTGGACTTGAACTCTTGGGGTCATCCCTCTCTTGCACCTCCTGAGTCACTAAGCCCTTATTTATTCTTCGCAACATTACTCATTAGTCTCCTTTGCCATATGAAAGCCTCCTGTACTATATCATGTCTGCAATACCACTCGTTTGGCACCTACTGTATGCCAGGCACTTCACATATATCATCTCATGAATGCTCACAGCAACCCCGTTTAGGAGATCAAAAGGAAGTTCAGAGAGGTTAATCACCTTGCCAAAGGGCACCCAGCAAGTGCTGTTGTTTTGATCCACTGTGCAACTCTACCTCACTTGGCTGGAAGGCGCTGTTTCTCCTCTGACCTGGCGCCAGTTCTACCCAGTGGTATCCTCAGGCCTAGCTCTCCAAGGCCAAGCACTCAAGGTAGGTTAACAAAGACGATGAGATAAAAACTCTAAGAGGCCTCTTGTAATTTTATCAAATTGAAATCTTTTATAAAGCTCTTAGTGTTGGAACAAAAGCCAGATAGAAAACTCCACAAAGGAGCTTGGGTGGGGCTGCCTTCCAATGAGTTATGGAGGGAGGGAGGCCCAGGGTGTGACCTGGGGACCTGGGAGTCTTGCTGGCAGGGACTGTGGCTGAGCCCCAGTGTGCATTCTGCCCCTGTCCATCTGGGATATGTGATGTGTGTTTGGGGAGAAATGGACCCCAGCCCAGGGGTAGCCCTGATGAGTCTAAGGCAGGGTTTTCCAACCTTGGCATTATTAACATCTTGGGCCATAATTCTTTGTTGTGGGGGACTGTCCTGTGCATTGTAGAAGGCTTCCCAGCATCCCTGGCCTCTATCAGCGAGATGCCAGTAGCATTGCCCCCGCTGTGACAACCAAATGTCTCTAGACATGGCCAAATGTCCCTGGGGGGCAAACTCACCCCCAGCTGAGAACCACTGGTTGAAGGGTAATCCCACTCATTGCCAATGAGTGGCTCAGGGTTAGGGATGGGACCCAATTCTGGCCAGTGAATCATGAGGAAAGGCCGCTAGTGAGTTCTTAGAATGTTCTTATTAGTTTCACAGAGCAAAGGAGAGCAGGCTCTTACTCTTCCAATGGAGGTGAACAAGGAAGCATATTGCCCTAAAGGCCACTGGCAGCTATTCTGCGACTATGAGGAAAAGCACAGCTAATAATGTGGACAGAGAGAGGGAGCCTCACCCTGTCATTGTTGAGGGGCTGAATCAGCCAACTTTGAAGACAGCCTGGACTACAAGTCATTTCTTAATTTATTGCTTTATTGTTTAAACCAGTCTGAATGGGGTGTCTCTTACTTGTGCCCATAGCATCTGACTTTATAAAATGAGGCCAGCTGTACCAAATCTCTTTCAGTTTAAATTTTATTTATTTATTTTTTTGTGGCCGCACGCACCACACGGCTTGCGGGATCTTAGTTCCTTACCAGGGATCAAACCCCGGCCCTGGGCAGTGAAAGCATGAGTCCTAACCACTTGACCTCCAGGGAGTTCCCTCAGCTGTACCAAATCTTATAGCCCCTAGGCACTTTCCTCCTCAAATCCTAGTGCCACACCTTCATACCATATAGTTGATTAAAAACAAGCTAAGTAAAGACCCTGGGAAAATTTCTACCTCTGGGTCTCTGTTATCCTCCCAACCTCCCTTTATTAACTCTATTTGGCCTGTCCAGTTGGCCCCAGGGAACACTCTGTACCATTTTTTACAAAGATGTTGATCTACCTCCTGAATTACAGTCCTATCGTTTATTGGGTGGTTCCATCTAGACTGTAGGCTGCCTTCCTCCTGCACAAATGTCAAGCCTGAGCTTCTCAGACCAAGGTTATACGTGAGTGGTGGGTGGACCTGGGCCCCAGCCATTCCCGTGCCAATCCCTGCTTTACTTTCTGTCATCTGGTACAATCAGGAACAAAGCAACCCCTAGGCATCCCAGGTCAGGTGCTGACCTCAGGTGGAAACAGCTTAGGCCTTAACCACCCCCTGGGAGCGAGGTGTGCAGGGACAGCTACTTCCAAAAGGACCAGTCCTGCTCTGGTCCCTCCTGATGGGTTAGCTACCTGGCATGTCCACTAGAGTACTGGCTCTCAAACTCTACTGCGCATAGAATGAACTAGGGTGCTTAAAAAAAAGTCCGGATCCTGGGCCACACGCCAGATCAGTTACATTCGAATCTCTGTGGTTGAGACTCAGGCATCAGCATTTTAAAAATTCTCAAAGTGATTCCAATGTGCAGCCAAGTTTGAGAACAGTTCTCTGGAGTCTAGGTCAGAGGTTCTCGAAGTGAGGTTCCTGACCAGCAGCTTCGGTTTGACCTGGGGAACTTGTTGGAAACGTAAATGATCCGACCCTACCCCAGACCCACAGAATCAGAAGCTCTGAAGGTGGGACCCAGCAATTTGTTTTAACAAGCCTGGAGTGATTCTCATGCTCCCTTGCTCAAGTTTGAAAACCATCACTTTATTCAATACTTCCTCAAACTTTCCGGTGCAAACAAATCACCTGGGGATCTTTTGGAAATGCAGAGCCTGATTCAGCAAGTCTGGGGTGGGGTGGAGCCTGCCACTCTAGCAAGATCCCAGGTGATGCCAATACTGCTGGCCCTAGAACCACATTTTGGGTAAGAAGGGGCTACAGAGCAACTATATGCAGCCAACAGCGTTTCATCCTCACCCAGAATGGAAAACTGATGACACCTGTTTCTGCCAGAACACTCCCGGCCATTCACTGCTCCAAAACTAAATCAGGGTTATTGCAGCATCCCCCAGCATCCGATTGACTCCTAGAAAGTAACCTCACATGGCAAGTCAACTCACCCGGTGATTGTCGGGGCACATTCCCAGCTAATTTGTCTCAGAAGGAGCACCAGAAAGTCAAATAGCTCCAGACTATACAAGGAACCTTCCTGAAGTGTGGTTGGCTTCTCCTTCCTGTAGGATCTCTCAAGTGCCTCCTCCCCATGAGAGGCCAGAGCGACCACAGTTCTTCCAGTACTGACCAGTGTTGAGGGGAGCAGCTATCACTAACATGTAGGGATGTTATAACCAACAGCCAATGAAACCTCCACCAACTGCAGAGGTAAGGACACTTCTCCTGAGTATGTGGGCTACATTCTTTTTGGCAGGCACTATGAAGAATGTGACTGATTGTATATCCCTTTTTGCCTTGGCGACTAGGAAGCTCAGGGCTCCCCTCTGCATGCCCATAGGACCTCCCATGGTGTACTTGGGGTTGTGACCTCACTTGGCTCTCCCTTATCTTTACAGTTGCCAATTTTCCTTTTGTTACTTTCTTTCCCATCCATTTAAAAAAAATGTCATCTCTCAGTAATGAACTTGCATGAGTTACCTAACTTCTCTGTCCTTCAGTGCCTGCATCTGTAAAATGGCGATAATAACAGAGCCAACCTCACTGTGAGGGTTACGTGAGTTAATAAAGGCCTGGCACACAGCACTCAACAAGTTATTTTTATTATTGTTTATGTGAGCCCTCGTAAGTCCTCTGAAGAATACACAAATATCCCATCATTATCACCATGGTGACCCTCCAGGGTGCTCCCTCTCCAGACCTGAGCCCACCCCAATGAGGTCTCAGGCCTGGCCAGCCTCCCCACTCCCCTCACTGGACAGGAGGCTCCTGAGTGTGCCATGACAGTACCGCTCCTGCTCTGTCCACTGCGTGTGGCCCACCCACCTTGGCTGTCCAGGCCGATGTCCATGACGCCGTGCTTGACCTTCATGTGCCGGCTCAGGTTGCCCTTGAGGTTAAACTTGCTGGAGCAGTAGGGGCACTTGAAGGGCTTGCTGCCCGCGTGCAGGTGCATGTGGCCCAGCAGGTTGTACATGCGGTTGAAGGACTTCCCGCACACCTGGAACACACCCCACCCGGCCTCATCAGCCCGGGAACCCGCGCTCTCCGGACCCCCAGCCACTCCTACCTCCACGGCTGGGCCGGAATCCCATCGGCTGTGGACAAGCACTTACTTCGTCCTTTCCTATGTGACCCCAGAGGCCGAGGACTGAGCCACTCCCTGCTGGTCACCGTTCCTGTGTGTCTGCCCCACGATCCCTGAGCTGAAGCTGTCAGAAACCCAGGGCTCGGATCTCCGGGTGCACTGAGTCTCGGGTCGGGGCTCTTTCCCTGCGGCTGTACCGTTACCTTCACCCCCTCCTCCAATTCTCAAAAAACAACCTCAGTAGCTTGTAGGACCTGAACCCTCACCGCCCACCCCAACCCCCAGAGCCCAGGCAGTTTCACCCAACCAGGGCTCCCTTGCCCATACCGGGTCCCGGCTGCTGCCGTCATGCTGAGGCCACTCGTGGGGAAGTCCCACCTGGGGGCCCGAAGGCCTGGTACCTTGCATTTGAATGGCTTCACGGGCGAGTGTACAATCATGTGGGTCTTGAGGGTCTGCTTCTGCACGAAGGTCTTGAAGCAGATGTGGCACTGGTAGGGCCGAACGCTGGTATGGATCAGCATGTGCCGCTTCATGTTTGCCTGCAGGGTGAACTCCCGGCCACACACCTCGCACTTGAACTCCTTCACACCCTGTGCGGGGTGGGAGCGATGGTCAGGGCCACACAATGGACACAGGCTCTGGAAGTGCGTGCGTGCGTGCATGTGTGTGTGTGTGTACCACAGGGTCAGTGCTTCTGGGAAATGACTTCCTGGGGATGTTCCAAACAGGGGCCACTTGTTTGAAATGCCCAGGAGGATGTTGGGGAAGAACCATTTACTATGGAAAGCATTCCAGTGATAGGGAGAGATCGGCTGAGTCTTACTGTTCTGACCCATACACCTGCTGTCTCCTGCCCAAGAGGGCGGGTGGATTTGTAGGTCTGTACCAGGGCACCGAGGCAAGCGTGTTCGTTTGCACATTAATTCATTCATTAATTCATCAACCATTTACCAGGCACCTGCTATAAGCCAGCATCACATCAGGCACCAGAGGCCTCTGGCCAAGAAGTCACAGCCTTAGCCTGGGGGCCTGGATGGCTTCCTGAGATCAAGATGCATGTATATATTTTTCGCCTTAGTGCTGTCTCTCAGTGGTCTTTTTGGTTCACAGACCCCTTTGAGAGTATGATTAAAGGTATGAGCACCCCAGGAAAAATGAAAAAACATTCAGGTCTGTGTAGAATTTAAAGAGTTCTCAAACCTCGGAGCCCGTCCACGACCCCTGAGAGTGTATTCTAAGCTTCTCTTGTGATAAGAACAACCTGTAGCTCTTGTGGAACATAAAGCCTCTCAGGCCCCTCCCTGGAGATTCAAATTCCCACGAATTTTTAATCCCAACAGGTTCCGCAGGTGATTCTTATCACTGATGGACTTTGGAACACAACCCCAGGAGACAAAGATTCCAAGGGAAAACCCTCTGGTTTGGATGGTCAACATGTTTTCCATGGTCTGGAGGTGACCCCCAGAGCAGGACAGGGTGCTGTGTGCACAGGAAGCACAATGTATTGTCTGGGGAGAAAAGTGAGGACAAAAGTTCCTAGAACCCCAGTAATTCAGTAGAACTCCAGTGGCACAGACACATTTCTGTGGTCACAGCTGCTGTCCCAACTGCTTGTTTGGTACAAAGTTTCATGTTATAATTTAACAGTTCCCGTGTCTATTTCTCTCAGCAGACAGGCTGTGTCTCCTGTCTTGTATGCTTGCCTGACAGAGCGAAGATGATGTGTATGACCACGAAGGGGCCCTGCCCTTTGGGATGGTGTGCGCATGTGTAAACTGAGGCTGATAATGGGAATGTTTTCAATTTTATCAGCCTCTGATTTTTGCTTTTGCCTTTTCTTCACAGTATTATTTCTCTTTTAACACTTTGTGGACTTGTGGGGATTTTTAAGTCTCCTAGTAGAGGAGAAAGATGGCAAATATATAGCACATGTACTTATCACTTTGCACTCTCCCCACCCTCAACCCCTGCAACCCCCAACTCCCCGCAGGCGGAAAGAATCAATCATCTGGTTTTACAGCTGAGCCCAGATTCAGCTTCAGAATCCTTCTTAACATTACACTCTAGGTAGCTACACCAATTGAATGAGGAGCACCTGCAATGAAACCTAAGAATCACCTCTGCTCCAGCAGAAAGAGCTCCCAGCGCTGGGAAAGGCTGGATTCTCGGCCTGGCAGGCTGTTTCTTCCCTACTCACCGTAGTGTCCACTGTGAGAGATAAGGACATGAGTTTGACCAGGAGTGTCTCTAAGTCCGCAATTATGGAGAGTGGCAGCTCTAGGCATGTTCAGCTTCAAAGAGTGAAGTTGGTTGGATTTGGGGTGGAAACCATGGGTCAGGACAAGTGCCAGAGTGGGACTGTGGGACCTGAGAGGCCTCATTCCCCTTCTGGACGTAAGAGCCTCTTAAAGGAGGTGACGTTGGCTGAAAGGCAGGGTGGCCAGTGGACTGAAGGAAGAGGAAGGTAGGGGAGAACTGGTCAAGTTTATGTCTAGGGACACAGTGGAAAAGGACAGTGTTGCTCCACCTTCTGTCCCCACAAGCCACTTTGCTTCATTTTGTCATATTCTAGAACCAATTGTACTTTTCCATAGCAAATATTTTTCCTTACATCTATTCCCTTTTTTTTTTTTTTTTTTCCGTTACGCGGGCCTCTCACTGCTGTGGCCTCTCCCGTTGCGGAGCACAGGCTCCGGACGCGCAGGCTCAGCGGCCATGGCTCACGGGCCCAGCCGCTCCGCGGCATGTGGGATCTTACCAGACTGGGGCACGAACCCGTGTCCCCTGCATCGGCAGGCGGACTCTCAACCACTGAGCCACCAGGGAAGCCCACATCTATTCCCTTTTAAAATGAAATATATTTAGCATTTTCCTAAAGGGAAGGCACACAGCTTTTGATAGACTCGTGTAATTACAGGGAGCAAAGGAAGCCCTCTGAGCTTCTGACCATCTATCGCATCCACCTCCCCGTGGCACCCTGGCCTCTCTCCGGCCTCGGTCCTCCCAGCCACAAGATAGAGAATCAGCGATTCTCCAACTGTGCTCCTTGGGTCCTGCAGGGGTTCCTCAAACATTTCAGTTAAAAAGTTTTAAAATAAGTCAAGTTTTACTGTTTAAAAAAACTAATTTCAATTACATTTTTTTCTAACACTCGTCAAAAAAATATAACTATAAAAATGAGAGATGTTCACCACCTAAAAGATCTCAGGCAGTGCTTCGGGAAGCACTGGATGAAAGCACGGCAGGAGGAGAGGGCAGAGCCTCAGACCTGGGGCCAAGCCCCCGGCGGGAGGCGGGGGGAGACCCCAGGGGCCGGGCCCTTGCTGGGGGAGGCCTGTGGCGTCCTTACCTTGTGGGTGAGCGAGTGTTGCTTGAGGTGGTGGATCTGGCTGAACTCCATGCCGCACTCGGTGCACACGAAGGGCCGCACGTTCTGGTGCTTGAGCATGTGGTTCTGCAGCTGGCTGCGGTAGTGGAAGGATTTGTCACACTCGAGGCACTGGTAGAGGGTGGGGCCCTGATGCGAGGCCAGGTGGCGCTTGAGCTGGGTCAGGGTGGAGAAGTCCAGGCCGCACTCGACGCAGACGTGGCAGCGGCCGCTCTCGTGCTTCACCTCGTGGGCCTTGAGCTCGCTGGGGTAGGCGAAGCCGCGGCCGCAGAAGTGGCAGCTATAGGGCTTGACCTCCGAGTGCAGCAGCATGTGGCGCTTGAGGTGGCTGGTCTGCGTGAAGGCCTTCTGGCACACCTGGCACTTGTGCGGCCGGGTGCCCTGGTGCGTCAGCAGGTGTGTCTGCAAGTGGCTGGGCTGCTTGAACAGCTTGCTGCAGTGCGGGCACGAGTGAGGCTTGATGCCATTGTGGCCCAGGATGTGCGTCACCAGGTTGTACTTGGATGTGTAGGACTTCTCGCACATGCGGCACTGCCAGCGCTTCTGACGGTCGCCTGCCTCCACCAGGTACGAGTCGTCGATCTGCACGTTGATGTCCAGCCGGTCCAGCTGGGCCTTCTTGTGGCGTTCCACCGTCGAGCCGGCTGCATCGGCCTCAAACTCGCCTGCCTCCTGCCACACGAAGCCCTGTTCCGGCTTCACGGGCTCCGGGGACTCCATGGTGGGGGCCTCAGGGTCGCTCAGGGGGGCCAGGTGCGGCGGCTCGAAGCCACACTCCGTGGGCAGTGCCTCCGGCCCGGGCAGCACCATGCTAGGCTCAGGGAAGCCGTCCCGGGCTGGGTCAGGGAAGTGGGGGTCGAAGGGGGCTACGTCCAGCTCTGGCCGTGGGGTTCGGGGCAGGTGCCGCAGTGTCCGGGGCTTGCGGCTGAAGACGCTGAGGTCGATCATCTTGACAGCGCTGCTCTGCACCAGGGCCTCGCAGCCGCCACTGGCCACCTCGGTGGGGGCCTCCGCTGGGCCCGCATCCTTGTCGTCGCCGGGCACGGACACCTCGTAGACCTCCTGATCCTCTTCCTCCTCCACCTTCTCAAACTTGACCTTGGGCACCAGCCGCACGGGCGGCCGTGTCTTCCGCCGGGTGTGCTTCTCGAAGGCTGCCTCCACCTCCAGCACCTCCTCCTCTGCCGGCTCCTCCAGGGCCCGCCCGTTGCAGGCCAGCTGGTAGACATCTGGGCCCGGGGCCCGGGGCTCCCCCATGGCCACCCCGGACAGCTCCGGCCCCAGGTCCGGGTAGAAGGCTTCGGCGCTTATGGTGGCTCCAAAGAGCTCATTTTCTGAGACCAGGCCCAGCACAGCGGCCTGAGCCAAGGACAGCACCACCACGGCATCCGTCTGTGTCCCTGAGTCCATGAAGCCCTCCATCCCGTGGCGGCTGGCTAGGAGGGCATCGCTGCAGAAGGAGAAGGGAACGTTAGCACTGCCGCTCAATGTTGCGCAGACAGACAACAGACAGACAACAGACAGACACACTCAGCAAGGGCTCAGCCAGTTTTGGGCGTGTCTGTCCCTGACGCCTTTCTATTCCTGCCTTGGGAACAGGGCACGCTTGTAATTATGGGGAGCAATGATAACCCTCTGTGTATCTGATCATCACCATGTCCTCCATCTCCCGGTGGGATCCTGGGTAAGCCCTGCCCCCTTGCTGACCTCAGTCTTCCCATCTGTGATACAGGGTGGTTGGATTTCCTCAGTGGTTCTCAAACTATGTTCTGCATGTCCTTCAGGAGTTCCAAAAAAAAAAAAAAAAATCGGATCCAAAATTGCAAAATATAAAGATTCTGCTATTTTAAAAATCCATCTACTCAAATGTAATATATACCTCATTCCTGCACATTCAGTAGGCCCACTGGCTTTGTTGCCAAGGTATAATTAATTTTGCACAGACCTTGAGACTGTACAGTGAGGTGTTAAACAACTGTCACCATTTGTAACGGCTTGGCCATGTGAATGTGGTCTTTTGGGTTTTTTTTTTAATATATTGGGCAAAAACAAGGCAACACACAAAAATCAACTAGGTGCCGAGGCCGATCTCAGACAGCAGCTACCTCCTGTCAGCCCTGATGCTAAATGATTGTGCCCATCACAACAGGTCACTGTTCTTGATTAGCTAAATGTTAGACATTTAAATACCTAAATTTATACCGTGTAAAATATAGCTTGTGGGGACTTCCCTGGTGGTGCAGTGGTTAAGAATCCGCCCACCAATGCAGGGAATACGGGTTTGAGCCCTGGTCCGGGAAGATCCCACATGCCGTGGAACAACTAAGCCTGTGTGCCACAACTACTGAAGCCCGCGCACCTGGAGCCCATGCTCCGCAACAAGAAAAGCCACCACACTGAGAAGCCTGCGCAACGCAACAAAGAGTAGCCTCCGCTCGCCGCAAATAGAGAAAGCCTGCGCACAGCAACGAAGACCCAACGCAGCCAAAAAAAAAAAAAAAAAAAAGATATTAGTGGGTTTAAAAAAAAAACATGTATAGCTTGTGTCTGATTTGTACACTGGAATTCCATGTGAGATCTGATTTGAAAGAAGGGCTCCATGATGGCTACCAAGTTTGAGAAAACTGGCTGAAATGAATGCTAAAACTGGCTCCCAGGGCTTCCCTGGTGGCGCAGTGGTTGAGAGTCTGCCTGCCGATGCAGGGGACACGGGTTCGTGCCCCGGTCCGGGAAGATCCCACATGCCACGGAGCGGCTGGGCCCGTGAGCCATGGCCGCTGAGCCTGCGCGTCTGGAGCCTGTGCTCCGCAACGGGAGAGGCCACAACAGTGAGAGGCCTGCGTACCGCAGAAAAAAAAAAAAAAAAAAAAACTGGCTCCCAGGTTCACAGCTATGCTCTCTGATCCAACAGGTGTTTCTAAAAAAGCCAATGAATCCACCTATCAGGGTCCAACCCCCGGTGCATCAGCTTCCTGCCTTCATAGAGGCTCCAGGTGCACCAGTGCCCTCCGTGTAGCCCGGCCTTTGCACAGGGATTCTCCCACCCAGGTGCCCTTTCCCCAACCCCGGGGAGCTGCCGGCTCCTCCCACCAGCGCCCCAGGCTTCCCTCAAATTCCCCCTGTTCCTGGGGCTTCCCAGCCCTCCCTGCCAGCCCGGATGTGGAAGGGCCTCCTCCCTGGCCTGGGATACTCATCAGATTGTACCCCGCCTCCGGCTCAGTGCCCAGCACAGCACATCAGAGGCACCCCATAAGGAAGGGGAAAGGAAGACAGGACTGGGGTGGCTCCTGCCTGCCTTGCTGGCTCTTCTCCCAGGGCCAGGGTCAGGTGCATGGCCGGCGGCGGCCCTTCCTCAGGAAACCAGCTCCCGGCCTGGTGCCTCCCTACCCCCACAGGCCAGAGGAGCTTCCCCTTCCTGAAGCCGGCTAAAAATAAAATACCCCAGGGAGGAATTTAGCCTCCTTGAAACAGACACTAAAGATTAAACTATTAAGCTTAAACCAGGGCTCTCATGGAAGGGGTCAGATGGAAGGACACCTTTGGGTCCACCTGGAACAGGCTGGGGGGTTAGCCCTGATTTAGAGCCCACCTCCCACCCCCTGCTGGAAAGAGCACCCAACTTGAGCTTGGCCTCAAGTCCCAGCTCTGTCGTGTACAAGTGACTAAGCAAAGTCACTTCAAAGTCACTTCTGCATCTCAGTTTCCCTGTCCAAAAATGGGGATGGAAACCCCTACCCACGGGAGGGTTGTGAGAGCCCAGAGGTCAGAACGTAGATGAAGGGGGTTCGTTAATTATAAAGCCCTCACCAAATGTAAAGCGTCACTATTATTTATCTGCCCAGATCTCTGGAAGCAGCCTTTTCTGATGAAAACCACAGAGCTAAGAGACTTCTCCATTCTGGGGCCCGAAATTCAAGCAAAGGTTTGGGTGATTCTGTGACAGCCTCTAGAGACTAAGAACTCATTCACTGATTAGTGCAGCAAATATTTGCTAAATCCCTGCTATGGGTCAGGCCCTGTGCTTGGAGATGTAAGGGAGATGAGGACACCCCTGTGGTGTCCAGAGATGACCCCTGTGCCCACCGGAGCCCCTGTGGGGGAGCATCACTGCCTTGGATGGCAGCGGCCCATCTGACACAGCGCCCAGCAGCACCCAGCAGCAGCCCTCGTGTCTGCTGTGGGTTTGAGAAAACAAGCAGTTCAGCACTTTTGTCTAGACTTCCTCAAAGGCAGGGCCAGCGGAGGGGAGGGACTGACCCTCAACAGCGGAGCCTGTGCTAGGACTTGGCCCTGGATTCTAAATTCAAATCTGGACAATATCCTTTTCTAGCTCAGGTATATCCTGTCACATCCTGAGCCTCAGTTTCCTCATCTCTGCGGAGGGGGATATAGTGCCTGAGTCCTGGGGTGCTGAGGAGATGAGATGAGGATGCCAGTGGAAATGTTAGTTCCCTCACCTGTGCTCTTCTTCTGGCCCCAGTCCCTGGCACCACCCCTCTTCTGGCAGCTGAAGGGAACGGGAGCAAAGAAACCCATAACATCACTTTACTGGCAGATGAGTCGGCGAAAGAGTCAGCCAATGTCAGCCTGTGGGAGCTGGAGCACAGGTCTGCTGTGGTCCCCTACACGGAGGGTGATCATGTAACATTCCATCCCTGTTAGGAGGGACCTTCTAAGAGTGAAAGGGGCCACTCCCAAGGCTCACACCAGGATCCCAGGTGCAAGCCGAACCTGCCCTTGGCCACCACGCGTCCCCCTCCTGCAGGGACAGGTGGCAGGTTTCACTTTGGGGCTGAGGACTGGAGCCTGTGCCTGGGTGTAAACGGGGACCTGCCCACAGTCCTCGCTCTCAAGGGGTTCGAGCCCACGTGCAGGGACGCAGAGGTGCCAACAACTAACCACAAAGGTGGTGACTGAGTGCTCACCAGGTCCCAGGAAAGCCATTTCATCCTACGAACAATGCCATGGGGGCGGCGTGGGGGTGGAGGTAGTGAGCGCCACACTGCACAGCCCAGGAATCTGGGGCATAAGTACCAACAGCAAGCTCAAGAGTGCCCTGGCAGTGAGGGCAGAGCTGGGTCAGCACGCGGGCTCCATCCAGGCTCCACTGCATCTTCTGTGCAACCTGGGAGGTCATGTCATGGCTCTGAGCCCAGCCTCCTCAGCTCCCAGGTGCTGCCCTGCCCCCCTCAGGCTCCCAGGAGCCAGCAGCAAAGCTCGAGCAGGCTCTGGGCAAACCGCAGCGTAAAGCCTCAGACCTGTCCCTGCCTGGCTGGTCCAAGGCTCCGGTCGGACTGGGGAACTGGGGTCCCCCTCGAGGGCAGCCACAGCCCTTCCTTGGGTCTCCACTCAGAAGGAGACCTCCATCTCCTTTTCCTGGGAGCCTCCATCAACCCATCTGCCCATCTGGCCCGTCAGGCCCCTGCTTTCTTTTACTTGCCTGACCAGACACATATCACCCTGTAAATACATGTTTAAGGGGCTTATGGGGCTCAGTGTTCACTGGGGCAGCCAGGCAGGCTGTGTGTGTGTGTGCTCATGTGTGTAGGAGGGGCTCTGTTTGTTGCGGCAGAAGAAAGACGACAGAAGGAAGAACGAAGACAGAGGGAATCTAATTCACCTGCGTTTCGCATATGTGTCAGTCCGCCTATCACACACAGGGCCGGGGAGTGGGAAACTGGTGGCTCTGCAACCCTGGTGCCATTATTCCCCCTCCTCCTGGGCCATCTTTTTGGTCCCCCCCCTTCTCAGAGGCCACAACTCTCCCGTTTTATGTCCTGGCACAGGCTGCCCAGGGCAGGACGAGAGCCCGCCAGGTGCGCCCCACCTGTGTGCCAGGGCGGGCCCCACACCTCAAGGACCCTTTTGTCATCTTCCTGGGCCCCCCGTGGCACCTCCTTTCTCAGGGCAAGGCCTCTCTCCCCCCTCTTGTGCCGCGGGTTCAGAACAAAAGCTCTCTACGATGTCCAAGAGAAAGGGGAGCTCAGACCGCCCCGGGCTCTGCACAGCCTGGACTATGAGATGAGGGGCCATCAGAGCTGATGCAGCTCAGCCTCCTACCAGGACACCCTCGGTCTCCAGGGTGGAGAGAAAGGAATGGCAAAGGCAGGGAAATAGAGGAAATGGAATCACTGCCTGATTGTAGTTTAAAGACTTGCACTGGGAGTAGGGGGAAGGGAGGCCATAGCAGAAAGAGAGTGAGAGTGAGAGAGAGAGAGAGAGAGAGAGAGAGAAGAGAGAAGGGCTGTGGAGGCCAAGAAACAAAAGCAGGGGAGGGGGAGGGGAAGGAGTAGAGTGGAAAGAGAGGAGGGGACTTTGTCAGTGACACCAGAAGCCCAGGGCTGCCCTATTTCCCAGGGCTTAGCATCACCCCCTCCCAGGCCTGAGCACCAGGCCAGCCCTGGGGAGTGACCCAAGTCTCATCCCCTGAGGCCCAGCAGGAGGTCTCCCCAACCCAGGCAGACACCCAGGTCCTCCAGACCTCTCCCTGTTGCTTCATCTATTGCTGTACTATGGTTCCTGTAAACACTGACACAAGCTTGTCAAATGAATTAACGAGTGACTTGCTATGTGACCCTGGACAAGTCACCTGACCCTTCAGGGTCTCGGTTTCTTCATCTGTGAGATGGACACAAGAGGCTTCTTGGAACCTTGAGGGCAGGTTAATCCATTGGCTTACCTGCCTGTCTTCCAGGGTCCCCTCCCCAAGACGAGACCTTTTCTCATCCACACTGCTTTAAAAGATCATTTCCTCTCACTGAGACCCCCTTCAAGGGGGTCAGGAGGGTCAGGGAGCTCAGAGTAGCTCTGGAACGCAGAGAGTGGGGCAGAGCACTTGAGGCCTGGTCTGGCCTGGGGCTGGCGGGACAGGAGCCATTTGGAAGGAAGAACCAATAGGGCCTGGTGACCACCTGGCTATCCTTTGCCTCATGCTCACCACCAGGACATCTCAAACTTAAGTCACAGGAATGCTCTGGGGCTTCTGTGAGCCCAGACTTGGGATATCACGAAGCACCCTGATGACTATTTTGAGGGCCTAGCAAGTGCCAGGGCCTGCTCCCTGACACAGGCCCTGCAGTGCCCTGGGCTAGGGGGAAACGTTCGCCCCTTGGCTTTGAATCACCAGGCGACTCTGAGGCTGTGGTCTCCAGTCCTGCCACTGAATCACTGACTCAACACACCTGCCAGGTGCTGGGTGCCATTCTTGGTCCTGGGGATACAGCAGGAAGCACGATAAGCTCCCATCCTCAGGGAGCTGCTCTGAGTGAGCTCAGTCTAAAACCTGAAGCGCCAGGATCTTTGGGAGGTAGGAGGTGCAGCGCTGGGGTCGGGTCGGGACAGGCCCAGCGGAGCAGCCCCTGGGTCCTGAAAAACTGAACCCAGAGTGGGGCAGAACAGGTAGCTGGGCCCGGGGAGGGGAAAAGGAGGTCCAGGTACACACACAGCTGTAAAAAAAATACACAAAACGAAACAAAACAAAAAAACCCCAAAAAAACAAACAAAAAAACCACTCACGGGACTTCAACTTATAGCAAAACCACCCTCTTTGTTTCCTCTCATGTCCCCCTGATGGTAGACTTAAGGGTAAACTCTGCTCACATCCCATGAAAGGAAGAGGAAGCGAAAGCAAAAGCTGGAGGTTTGTGCAAACCTCAGAGCTCCTTGCACAGCCTCACTTCTGTCCAGCCCACAAGGCCTCACTCGACTCAGCAGCTCCAGGCCCAGCGCTGACGAGGCAGCTGGGTTGGGGGTGGGGTGGCCAAGGGGGAAGTGTATGAGTCTCCTTCTTATAGGGGCCTCTCTCTGCCTCAGCTTCCCCTTTTCTCTGTGGACAGATTTGCTAAGCCCTGCCTCCAGAGGCCAGAGTGGCTGGGCCACCAACCCACAAACCACAGGAGGATGGGACGTTCACCATGTATGGCTACTTCCTTTTCCAGAAAAGGAAACTGAGGCTCAGGGAGGGGAAGGGACTGGTCCAAGGTCGCACAGTGAAATGCTGGTAAAGCAGGTCTCTGGCCCGGAAGCCCACCCTCAGCCACATGACCTATAGGATGAAGTTCCTGTGCCTTAGCTGACTGCCGAAGGCTGTCCCCAGCCAAGCTCTACCTGACCCTCCTTTAAGCCTTCCTGTCCCTCTGCATCACACACACACACACACACACACACACAAACACAGACATACATGGAGCTGTTTCCTACCTCGGGGCCTTTGCACAGCCTGACTCCCCTGCCAGGACTTGCCCTTCCCTTGCACTGGGTGAATATCCCTTCATCTTTTCGGAGTCAGTGCAGGCACTGCCTCCCGGGAGATATTCCTTAGCCAGGGGCAGGGCGAGGGCCTCTTCCACAGCCTGAGAACATCAAGTTAATTTTACATGTGGCTAGGCTGGGTGCCCAGTTGTTTGGCCAAACGCTAATCTCTTGATAGATGTTGCTGTGAGCCACACAGCAACACATCTACAATCTGTTGACTTTAGCAGATTACCCTCCTTATTGTGGGCAGGTCTTATCTAATCAGTTGAAGTTTTCAGAGAAAAACGGAAGTTTCCCAGAGAAGAAGGAATTCTGCTTCAAGACTGTTATCACAGAAATCCTGCCTGGGTCTCCAGCCTGCCAGCCTGCCCTGCAGATTTTGGACTTGCCAGCCTCCACAATCGTGTGAGCCAATTCCTTAAAATAAATCTCTCTCTGTGTGTATATACCCTGCTGGTTCTGTTTCTCTAGAGAACGCTGATAAAATCATGTTGATTCATAGTTGTATCTGTTTATGGGCCATCTCCCCCACCAGACATCCACCCCAGAGGATGGTGACTGCAGGGTGGGGCAGAGAGGGCCCAGCAGGGGAGTGTCCCGAGAGAAAGACGCCAGGGCAGGGAAAGGGGAAGGGAGGAAGCCTAGTCGTCCAGGACCCAGAACGAGTGAATGAATGAATGAATGAATGCGACTGAGGGGAAATCCTTGCCTCCTTGCAGCAGAGTTCTACAAATGCTGGGTTCTTCCCCACGCCCTGACCCATCTCACCTCCAGGACAGTCCCGCCTCCTCCCTGGGGTGGCCTCCAGGCTGCACAGAGAAGGCCCAGGAGCACTGAGGTCCCTCCAGCCCTATGACAGCGAGGACTGTTCTGAAAGCGCTTCCCCTCCTGCTCTCCCAGGCCTGGGGCACCGAGACCCATCCTGGGAGCCACACCTCTGCCTCTACAAGCTGAGGTAAGCTGGGCTGAGGCACTCCTGGCTGCCACAGAGCGGCCACTGTGTGAGGGCCCCTCCTCCAGGGAGGTCACAGGGACCCTTAAACCCTAGGAAAGGAGGGATGGAGTCCCCACGGCGAGAGGCACAATCTTGGGCCCGCTGTATTCATGAGACCTCTCAGTTCAAACTCCTCCAAGGGCAGAGACCCTGGCTCCACAGGGTCCGACTGGCATTGTTTGATGAGAGCACCAGTGTCCGGGCCTCACCCCAGGCCAGTTAAACCAGAATCTCTGGGTCTGGAGCCTGGACATGTATTTCCCCCAAACAACCCCAATTTATTCTGATTCTCGAAATTAATTGGTAAGAGCTGACAAGCACTCTCACGTGACCTGGCCTTGAAGCCCAAGCAGGTTCCTCTCTTGGAAACGCGGCTATGCACCAAGCCTTACACTCTCAACCAAAGACTACGTGAAGGCACGCCGTGAGGTGGAGTCCGGACCAGGGGGCAGAGACCCTAAGCAAGCCGGGTGGAGGAGGAGGGAGCAAGTGCGTCCAGAGAAGCAAGCCTGTGGGCTCCTGGGGAGCCCTGGTCCCTGGATGGGGCCAGCCCCTGCTGCCGGCCTGGGGAACCCTCACTGACCCCTGTGTCCTGAGGAGAACTGAGTGGGTCCCTGACCCTTGTAGAAATGAGCCCAAACTAGCAGGGCGTCTGCCACACTAACTGCTGGGGGCAAACGCTGAGCTTCCCGCAGAGCCGCACACGGAGCACATGTCCACTTCCCGTGGATGCGGGTAAAGGAGTGATGTGATGCCTCTCATTTGAAGTCACCAGAAGCCGTGGGCCCTGGGTCCTCCTGCCTGACCCCTCACTTGTCACAAAGGAGGAAAGCTGGGCTCTCCCACAGCAGGACAGTGGCCTCACTGAAGGTCCTTTGCCCAGGCCACTTTGGCTGTGTACCCTCGAGGTTGGTCTTAGAATCTTCATCAGCAGGGTTGGAAGGAACTTTGGGGACCCTCCTGTGCAATGCTGTCATTTTACAGATGTGGAAACTGAGGCCCCCAAGGCTCCCAGCCCACGATGGGGACCAAACTGAGAGCTCTTGATTCCCGGTGCATTTCCATCCATCCATGTCAAACATGGCAGCCACCCCACATACTTGGGCCCTCCTACCAGGCTGTTGGCCTGCATCAAGTCCAGACACGTTACCAAAGACCTGTAAGAACTTGCTTGATTGGCCCCTGCTTATGTGGCAACTTCACAGCACTTTGCTTGTCCCCTTACTCATCACCCTCCAGCCACGTGGGCTTTCCTCATTTTCTATAACAGACTTTCCTGCATGAGGCCTTTTCACATGCTGTTCTCCGTGCCTAGAATGCTGTTCCTTGTCCCTCGTCCTTCAGCTTTCAATCAGGCATCACTTGCTCAGGAACCTTCCCTGACGCCCCTCTCCCCAACCAGGTCTGGACCCCCAAGTTCTAAGCAGTTATAAGGTTAATACTTTTCCTTCCTGGGCTTTATCACAATTTTTAATGACAGATTTGATTGTATAAGTACTCGCTCAATGTCTGGTGTCCCCATTAGATCACAGATTCTACAAGAGGACAGAGAACTCGTCCGTGTGCTCACAGTGCATTCCTTGCAGAGTGCATGTACAGAATGAATTGTTGCCCTTTTGAGAATATCTATATTCAAGTGCAAAGAAAAAAGAGGCCCCTTGCCGAGCCCCAGGTGGAAATCCCCAAGTCTGTACTTCCTTTCCCCGAACTTCAGGACTAGTCCCTGTTCCCAGGGGAAAGGACAGCAGGTCTCATGTTTCTGGAAGGCTCTGTGTCTTTTCTCCAATTCCAGAAGCAAAAACCACATCTATCCTCCAAACAAGTACACTCTGCTGGACCCAAAGATCACCAGCTTAATGTTAACAAGGAAAAACAAATAAAACTTGGGCTCACAAGTTCACAGACAAAGATAAGAACCACAAATGAAGGAACAACGGGAGCATTTATTGGGCTTGAACTTTGTTAGGCCCACGTGCAATTTCTAGGCTTCTAGGCAGCCCTCTGGGGTTGGGAGTGCCACTTCCGTTCTACGGTTGTGGAAACTGAGGCTTAAAGAGTGGCAGTCCCTGACAGGTAGGGTAGAGAAGACCCCAGCTGGGTCAGCCCCGGGGGGCCCAGGCCCAGCTCTCTCCACCCTACCACCTTTGGGCGAGGATGAGTTTTCTGGGTCCGGTCTTATTCCCTTGCCAACCTCAGTTTCTCCACACCGGGGCCTGATTCAGACCTGGAAGCCCCTCGTGGCTTCCCTTCCTCCTCCCCGAGCCTTGTCTCGGGCCCCGCCCGCACTGAGCTCTCAGCCCTCTCCATCCTGTCTTCCTCTCCCTCCTTCCGTTTCCGTGGCAACCCCATCCTCCGCTCTGCCACTCGGTCCTGCATTCCCATCTCTTTCTTTCCTCTTTCATCTCTCCCCTCATCGCAGTGTATAGTCCAAATCCCTCCCTGTCCTTTGCTTCTGGTCTCTAGTCCCTTTTACTCGCCTTTTATCTCTTTCAATGTTCTCTTGTCATCTCAGGGCGACATTTATTTATCTCTTTGCTTAAAAAAAAAAAAAAAGAAAGAAAGAAAGGAGAAAAAAAGAAACCCCATTTCATCAGCCTGAGGCTTCTTTCTCTTGGGTTCTCTCCAAGGGCTAGACTCAGACAGATCCCAGAATGGACCCCCTGCCTTGCCACCATGCAGGCCCTCTACTGACCTCACTTACTGCAGGGAGGAAGGAAACACAGATGGGAGGTGTCCGGGGGCGAGGGCTCATTGGGGGAAGGCACCCTAAGGGGCTTGGCCCTGCTCCTCTGAGGCCAGGCTACAGGAGGTGCCAGAGGCCCCCTCAGGAGAGAACACGGCCGGACCTAGACCCAGGGCTAAGTGGGGGCCCAGCATCCCTCTGCAGGAATTCACTGCAGTTCAGGGAAAGTCCACGCATACACTGCCCCATGCCCCATACCTCCTCCAGGCTCCACCCTGCCTTGTGTGAATGCATGCATGGGACACAGGGCCTGGCCCAAGGCTGGGGCACACAGCAATGCTCAAGGTGCCCAGCTCCCCTCACTCCAAACAGGATAGTGAGATTCACACCCATTCTTCAAAATTCACTCTTTCGCTGTGATCCTAAACGGCCTCTGAGAAAAGGAAGCACCCACTTGTGGGCTGTCCGACCCATGTCTCTGTCTCCACTGTTTAAGGCAGGAGGAAGGGTTGTCAGTTTTTTCTAACTTCTTTTTAGCCATCGTTAACTGAGCTTATACTAACGAACAGGCACATGATCCAGGCCATCCCAGGGAGATGAGCATTTTAATTTTCATTTTACAGATGAGCAAACTGGGGCTTGGAAAAGCTGTTACTTGTCCAAGTCACAGAGCCAATAGGAGGTAAAGGTGGGATCTGAGCAGGTTAAAATCATGCTCTTCCCCTTTTTCTTTCCTTCTTCCTGTGTTCCCCGGAGGGGAGGGTCACACCAATCCTGCACCCAGCCTCCCCAGCCCCTGCCTTCTACATTTCTGTGTTTAATCTGGAGTGATCAGAAGTGACAAGAGAAACAGATTTACCACAGAAAACAAAGCAAGCTGATCGTGGCTGGGGCCCCAGTGTCTCAAAGCGACAGAGAGAACACAGGGGTTTGTGGAAAATGGTATCAAGTCCCCTGGGAAACCAAAACCACAGGGAGAAGAAAGGGGCCCTGGACCTTCAGGAGCCCCACAGGCAGTGTGAGCATCTGCTGGAGCTGTGATGTGTTGTTGACCAGGGGGGAAGTATCAGTGGCCGCTAAGTCCTGGGACCCAAAGTCCCCCCCTGGAGTAGCCCCGGCCAGCCCCGTCAGGGGCGGCTGGCAAGGCCCGGCCCCAGGACGCAGCAAAGCCCAGGAACCCAGGCCTGCCAAGCCCAGGGAGGTGTCAATGACACGACAGCTCTGCTTCTCCCCTAAAAGGCTGGCTTAGCACCTCAGGAACTCTGGGAGCAGGGTCCGAGGAGGAAGAGGTGGGAAGCAACAGAGGGGGAGGGGGAACGGGGAAGGACAGCCCCTCACGCTGCAAACAAACAGAGCGGAAAGGAGCCCGGCTCTCGGTCTGGCAGGCCTGGCCGGCCTCCCCATCTCTGCCACATATGAGCTGGGTGGCCTTGGGCAAGTTCCTCAACCTCCCTGGGACTTGGTTTCCTTGCTGTAAGATGGGGACAGTGATATGAAAAGGATCCATCACGTACAGAGCCCTTCCTTCTGGCCAGGCTTGTGCCTGATGAAATCACGTACAGAAAGCATGCCATCTTGATAACAAACCCACTTACAGAGGAGGAAACCAAGGCATAGAGGAGTTGAGTGACGCATCCAAGGTCACCAGATACACGAGAGGAGTAAGTGGAGTTCAGGTTTCATTCTTGGGTCAACTTAAGTGCTCTTTCAGGTAAAGGAAATAAGGGAAATACAGGTATCCATGAGGAATAGGTTCCAGGACCCTGGTGGATACCAAAATCTGCAAATGTTCAAGTCCCTTATATAAACTGGTATAGTACAGTCAGCCCGACTGAGACGAGTTTGATAACAAGGCTGGTGCATAGTAAGGACTCAATTACTGGGAGCTGTTGCTATTGTGATCATTCCGTTCATCATCCACTCCCCGGGCCAGGCTGGTGCTGGCTGCTGGCGGGACACAAAGTTGCCTGCTCTCAGGGACCTCACATGTTGGTTAGAGAGACAAGACTAAGAACCACGAAACAGGACAGCAAGATATCAGAGAAGAAATAAGCACAAAATGCATGGGGTACCACAAAAGGACAGAGTAATCGCTTTTTTTTTAATTTAAGGGGTCAAGGACATTCTTGCATGTAAACCAGCACTTTGGGAGTCAACAGAGACTCAGAGCATGGGCAGCAGGGGTCCAGCCCCACCCCCTTACACACTGGTTTGGGTGAGCCTCAGTCTCCTCATCTGTAACACGGGATGATGGTCCCACTTCCCAGAGCTGAGCCCATTAGCCCAATGAGCACGTTCTGTGGTATGCAGTACACAAAGGTTGTGCGGAGGGGATGGGGAAGCCTAGAGATGGGAGAACCTGGCTGGGAAGCCCCCTCCCCCATCTGAGGCAGCCAGAGATGAAGGGAAGGTAAAAATGCAGAAGAGCAGTGGGCCGAGAACAGCCGAGGAGTGTGGCCTGGCCTCTCCTCTCTCACAGCAGCCAGCGTGATTCATCCCCAGCCTCCATCCCAGCAGCGTCCCTGGCAGCGTCTGCCTCCTGAAGCTGATGCTGTAATCAACATTTATTTTGCAGTCACCCACACACCCAAGTCGAGTACGGATTTATGCCAGGAGAGGAGTAAAGAATGCCTCTCTCATTCACGTAATGCCTCCATGTATCTCCTGAGGGGAGGGACAGCTGGGGAAACATTTAGGCTGAGTGTACACACGCAGACATCAGACGCATACAGCTGTCCATGCAAGCTATCATCAGTGGCAAGCAGGAACACCGTGCAGCCCATTCTTTCCTTAGTCACCTAATGAACCACACTTTCACACAGTGAGATGTGGGTCAGGACCCACATGATGGGTGGATGCCCGTGGACTTGAGTACTTTGCAGTCCAGCCGGGAGGATGCATGTGGGGGCATGGGGCAGCCCATGATGCAGACATGAGATAAGAGGTTTAGGGGAGACTGCAGAGAGAAGGCAGGGGGAAGAGGACGGGGCCACCGCAGACAGGCCCTGCTGGGGTCTGTACACTGCTAGGAGCTAACAGGGAAGGGGAATCTCATCCGCAGGCTGGACTGAGAGGTGGGAGGAGAACCGGAGGGCAGTGGGGCCCGGGAGGTCCTTGAGGGCAGGTCCCTCGAGGAGGGTGGGTCCACAGACATCAGAGGAGAAGGTGCTCAGGGTGGCCAGCTCAGCCCAGAGTGGGAACTGGTTTCCTCTTTGATCTGGATCATAAAGGATGACTCTGAGGCCCATTAGAAGACCTCACCTTGGGACTTCCCTGGCGGTCCAGTGGTTACGACTCCACACTCCCAATGCAGGGGGCCGGGGTTCGATCCCTGATCAGGGATCCATGCCGCAACTAAGAGCCTGCATGCTGCAGCCAAATATACATACATACATATATATATATATATATACACAGAGAGAGAGAGAGAGAGAGAGAGAGAGGGAGAGAGAGAGGGAACTCACAGAAGGCTGAGCTCTGGGCCATGTGTCCCCAGCCGCTAAAGTTCAAATGCATGTGGTGTGTGACCCAAAGGCCAAAATGATTTAAATGGAGGTGACCATTACAAAACAAGCAAATTGTCTGGCCATCGCTAGAGATGTTTGCGGTGGGCTTGGAAGGTTTCCTCACCACGCTCCCTGTGGTGGGGACAGCCTGTGGGGTTGAGGGTCCTCAGGGCAGGCCGTGGAATGCAGGGTGGGGCCCCTTGGCTGAGGGCAGCAGGAAGGTCTGGAGTGAGCTAGGCCACTTCCTGGCTGTAAGTCCTTGAGCAAGTTGCTTCACCTCTCAGAGCCTCAGATTCCTCAACTGTAAAATGGGAATGACAGCTGCCTTTCCCACAGGATGGCCAAGATGATGTGAGTGAAAGTACCTGGCACAGGTGCTGCCATTTGACAAATGGTAATTTTTCGCTTTTACCATTGCAACATATGTAAACACATAATGTGCATCACCTACGGCCCCGAAATATTTGATATTTTCTTACTGTCACTAAAAATATCTGTCATAAATCCCACAAAGGAGTGGTAAGTGCATGAACATTTGGAAAAAGCAGCTATTTTGAGGGAGAAAAAGTAACCAAATCAGGTGCAAGGGGAGAGATGCTGGAATTGAACCCCGTCTCGAAGGAAGGTTCTAGCTCAAGTTTTTGGCCCACACAAGAACCCCTGGGTTGCCTGAGGGGGCCGTGAGGGTCCCTTGGGCCCCAGGACCCAGAGTGGAGCCGTGGAGAGGTGGGAAGACCTTTCCTGGGACACGTGGAGAAGCCTTCATCACAGATGCCAGATGTTTTCTCTTTAGTGAAATTTTGCAACTCAACGGGGTAGCTCAAAAGACTAAATTTCTAAGAGAATTACAAAACCCAACTCTCCTCACTAGAATGTAGTCTCTTTCTGGGATCGCTGGGCACCTTCTCAGTCTCACCACTAATAGCTGGGATGACCCACCCTTAGCAAACAGAGCCCCGATAGGTCACAGGGTGAAGGGGAGATTCCGAGAATAAGACCCCTGTGCTGACCTCAATTCCTTGAAACTAAAATGCCCAGGAAGCTTCTTATGTGAAGACCATGCACGCTTACATGTGCACCGGCCAGGAGGCAGGCAAGGGTCAGGAACACTCAGGACCTCCTCCGAGAGGCTCAGTGGATTCCCTCCTCCGAACACCCCCAGATCTGAGTGTCAAAGTGCACAATGAAACAAATTCTTCTGGGACCCAGAAACACAGGCTGGGCAGGGGAACGAGCACACCCACCTCCACGGGCAGAGCCCTCGACGGCTTACAAAGTCCTTTCCAGGCACGATGCCACTGGGTCCTCCTCACCTGGTCTGAGCAGCCAGCCATATGGGCAGCACCTGTGTGGGCAGTGCTCTTATTCCCATTCGACAGGTGGCAAAATCCTGATGTTAGTGGACTGGCTGACGGTCCTGAGAGCTACAGTGCCAGCCTGTGCCGACTCTCAGCGCATTATCTAATAGCGACCGCAGTCTGTGTGGTTGGTACTGGTACCACCCCCCTCATTCTACGTATAAGGAAACTGAGGCACGGAAAGGTTAAGAACGCCTTTAGAACGGTGCGCTCCTTGTGACTGCTTCCACAGAGATAAGCAGCAGCATTTAGAAACTTTTACAGCAATTTGACGTTGCTATGGTATCTAGGCAAGGTTGATAAGTTATCAGTCTGCAAGGATTAGAAATAATAATAATAGTTTAAAAACAGGTTGAGAAGTACTGGTTTAGTGTCCAGACTCTGGAATCTGAAGGCTTGAGTTTGAATCCCACCTCTGCTACCTCCCATCATTGTGACTATTTCTCCTGACTAAGGGGGGAGTGGTGCTGACAGCACCTGCCTCACAAATGAAAATATTCAAAGCGCTTATAGCAGAACCTGGCAGCCTATTTGCTACTATTATTAGCATTCGGAAACTTGCCTGGGGCCACAAAGAGACTTACTAGAAGAGCCAGCTCCTTGCGGCCAGGTCTTAAAGGGGGGATTGACCATCAGGCCCTCTGCCACCCTGGAATCGGGGGACCCAGGAAACATGTCTGTCTCCGAAGCCTGTTCACAAATACAGACCCTCTTGCTCCTGCCAGGAGCGAGCTGCCTTCACAGGCTCCCCTTTCATCTCTAGGCCAGGGTGCTGTGGTTGCCTTAATGGGGTGTAAGGAGATGTTCTTGTCCAAACTGGAAAAACCTGATGAGCAGCCAGGCCCGCCCTGGCAGGCTTGGGTTTGGCAGCAAGGTGTCTTAAGAGGCTGGCAGGGCCAGGGGGGCAGTGGTAGCACCCAGGGAGATGCTGCAAGGGATGGTGTCTGCTCGCTGGGTATCTCCATCCCTTCTCTGGAGTACAAATCCCTACATCCGTGGAGGCAGGATTTGCTACCTCCACCCACACAGCTCACCTGTCTCGGTCACCCAGACTCAGAGGGAGGACACAGCCTCTTCCCAGCCCTTTGGAGCCCCAGGCTGTCCTCCTCCCGAAGGGTATGTCATCCACTGAACTTGCACACAGTAGGTGCTCCACCCGTGTCCCCTGAATAAACCATCCTTCGGGGGGTTCAGATCCACCTCCCTGACGTTCTTCCTCCAATGAGCCTTCTCATCGTCCCCACCTGTCCTGCTGTCCCTCCCTGCTCATGCCACCTCTGTGCCCGGTGCTGACTTGTCCTTCTACCTTCCTCCATGGATGTGGCTGGGACCCTGCCCCAGTTCTGCTTGGGGGGGGTCCTGTGCCCTGAGTGGGTAGGGGATGGAGCCCTCCTTTTTTGGGGGCTCTCCAATTACACAGCACTTGGCTGCTAAGGACAAATTCAATTGACACTTCAACAAACATTTATGAGGGACTTCCCTGGCAGTCCAGTGGTTAAGACTCCGTGCTTCCAATGCAGGGGGCACGAGTTTGATCCCTGGTTGGGGAACTAAGATCCCCCATGCCGCGTGGTGCGGCCAAAAAAAAAGAAAATATAAAACAAACATTTATGAAGCGCCTACTACGGGCCAGCTGTGCTGGGTGGGATGGAGATACAGGGCTTACCTTTGGGAGGTTCCCTTCAACCCAGACCTCAAGGCCTGGCAGCTTGTGCCAGGACACTCGGGCCTGGAGCCCAAGCTCCACCTCACCCAGGACACACAGCCCAGAGATCCCTGTGTCTCTCCAGGTGCCCTGGCCCCGTCCTGGGGTCCCTGGGCAATTGTGAGCTAAACTGAGGTCCCTATGTCCCGGGGACCAGAGCTGCAGACTTGGCCCTTTGTCTTGTGTTCTGAAAGGGTGCAAAGGGACTTCCAGACCTGCAGGCTGAGGCCGTCCCTCCACAGGGAAGAAATAGGCCCCCAGACCTCACCCCTCTCTCCTCCAGGCCTGCCCCGGCCTCTCAGGCAGCCCTGCTCCTCTCACATGGCTTTCGATGTCTAGGTGCAGCCCCTGGCACTCCCCAATTTCTTGCCTTCTCTCCACCTCCTGAACGGGGGTCGGGTCCCCGTCTTCCATCGCCTCCTCCACCCCTGCTCTCTGTCTCCTCTACTGAAGCTAAACTGTCCTCTGGAAGGTGACAGGTGAGTCCTGCAAACAGAGGCTCTGATTTGGGTCTTCTCCCCGACAAGGCAACAGCTGCCTCCCCACCTCGGCTCCGGCCGGTCGCGCTGCCCTCTATCTCTGCCTCTCCTTTGCCTCCTTCATCAGGCCTTGGCCTCTGCTTTCTCATCCTACAGGGGTTCCCTCGGAGAAAGCCTCTCCCCTGTGTTTCAACTCTCACCTCCGTGCTGATGCCACCAGACCCACGCCTCTACCTGGGCCCTGCAACGTTCCCTAGACGTCAGACCTTCAATCAGTCAGCACCTGTCTAAACCCCAAGGATCACTCGGCTCCTTGGGGCCAGCCACTGCTGCCAGCTCCCTCCTTTCTGCTGTCCCAGTTTTCCAGCCTCCTCTCCAGGACTCCAGGGCCAGCCAAGGCAGGCCCGCTGTCTCCACAGCCGGGGCCACGCCAGACAACCATGAGGCCGCGTGTGAACCTGGCCTTCCTCCCTGTGCTCAGCCCTGCCCCGGGGTCCCACGGTCTCCCTGAGCCCTCCCCAGGCCAGAAGGCCAGGCTCCCACAGAGGAGGGAGGTCTGGGGGCTCTTCATCCACCTCTGGTCCTCACCTTCACATCAAGGCCCGCCCTGGGGCCACGCAGAAAGGGAGCCCGTCCCCAGGGCTGTGTCTGCATCCTGCAGGCGGTGCCACCAGGTCTGTAGCCAACTGTCCTGGTGACCGATTCAGGAACTGCCTGACCTGTGATGAACAGCTTCCTCTGGTCTGATGGAGACCCTTCCCGAACAGCCTTCCCTCTCAAAGGAGGAGCCCAGAGTAAGCCGGTGTCGTGCATGGTGGTTCTTTTTTACACATTTAGAGCATGGGGGGAAAATGAAAACATCCACATTCTCCCTTCCTCAAATAAACCGACTTCCCTACTCATCCCGTCCCTTGGAAACAGAAGCACCATTCAAAAAGAAAAAGGAAAAAAGAATTAAAAAAAAAAAGAGAGAAAAAAAGAGGCAAAAAGAAAAAAAAAGCAACTGAATAGAAAAAGAAGAAAAGGGACAAAAAAAGAGAAGGAGAAGAGAGCGGTCCCCGAGGGAGCTGGTGAGCGCTGAGAATGAAAGGCAGAAAAGTGAAGGGAAGGAAAGCAGAGATACAAAGGGGGAGAGAAAGACAGAAGCTTTGAAAGAAGGAATGTTCCAGCGTGAATACAGCATGCAGGGGAGAAGGGAGCGCTTGAAAAGGAGCAGCCAGACGCAGTGACCCCTCATTCACAGAAGGTGCCAATCACCGGGACAATGCAGACCCTTTTTTCTTTTCTCCTTCTCTCCTTTCTGGGGAGAGAGGGAGGGAGGGAGAGGCTGGGAACTGCAAGTTAATTCCTAAAAGTACAGAAAATAAATGCAGTTCCCCTGGAGAAGCATCAAAGGGCTGCTTTAAAGGCTTCCCCCGAAACTCACTACACCCACAAGAGAAGTGCTCCCTCTCAGGGAGCGGGGGGCACAGGCCGGCGGCCATCAGCTTTATTTCAGGGTCAGCCGCCCCTGCACCGTCCTGGCCACCCCGCTGTGGCTCCTCCCACTGGGTCCCGGGTGAGCCAAGGCTGGGAGAGCCCCAGGCCGCGACACTGTGGGTGAAGCCTGGCCTCCGTGGGCAGCTTGGCCCTCTTGGTTCTCCTGCTCTAGTCTGAGAGTTTGAGAGCCCAGGTAGGAGGGCAAAGGAGGAGGGTCTGAGCAAGGCAGCTGTTCTGGCTGGAGGCCAGCCTGGGCCGTGTCCGCTCAGGAGGCACTGGATACCAGTGGAGGGAATGACATTTTGAATCGGCCCTGGGACGGGGTGTCCTCTCCTGGGACTGCTTCAAGGAAGCCCAGTGCCTGCTCAGGCCAGGCCATGGTTCCAGGAGAGTGAGAGGGTGGTGGGTTCGTCCGCTTCACTGGCTGCCAACTGTTGGATCAGTGTCCTTACAAGGCAGGGGCCTCTGTGGGCACTGTGGGCACAGATCAGCACTCTGCTGAGTTGGCCAAGACCCAAAGACTAAAACACATGTAGGTGCACCGAACTATCTCAAGTCCCTCTTTCGAAACAGGCCTGGATCTGGACTCTGTCCTTCCCTCTTTCCTGCAGGCAGACATCGGTTATGACGGGGTGTCTACCATGTGTGGGGCCTGTGCTATGCTCTGGGGTAAGCAGTGCACAGGATGGTCCCCGCCCGCCTACGACCCTCAGTCTAGTGACCAAATGTCTTCCCAAATGTCCCTCTGAGATCGCAGGTGAGCGTCCCTGGCCCCTCTCTTTGTCTTCCCTTCTCTTGCTCTTCCTGTCTCTCAATACTCAGTGAGTCATGACGAAACCTGAAATGGGGTCACCTTTATGCAGAGGTTTCTTTTTCCTTCTGATCATCCAAACGCTGGATAATGAGAAATGCCTGGGAGCAGAGAGGCTGAGTGGAAGAAGACTGATTGGTTTATTGATTGATTGAGCGAGCCTCAACCTCACTCATCTATTGAGCAATCAGTCTGTGCAGAGCTCTGCGGCGTGGGCTGCGATTATAAAGCGACGAGGACCAATCCGAGGCCCTGAGATGCTTGAGGCCAACCTAGTGGGTGATGGGGGTGGGGTGCAGCACAGATCCGGGAATGAAAACCCTGCCTTTGCTAGCTTCACCTGGGAAAAGCTGTTGTTAAGTTGGAACAGGCCCAGAAGGGCCTCCAAACCCAAGAAAGGAAGCCAGGAGAAGGGGGCACACAGAAAATGCAAGGGAACTCAGGGCCAGAAAAGTCACCGAACCACCAGGAGCGTATCATGACGCTTGCATTTCAATCCAACAAATGCGAATTCCACAAATATTTACTGAGCACCTGCTATGTGCCCACCAGCTCCTCAGCATTCCTAGGAAGACAGCAGTGAACAGGACCCAGCGGGGTGGGGGTGGGCGGGGGAGGCCACAGGCAAGAAAACAGGCGACCGTATTTAGTGCACTAAGGTCTGTGTGACGGTGACAGCAGGGGGCTATGGGGGCCCAGAGGAGGAGCAGCCTACAGGAGGTGGCAGGCGGGGCAGCGGAGGGGGTGGGTGTGTCAGGGAAGCCTTTTCAGAGGAAGCTGCATGGAGTCTTTTTAATATATCAAAATGAACTAAATTTTCATTTGTTTTGAAGAAGCTTGAAAGAATTTCACTGGTGAAATACCCCAGTGTCCAGAAAACAAAAAAGAACCGATGAATGAACTAATAGATAAAATATCTGACAGATGTTTTCTCGATCTTTTGGTGTACTGGGAAGAATCAGAGATAGAGAAAACCAAGCAGGTGAGGACAATAATGAATTCTTTTTAAAAAAGTAATAGCTCAGGGACTTCCCTGGTGGCGCAGTGGTTAGGAGTCCGCCTGCCAATGCAGGGGAAATGGGTTCGAGCCCTGGTCCAGGAAGATCCCACATGCCACATGCCGCAGAGCAACTAAGCCTGTGCACCACAACTACTGAGCCCACGTGCCACAACTACTGAAGCCTGCACGTCTAGAGCCCGTGCTCTGCAACAAAGAGAAGCCACCGCAATGAGAAGCCTGCACACTGCAACAGAGTAGCCCCCCTTTGCCACAGCTAGAGAAAGCCCATGCACAGCAATGAAGACCCAATGCAACCAAAAAGAAAGGTAATAGCTCAGTGCTAGGCTCAGCAGTGAACGATATTTATATTGTGTATTTATCCCCAAATCATGATAGAACGATATTAGCAGGAAAGGCAGTAATATGGAGGCAATAGGTAACATCCAAAATTGGTAAATTGAGAAGCAGTGAATAAACATTTTTTTCAGAGTATAGAGGTGAAAAACAGAAAGGAGAAACTAAAAGGAATTGAGAACAGTGAACCGGTCTGGAGGGCTGGAGTGGGGGGAGTGAGGTGGGCAGGGGGCCTGCTGCTTTATCCGTGTAAGCCCTTCAGTACTGTTTGACATAAAAAAAAGATGCATATGCATTACTTTGATAAAAGACAAAATTAAATGCAAGCAAACAAGCAAAAGAGGCTTGGCAAAGGAGTCACTGTTAAGTCAAATTGGGATCACTCTGAACTCCTTGGAGGACTCAGCCAAGAAACAGAAAGGGCACCGCACTTCTACGCTTATGAGAATAGAAACTGCTTTGAGAAAGAACAGAATTCAGTGGGCTCCTGCCCAAGATAACACAATTAGGGGGAACAGGACGGAGGGGAAAAATCTTGCGGAAAGAACCTGCAGAATACAGGCATGTGGCTTTAACAATGAGACCCATAGCACGAGGAACCCTTCCCTGGGGACCAGGAGATCCAGAGACCAGGGTGCAGTTACCTAGCGCTCTCCTGCAGGGGCCCAGATCCTCAGGGGGTGTATTCATGCAGCCGAGTTGGGTGAAGGCAGCATGATCTACATACAGGGAGGGTGGTGGTCGAGTGCGCCAGCCTGAGCCCAGGGACCCTTCACTTCACCCCACCCCAGCCCGAGCTTACACTCAGCGTCATGGCCGCCGCACCCAAAGGGCCCTTGTGCTCTGGCACTCACACACGTGTTCCTTGTTCCCACCAGCCACTCCTGCTGTATGTTACAGTCTTTTCCAAACCTTTTAAACTTGAAACATGTCGGGCTTCCCTGGTGGCACAGTGGTTGAGAGTCCGCCAGCCGATGCAGGGGACACGGGTTCGTGCCCCGGTCTGGGAAGATCCCACATGCCGCGGAGCGGCTAGGCCCGTGAGCCACAGCCGCTGAGCCTGCACGTCCGGAGCCTGTGCTCCTCAACGGGAAAGGCCACAACAGTGAGAGGCCCGCGTACCACAAAAAAAACAAACTTGAAACATGTAACAGCCAACGCCCCACTTGTCCAGGGGTCTCCTCTCTGGCAACCTCAAATTCCCCCAAGAATAGAGAATGCAGGGTATTATCCCCAAAAGCACAGAAAGGCTACAAGTAAATCTGAAGCGAGTGCCTCGAAGAGGGGCCTTTGGTGTCACAGTCACTCTTCCCTCTCCATGGGACAGAGACCCTCACTCACAGCCTTTGGACTCAGTTCTCACAAGCCTGTTTATCTGGCTTCCCAGACCACAGCAGATGCAAACTGCAAATTAGAAGGAGCAGGGCAGTGGGAGGCATGCCACTGCTGCAGGCTGTAAGAACTGACAGCGAGGGTGCAGGATAAAAAATTCACCAAACGGCAGCCTGGGACCATTTGGGGTGGGGTTAACAACACCTCAGAACACAGTTCAGGAACTAGACTCACATCCATGACTCAGAGTCATCAAGACAGGTGACAGGTATTGAGCATATTCAACAGTCACAGTCTAGCACTCCGGGATGCGCGTGTTGGGTCCAGGGCTGAGGTTCGGTGACACCACCTTGTAACTTACCCAGTCCTGGGGCAAACACAACAAAGGCATCAACTCTGCCCAGTCTCCCAGATGCCACTGCAGTGGTGGGTCAGCAGGGCTGGGCTCTGGTCCAGTTCTGCCAAAGCCACGCACCTGGGCACAAACTCAACCTCAGAATCCCATCTACTAAATGAAGAGAACACCTTGCCCAGTCAAGCTAGGCTTGCTGTGGATCAAGTGAAATGCTCTTTATAGTCAACTGAAGCATTTTATGAATATAATGTCATGTTACGAAAGCCCCCTCTTTTTCTGGGTGGCTGGACAGGACATCCCATGACTCACACAGGGGTAGGGGACAAAGGAATTACCCTCCACTGTACCTTCTGCCTTAGGACTTTTTTTAGACACGACGAAGCAATTATCAGGTGAGTTTCAAAACCATGCAGACTTATACTTGAATGTACTCAATCAGACAAAGCCAGAATCCATTCTACAAGGCCTGCCTGGACTCTTCAAAGCCAATGTCACACACGCACACACAATACAGGACTGTTCTAGATTAAAAGAAGCTAAGAAAGCTTAACCAAATGCAACACATGAGCCTTCTTGGACCAGGAAAAGAACATAAAAAAGACATTTTTGGAGGACAACTGGGGAAATTTGCATAGGACTGTTTATTAGGTGATATTATTTTAAAAATTTATTTATTTTATTTATTTATTTTTGGCTGCATTGGGTCTTCGTAGCTGCATGTGGGCTTTTCTCTAGTTGCTGTGGGTGGGGGCTACTCTTATTGTGTTGCGTGGGTTTCTCATCGTGGTGGCTTCTCTTGTTGCGGAGCACAGGCTCTGGGCACGTGGGCTTCAGTAGTTGTGGCTTGCGGGCTCTAGAGCGCAGGCTCAGTAGTTGTGGCGCAGGGGCTTAGTTGCTCCGCGGCATGTGGGATCTTTCCGGACCAGAGCTTGAACCCATTTCCCCTGAATTGGCAGGTGGATTCTTAACCACTGCGCCACCAGGGAAGCCCTAGGCAATATTATTGAATAAGGGTAATTTTTTAGGTAATTTTTCTTTCGCTCCTAAAAGATACCTGCTGAAGGATCTTTTCAGGGGTGAACCATCATGCTACCTATAACTCACTTTCATATGATTCAGCAAAACCATTTGAAAGAGAGTGAGATAAAAGATAAAACAAACATGGAAAAATGGTAACAATTGTGACCCTAGATGAAGGTTCTTAGCTTTTCTGTTAGGCTTGACATTTTCAAAATAAAAAGTGATGAGGAAACAGACCATGCAGGCGAATTGTGACTGTTCTCTGCATTTGTTGGGCCGATCTTGGTTTGTTACCCAACCTGCCCGATGCAGAAAGTGATGTGCTAATGATGAAGAGATGAGCCACTGCAGTGCTTCCCAATCTGCACAGTTCATGCAGGAAAATATAATGGGGAAATATACTGGCACTGTACACTGGGGTACACAGCCCTGCCCCGCCCAGGTGCCTGAGGGCTAAGGGGAAATCAATACCTGGGCACGGCTTAGTGGCTCCAGCACTCAGCTCAGCATGTTGGCAGGCAAGCCAGGCCTGTGGGTCAAGGAGGGTAGACACTGTCAGGTCCTCACTTGCTTCTCTGCTTCCTCATCGAGTCTTCCCCTGGAGGAAGGGGGGACCTTCTCCCTCAAACTTATCTCCCTACAGGTCTGGAAACACAACATCCAGATTGTAGTACTTTATGCCTGGGCCCATCAGTCCCCAGATCCCGAGTTCTTTGCGGGCAGAAGACAAGGATGCAGACTGTGGGAATTATGAATGCCAAAGATGCTCTATCCGTTAGAACCACAGCACACCTGTTGGAGATCATTCTGACTGTTAACGTTCTAGTTAGCCCTCACCTAGCCAGGTGGTGGCCTGAAACTCCTGGCTCTGCTGCCCAGGGGTGGTACTCACTGGTGATTAGGCCTCAGTTTCCCCTTCTGAAGAAGGTCCCTTCCAGCTGACTCTCTAGGGGTCCCATATCTGCTTAGTGCTCCCTTAGTTCATCCTGGTCAGGGCTTAGAGCTGGGTGAACAAGACAGCCTTCCCATCAACAGAGAAAAATCCTAGAGCATTCCTGTGCTGGGCAAGTCTGGCAACCGCCTCCTGCCACCTTCCCAAAGTGTTCATAAGCGATTCCTGGACTTGTGGCCCTGGGGGAGCAAACGCAAACACCCAGGATGGTCCACCTCCAGAGACTCTGGTAATTTTTAAAAGCCCCTCTTATGATCTAAATGTGACCAGGGTGGAGTCCATCTCCCAGGGGACCAGGTCCTCAGAACTGAGCCAGACTTTTAATTCAGTCCCGCTGCCCCTCCCCACCCCCAGCTGTTCCTGATGCCCACCTTCGGAAGCCTGCCATCCCTCTCCTTCTCCCCACCTTCTGAGACTTCTTGCATTCTTCAAGACACTTGTGGCTCAAGTGTCCCTTTAGAACCCCAGGCTGCCTGCCTCTCCGGAGGGCAAGGCCGTGAAGGCCACACATAGGATCTGGTGCCTTTCACAGGCATCGGGAAACCAGAGGGGCTTTTAGGAGAGGATATATCATGATCCGATGGCTGTTTTGAAAATCCTTCTGGTTACTGTGTGGAGAGGGTGAGGGAAGGCCAGGACAGTGTCCCACTGGGCTTATCTACTTAACCCCTTGTAGCACCCTGCCCCCCAGCTCCAGGCCTGCATGGAAGTGTGGAAGCTGCTGCCTTGGGAGCCATGACCAGGTCTGTCCCCAGGGCTCACGCGTGTCACGAGGAAGAACGGAGCAGGCTTTCTTTCCACTGTGACCAGTAGTGCTGATAGCTGACTGTGGGGTGGAGGCAGTGAGTGACGAATGCTAACAGTGAGAATTCATCCCAGGCTCCCAGTGGGCAGAGACCATCTGGACAGAACCAGAGGCCACTGAAGGGACGTCCCTCGTACCTCGGTGGGGGAAGATGCTTGCTTGGACCACTCCAGAGAGAGGCTTTGGAAATCCAAGGAGCACTCTCCCTTTGCCCTACAAAGGGACATTGAACTCAAATGGCACCAAATGAATGGGTGGAAAATGTTATACAGCAAACATGGGAAGGGTTTTCCCCCAGATAAAAGCAATGGAAGGAGGAAGAGAGAAATAGAGGTGGAGGGAGGGGGGAGGGCAGCAAGGATGGAGGGGAGGAGAGAAAGAAGAAGGAGGGATGGGAGGGAGGGAGGGAGGGTCTCAGAGCTTTCTCAGGTTACAGAGAAAGGGGGAAGCAGGGGCTGGAGGAACAGAAAAGAGAAGTTGAAGTGGGAGTCACTCCAGCCCTTGAGAAGAGCTGCCCATGGGGCAGAGTGGGGACAGCGTGTCTCAGAACTCGCAGCTGGTTTGGATGTAAAGTCCCTCCTCTACCCAAGAGAAGCCTCACACAGAAGTTCACAAGGCTGGGCAACGCTGACCTCGGGGTGCCGTCCCATGGGGCCCCAGGCATCATGTTCTGCTGTGGCCGTCTAGGAATTCGTACTAATTCTCAAACAAGGGGCCCTCATTTCCATTTTGCACCAGGCCCTGTGCAAATTATGTAGCCAGTCCTGGCTGACCTTTCCAAAGGACGTTTTGCTACAAAGGCAGAAGCAGGAAGGCCGGGGACCGGCTCTGGCTGCTCTCCCTGTTTGCTAACCAAATACTCACCTGGCGTTGTTGACTCAGCCACCAGGTAATAGTAAGCACAGGGCTCCCCACCTCAGCTGAAGAGCCTGACTCCGGTGAAATGTGCACGGAGCTGTGCCTGTGCATGTGCTGTAAGTGTAAGCGTTCAAGAGGCTGAGAGGGGGACTTCCCTGGTGGTCCAGCAGTTAAGACTCCACGCTCCCAATGCAGGGGGCCCGGGTTCGATCCCTGGTCAGGGAACTAGATCCCACATGCGTGCCGCAACGAAGATCCTGTGTGCCACAACTAAGACCCGGCGCAGCCAAATAAATAAATAAATATTTTTTAAAAAAAGAGATTGGGGCTTCCCTGGTGGTTGAGGGTCTGCCTGCCGATGCAGGGGACGTGGGTTCGTGCCCTGGTCCGGGAGTATCCCACATGCCGTGGAGCGGCTGGGCCCATGGGCCATGGCCGCTGAGCCTGCACGTCTGGAGCCTGTTGCTCCGCAGCAGAGAGGCCACAGCAGTGACAGGCCCGTGTACCGCAAAAAAAAAAAAAAGAGAGAGATTGTGAGTGTCTGCTACACACCAGGCACCAAGGGGTCCTGACCTCGGCGCTGCGTGCAGAAAGCATGGCCCTGCTGAGGCTGAGAGCCAGCCTGACAAAACCAGCCCAGTCCCGGGAGACCTGCCTTCCAGGTGGCTGGCGGCTGAGGAGGCATCAGGACCTCCTCGCCTCCGGATCCTCCACCGTGGCGGATGCCAGCTAGGGTGTTTGGGACCACGACTACGCCTTGTGCTGTGGCTCCCACATTATTCGAGAGACCACTGTAGGGTCACCAGGTCTCCAAGTGAAGTGCTGAGGCAGACCCAGCTCAACACCATGGCCAAGCCCAGGTCCCTCCCCTACTAGTGCTCGCCTTCTCTGCTGGTCCTTCACTCAAGGGCCAAGAAGCAGGCCAGGGACCCCCAAATCCCAACACTATACTGGCCTCTCTCCCTGCCAGCACCTCCTTTCTGAAGACCAAAGGCAGAGTCCCTGCAGGCTCCCCTCGCGCCAGCAGGGAAACCTTGGGGTCTGCTGCCCCAGCCTGGGGTTCTTCCTGAGGCCCCTGCCATCAGGCCTCCTCTCCTGAAGGGGCAGAGGACCCTAGCAGCATCATTTCCAAGGGCTTGTAGTTCACATCATCAAAACCTCTCAAGCCCAATCTGGAGGGTAACTTGGAAGGGGCTCAAGTCCCCGCAGGTGCCAGGTGTGCAAAGGAAACACACCTGCAGGCAAAACCAGAGGCAGCTGGACACCGGCACCCTGCCCATGGCCAGGACAAAGCCAGGCTCAGCAGGCCTGCAGGGTGTCCGGGCCAAGGGCAGGCAGGCCTCTCAGAAGGGGCCAGGAGAGCAAGCTGAGGAAGCAGGAGGCCAGGCCTGAGAGGGAGGGCCCACCAGGAACCGAATTAATCAGCAGGAAACTGATGGTTATTTCCTGACAACTCCACCACCACTACCACCACCAAGAGCACAGAAAACACACACACAGGAATTCAGAAACAGGGAGGGCAGCTGGCAACTTCCTGGAGACCCACAATGCAGCCACTTTTTCAAATACTCTAGACAAAACAACACAGAGCACCCTCCCTTTCCCAAGTGCAGACGGTGTGCGGAGCCCCTCGTGTGTGTTATCTCATTTCTATCTTGCACGAAAACCTTTCCAGGAGGGACTGTCATTCCCCGTTTTCTGAACTCTGAGGCGCAGAGCAAAGGGAGAGGACCAAAGTCACAGCTAGTGGTGCCCGAGTTTCCAAGGCCAGGCTTGGCAGGTCTCCAACGGCCACCCCTTAAGCCACCTCGCTCCACCACCCTGGACCAACCAATCTCTCCCCAGGCTCCACGACCAGGGTTTACAGGAATCCTATGGCACGAGAGGAAGGGCTCAAAATAGAGGAGTCAGCTGGTGTGGCAGTGGACCCCCTTCTGCATGAACTGGCCTCTTGGGCTTTGGAGGGTGGGGGTGAGAAGTCTTCCGCCTCTCCCCCGACTCTTCTTCTGCTTTCCACTTCTTCAACTTAAGAGCACATCTTTTAACATAGCCAGTGCTTCTCAAACTCTCTGCATTGGAAGATCTGTTTTATTTTATTTACTTCTTTTTTTATTTATTATTTTGGGCTGCGTTGGGTCTTCGTTGCTGCACGCGGGCTTTCTCTAGTTGCGGCGAGCGGGGGCTACTCTTCGTTGCGGTGCACAGGCTTCGCATTGTGGTGGCTTCTCTTGTTGTGGAGCGCGGGCTCTAGAGTGAGGGGGCTTCAGTAGATGCGTCACATAGGCTCAGTAGTTGTGGCACGAAGGCTCAGTAGTTGTGGCTTGCGGGCTTAGTTGCTCCGCGGCATGTGGGATCCTCCCGGACCAGGGCTCGAACCCGTGTCCCCTGCATTGGCAGGCAGATTCTTAACCACTGCACCACCAGGGAAGCCTTGGAAGATCGGTTTTATTTGAATCCCTGGAAGGACTAACAGGCAGCTCCTGGTCCCTTGACCTGTCACATTAAGTCAGTGGTGCCCACCCTGGTCCACACCCTGATCAAGATGGAGCTGCTGATCACCCACCTGGATGTCGTCATGGCAACATTAAACTATAAAAGTTTCTAAGCCTCATTCTCAATTTCTCTTGGCTGGCTAGCATCGGTCCACGGCCCATCCTTCTGTGTGGCACTGGCCTAAGAATGTATGACAGTGTTTATAAATTCAAAATTTTTTAATGCAGAGGTGTATCTTTCCTCTTAGATGAAAATTCTACCCATGGGTAAGAGAGCCTCAAATTTGCCCTTTCTTAATATTTCAAACATGCGTTCTTAATCTCCACTGTTTGGGGGTGTTTGATTTTCCACAGTCATCTCTTCTGCCTCTCCTCTCTCTTAAAAATAGAAAATAATACATTTAAGTTCCTTAAGTGTTCTTGGAATTTACATTCAACGACACGTGACCTGCTGAGTTCCATGAAGCTGAGGTGTGAAGAAAATGTTCTGTCAATGAGAAATTCACAAGTGCTCAGAACAGAGCACAAAATTTGCAGTCCTTAACCATGGTCATAGCTCCAATCGGTTCCTACAGATGAAAACGGGCTTTGGTTTATACCAGCCGAAGCATTTATAGGTTAAATCTCAAAAGATAAAGGCCGCTTCAACAGTTCAGTTGGCCCACGTTGGCCGTAACAAGATTGGCAGCTGGGAACCACCTGAAGGCATTACGACATGCAGATGCTTGGGTCCCGCCCAGATCCTGGGGACTTGGGGCTGGACACAGGGAACTGCATTTTAACCAGCTCCCCAGCAGGGAATAACAAACAGTGTGGCCACTGAAGGTGCCCTCCTGCGTAAGAACCAGGAGTGAAGGGGTGTGACCAGTGGCCCAAAAGATTTGGTCTTGGGAAAGTAAAACAAGCCCAAAGAAAACCAACTGGGTTTATTCCACTGAGGCAAGTGCTACGTAAAGCCCTGGCATAGAGAGACCCACGGAATAAATTCAGTTTATTTGTTTGTTTGTTTGTTGAAGGTGGTCTCATATTCTCCACTTAGCTGGGCCTGGCACATAGCACACTCTCAACTAGTGTCAGCTGTTGTTCATAGACCAGGTTATTAAAGCCCAGAAGGCTTGTGATTTTGCAGAAAGTCAAGTTCTTGGTGAAACCAAGACTTGCCCTGGGACTCATGCCTCTGTCCTCTGTGTCTCAGTTTCCTCATCCATAAAATGGAGATAATACTTGCTTATTCTCATGGCTGTTGTGAAAATTAAATGAGCGAATGGCTTTGTAAGCACATTTAGCCTGGTCTCTAGTAAGCACTTAATAAATAATAACTGTTCAGATAACCATTATCAATTTTGAAAGTCCAAGATGACATAAAATCTGTTTCCATGTGAGCTGGAATTTGTTTATTCCAGATGGTTCTTATTAGCACTAAATGCCCTGGACATGCTGAGTGGCCAGAATAGTCTCTGTGCCTTGGTGGAGACTTTTGTTATGGGCCGGGAGAGCTAACCACCCTTCAAATATCCCACCCCATGACACACACCTGGCTTGCGCTTGTTCTTGGGGAGACCAGCTGGCTGGCGGAAGTTCTCTGCAAACATGTCCCTGGGCTGAGTCCCTCTGAGAGGTTTTGCAGTGGGCACTCGTCCAGAACATTTATTATGTCCATAATATGCCGGGCATGGCGCTGGGCACTGGACAAAAGAACAGCAATAAAGAGAGCAGAGCCTTCCCCTGCCATGAGCTTACAAAACTATAAAGTGGGTATAAATTGTTTTTGATTAAAATTTCTATTGTAAAGTTAATAAAACCACCCACTACAAAGAGTTTGAAAACGATGCAAGTGAAAAAAATTAATACTCCTTCTCATCCTAACTCAACCGCTTCTTATGTATTTCTTCCTCGTCCTCTTCAAGCGTATGGTTTTCACATGTATTTTTTTTTTTTTTTTTTTTGCGGTACGTGGGCCTCTCACTGTTGTGGCCTCTCCCGCTGCAGAGCACAGGCTCCAGATGCGCAGGCCCAGCGGCCATGGCTCACCGGCCCAGCCGCTCTGCGGCATGTGGGATCTTCCCGGACCAGGGCACGAACCTGTGTCCCCTGCATCGGCAGGCGGACTCTCAACCACTGTGCCACCAGGGAAGCCCTGTTTGTTTGTTTTTTAATTTATTTTTGGCTGCGCTGGGTCTTTGTTGCTGCACGCGGGCTTTCTCTAGTTGCGGAAAGCGGGGGCTACTCTTTGTTGCAGTGCGCGGGCTTCTGATTGCAGTGGATTCTCTTGTTGTGGAGCATGGGCTCTAGGCGTGCTGGCTTCAAGTAGTTGTGGCGCTCAGGCTTTGTTACTCTGCGGCATGTGGGATCTTCCCGGACCAGGGCTCGAACGCGCGTCCCCTGCATTGGCAGGCAGATTCTTAACCACTGAGCCACCAGGGAAGCCCTTTTCACATGGTTTTGATCATGGTGTGTACAATCTGGTGTCCTGCTTATTTTCCCTGGATGACACTGGCAAGTTTCCATGTTTCATGTTCATAATCAATAATCCATGTTCATAAACACAGAACATTCAGAAGAGTGCACAGATCACCATTCGCCTGCCCATTCTTGCAGTGAAGGACATTCAGGTTGCTTCCAATTTGTCCACACTGCCCACAAAATGCCTTCATGCATTCATGCAGAAAGATAGAGGGAAGAGGCAAATGCTATGTAATTTGAAGGTGTCAGATGGGTCTGGTTGAATAATGCCACTGTGTGAACTTGGGCAAGTTACTTAACCTCTTTGAACTTCAATTTCCCCCCAAATGGGCATAACACCTCCATCATACAGTTGTGGAGAGGATTTAACAGGAGACCATCAGTAAAACACCGGGCAAGGGGCCTGATACTCAATAGATGTGTGCCTTCTTTTCTCTCATATATCACAAGGTCATGACTATGACTCCTGAGTGCCTTCTCAAGGACTAGGGCAATCTGCAGAGAAACCCTCAGAGCATGGTGTGCCAGCTCCCCAAACCCTCCATACAGATTGCTAAATTCTGGGAGACTTAGCATTTGCAAGCTGAAGTATTCAGGGGAGAAGTGATATGTGCTCTGCAATTTACTTAAAAAATGGTTCAGGACAAAAACATACACATGTACAAATAAAGCAAATATGGCAAATGTTCACCTCTGTTATATCTAGTCGGGTGTACGAGTATTTACTGTACTATCCTTTCAACTTTTCTATATATTTGAAATTTTTCATAATAAAACCTTGGGGAAAAACCTCTTGCTAATTTAAAAGGCAAAAAATGGTATCATGCTTTAAAAATTTGCATTGCATCCATTTATTTGTTCAACAGATATTAATTCAACACAGTCAACAAATATTACTTCAATAAAGTATCTGTCATGCCGTGAGTTGACCTGGTCCCTGACCTCATGGAGCATACCATCTGGCATTTCTTTGGGTTGGGTGTTTATTTGCTAATTATTAATATAGTTTGTTCACTTTGTCTTCAAGTTTAAATCTTGATTTTTAAAACTAATATGTATAGGTTCTTGGTAGAATTAAAATATTAACCCTTCAAGTGTCTCATGAGAAGCTCTTTTCCCCGCAACTCTCAATTGTTTTGTAGAATTTACATAGCAGTTACAATTTTTTAAAGGTAGTCAAATCTGTTAAATTTTTTGATGACTTTTTTTATTTCTCAACTTTGGAAATCAACCTCCAGCCCAAAATTTGTTATAGAGTAAATTGTACATACTGTTATGTTTACTCCTTTATATTTCTGTTTCAGTATTATCCTGGTGACTAGCATTTTAAAAGCCACGTTAAACAGTGATGGTGATAGCAGGCCTCCTTATTTTGTTACTGGTTTCAACAGGAATGCTTCTAGTGTTTCTCAGTTAATTAACATTGGCTATTGGTTTGAAATTGATATCCTTAATCAAGCTGAGAATGCAGCCTTCTATTCCTTTTTTGGTGTATTGATTAGTTAGAAATGGATGTTCGATTTTAATCAATTATCCCCCTGCATATATTGGAATCAATCTGATTTTACTTCTTTAACCCATTAGCATGACGCAGTTACTATATTAAGCTTTCCTAATATTGACAATTCCCCCCCACTTGCCCCACTGGGTTATGGTGGATGACTTGTTTAACATATTATTGAATTCTATTTCCGACACAGCATTTTCATTCTTTAATATGGTCTTTTTGCCATGTTTAATATCAGGCTGATTTTGCTTTGAAGAATGAATTGGAGAGCTCTCCATCTTTTGCTAAGCCATGGAATAGCTTAACATTATCAGTATTATCAAATCTAAAACAATTACCTAGCAAAAACACTTGGCACTGGTGTCTTCTTTAGGTAGAGGGGGCAGTAGTTGATGATGATTGCAAATTTTTTTCTCAATTAACAACATATATATTTTCAGAAAAGCATTCGTTTAAATGAGATTTTCAAATTTAAGCCTAGTGTGCACATATTTTTATTTTTTAAAACCTCTCTACCTATTGCAGTGTCCCCTTTCTCATTCCTATTATTTTTTTTCTTTTCTCTCTTTTATTTTTCAAATAGATCTGCCAAAGGTTAGGCCACTTTACTGTTTGTTTAAAAACAGAATCAGCTCTTGGATATACTTGCTAATTTCACTGTATTTCTATTTTCTAATTCATTTATTTCTGCCTTTATCTTCACTTTTTATCTTTCCCATTTTCCTTAGGGGCTGTTTTTTGTTCTTTTTTTCCCTCTAAGATCTCAGGCTGAATGCTTGGTTTATTTATTCTCTTTTTCTCTCTCCCCTTTTAATAATAAAAACATTTAAGGCAATGAGAATAGTGCCAGATGTCTCCCATAGGTTTGGTTATGTGGCACTCTGGTTTTCAATGCTTTCTAAATATTTGTCACTATGTTCTTTATTTCTTCCTTGACCCAACAGCAATCTAGGAGAGTTTTAAATTTTTTCAAGTGGTTAGGCTTTAGTTCTAGTATGTTTAAATTTATAATATTTTGGCAAGGTTTACTGCATGGTGATCACAGGACTCTCTGACTGGCACAACTTCTGTTTTGGGTAGACCGTGAGTTCTTACAGTTGGTTACTGGTGGCTGACAGAAATATTTGCAGAGCATATGCTCGCTTGCAAAGCCCAAGTGCTTTTGAAAAGTTTTTGCTTGCCATAATGTTATGTCAAATGAAAAAGGATATAAAGTTCAGGGTGTTTGTAACCAGTTTAAAATACAATATATTTACCTATGTGCATGGAAAAAGACTGTGAAGAAATATATAAAGGTACTAAACAGGGTTGGTAATTTCTAAGGGGTGAGATTATGGGCAATTTTTATTTTCTTTACAATTTTCTGTATTTTCAACTTTCCTATATAGGCATAAGATTTACTATTTTCATAATAAGATTTCTTTAAACGCTTGGTAACAGAAATGCTTGCTCTGAGTTTTGTCTTTGCAAAGCTCCCCCTGGCCAGAGAGTTAAGAAGTCACCAGGCAGAACTTGAGGGATAACTGGATTTGGACCCCAAACAGTGTCCACACCTGAAGACGGTGGCCCTGAGAGGAGCCCACAGTCACTCAGGCTGTGGAGGTCCCCCCTGCGGGAGGGGATTCACTCCCTAGGGGCCCCCAGGAGCACCACCTTCGTCCCTCCATGCTCCTCATGCTAATGACCATCCCCCCATTACTGTCACGGAAGAGTTTTCCCTCAGAGGGAAAGAGTGAAATCCAACTACTGCAACTGATGTGTGCAGGCTTTTATTTCCTTTCTACCTCAACACGATCTCTGAGGCCCGCTTCCAAAATGGCATTTTCAGCCCAAGGTCAACTGCAGAGCCCGTGTGAATCCAGAGGAGCTCTGGCCCCTGGAAATAGACAAGGTGGCTGTACCCCCAGATCCTGCCACTCAGCCCAACACCAGCAGCTCTGGAGGGGGGTGGCCACGTTCCCACGAGCTGCGCGCTCCGTGTGTGGGGCAATAAACTCCAGAGACGTCCAGAAGCCTGCTCTGGGACGGAGGAGAAAACAGGGAGGGAAGCTAAGGGAGAGGCTGGGAGACCCATCGTTTCAGAAGCATTTCACAAGCGTGCGACTGGCAAAGATACCACACAGGCGCCCTGGCCCTGCGTTTATTACCTTTACTAGGAGTCATCTCACACTGGGGTCTTTCTGCTCTGTTTCTCTGTCCTCCATCCTCGCTCACCCAAGTCCTCTGCTAGAAGACAGATGCCTCGGCTGGCTTCCACTGAGCCCCGGGGAGTCTGGGGACGCTCTTAGAAACTCACAGAAGAGAATCCTGACCCACAGGGAACGTATTAAGATGGCCAAGCAAAGATGGCAAGGGCCAGAGGAAGTGCAGCGACAGGCAAAAAGATGCTGGCGTGTGCCGAGCGCCCCAGGAGTGGCTTGTCCCTTGGGAATACGTCTTGTCTCTTTCTCGATAAACTTTCGCCCCCCACCCCTGTGGCTTCCTATATCCAGGCAGCTCTGCCCACCACCCTGGCTGTTCTGGGCAGTGACCTTCAAGTATGTCTATGTTTCATCCTGATGCCACTTACAGGTACCAACTTCCTGCCCTCTGCTCCATGCAGTGTCTACACAGTGGAATGAATCGCCCAAATCAGAATGTAGCCATTGCCCTTTGGAAGAATGCTCTTCAGGGGAGGGGTGCTACCAGTGCATCAGCCCCCAGAACTTGCTGGGGGAGAATGGGAGTGGGCAAGTGTTTCAGCTCTAATTTTTGCCTAGAAATCAATAGGCTCTCCAGTGGCTCATCTGACCCACCTCTGCATCTCCTGCTTTACTTTTCTGGGGTGTCTTGAGAGTTAGGTGGCAGAGAGGTTCAATGAATGGAGTGTGAACTCTGGATTCAATCATACCTGGTTCAAATCCTGCTACCATCCCTTACAGGTGCAAGGCCTTGGGAAAGTGGCTGCCTTCATGAACCTCAGTTTTCTGCCTCCAAAATGGGTCAGGGGGACTTCCCTGGTGGCGCAGTGTTAAGAATCTGCCTGCCAAACCAGGGGACATGGGTTCGATCCCTGGTCCAAGAAGATCTCACGTGCCATGGAGCAACTAAGCCCGTGCATCACAACTACTGAAGCCCACATGCCTAGAGACCATGCTCCGCAACAAGAGAAGCCACCGAAATGAGAAGCACATGCACCGCAACAGAGAGTAGTGCCCGCTAGCTGCAACTAGAGAAAGCCCACATGCAGCAATGAAGACCCAATGTAGCCAAAAATAATTTTTTTTTTTAAATGTTAAAACGGGTCAGGAATGCTGTTTCTTACAGAGTCACTGAATTAGAAGAGTCTAGCCCAGTGTCTGGCCCAGAGCAAGTGGTCAACAAACATTGGTCCTCTTTCTCCTTCCCTTGCTGGGATTGAGGAAACCCATCCTGAAGATCTTATGCAACATTTCAGAAGACCTTCCTACATTTTCAATTCAGTCACTATGTGTTGAGAATACACCTCAGTGGAAAATTTTTACTTGGGGTTATTTCTTGGTGAGTTCTAAGAAACACGGTCAAGCACAGAAAACGTACTTTTATACATTATCTGTAAACAGCTGGTGCAGAGCAGAAATTTTAGTTGAAGTGAGAAGGAATTCAAGCAAAAGTGCTATACTTATTCCTCTGAGGGATTTCTCAACCCTCAGATCAATTTTTCCGAGGGGATTTCCCCACATGGAATAACAGCATAAGCCCCGAGTGCCCTGGCTTATGCCAGAGTGATCTGTCATGTTGTTTCTTTGCTCAGAACCCACTGGTGGCTCCCCCAGGCCTCTGGATGAAGTTCAAGTCTTTGGACACATTCCCAGATCGGCCCCTCCAGCTCCATCTTCTACCATCCCACCTCTATACCCTCCCTCCCATCCACACCAAACCACCACTGACTCTTTGAATGCGCCTGCACTTTCTGCCTTTGTATATTCTAGTCCCCCAATGGAACGCCCCTGCTTCCCTTGTCTGCTGAGACTCAGCGAAACACCACCTCCACCAGTCTTCCCTGCACTCCTCTGCACCTTCACCACGTCCAGAGAGCGAATTTCCTGTGCTCTTGTCTGCATATCCCATATCCCTTCTGGCTGAGGGCCTGCTGGGAACAAAGACCATGCCATTCCCCTTTATATCAGAGTTTAGTAGGTGCTTGGGAAATGTTTGCTGATTGAATGAAGAAATAAAGAAATGACACAGGGAGGTTTGTAACAGAAAAGAGTTTTCAGGATGGTGTGGGGTTCTCCCCAACTTCACAGGCCTGTGGTCCACAGGTAACAATGATTACCACGTATCACACAACACAGAGCACACCTATGAAAAGTAGGCACATGAACCCATTTCGCAGGCCACGAAATCAAGGCTTGGCTGGGAAGGCTGGGACTCATCAGGGCTAGGAGATGGTGAGCCAGGATGGAAGGCCATGGCTCCTCTGATCCTAAGTCCCACAACTTGCAGTAAGGTCCTCCCCTTGCCTGTGAGCCCACTTCCACGGCAGGCGACCTTTTAGATCCATCCCTGCCTGTGGGGAGAAGAGCAGCTCTGTGTTTCTGTGATTAATGTACTTTTCGTCCTGCAGAGCCTCCTAAGGCCAACAAAGGGCCAGGTCAGAAGTTACAGCACACACGGGAGCAAACAATCGACTATATCTCAGGCCACGCAGAGCCGAGACCCTCACTCTTGGACCCAACTCTCCCACACTGCTAAGGGTGGGGGCCACGCCGTCTCTCACAGGACACCAAAGCTGCCCATTTCTTGTGCCTTTGGTGGGTCCAACATCATTAAAAGTGGACCCTGGTTTTCTCCAAATCAATTAGTTAAGAAGCAAGGTGACGACTTTCATTGGAATCTAAGGTTACAGAATGAGGTCTGTAACATTGTGTCTCAAATGGGGGAAGGGGGTAGAGACTGAGGAATGGGGATGGGCCATTCAGGGAAGAGAGGCAGGACCTGGCAGATAAGAGATCTCATCCACCAGATAGATAACAGGGCTAAAATGACAAAGGAGCTAGAAGCCGTGCTGGCCTGTTGAGAGAAAGAAAGAGCATATTAAATTTTAAACAAAGCCCACCCCAGGGGAACCTCCAGCCTCCCTCTCCCAACCCATGCCTCCCATTTTCAGCACACTAGTCATCAAGTTCATAGAAACCGAAATGTCCCTCATCTCTAGGGGCTGGGTTTTGTGTTTTTGTTTTTCTGTAATCCAACGGGCAGCAGCTGGCACACTGTGTCTCTGGGGGATGGTGGGGAGGGAGTTTGGGACTCCCTGAGCCCCTGTGGCCTTCCCACCAGGCCTGAGAAAGGAGGGCAGGCTGGAACCAGCTTCGGCTGGGACAGCACCACCTGGACAGGGGATCGATGGGGGGCTGGGAACCAGAGCAAAGCGGGTGCAGGGAAAGAGCAGGAAGTGAAAGGTCCAGATGGTAGGCAGCAGCCTAGGTGTCACTAGGAGCCAAGAGGAAAGAAGGAACTAAGAAGTAGGGAAGGTCCTCAGAGGCCTCATCAACCAGCGTAAATAATGTGCTGGTATGGAGGAGGAAGAGAGCAGAAAAGGAGGAAGAGGCAGCTAGGAGCTGGAAAGGAAGGCCCAATTTAGCCCAAGCAAATGTTACTTCCTCAGTAATTCCGTCAAACCTCCCTCCCCCGCCAGCCCCCCACCTCCACAAAGTGATGGATGGGAATCGGGCTGCAAGGGCTGAAGGTCTGGGCAGAGACACTCCCCTGGGCAGGACCCGCGGGACAGGGTCTGAAGCCTGCACAGGAAATCTCCATGCCACCCGGACAAACACCAACCAACCTCAGTCTATGGAGTTAGGGCAGGATGTTTATTTTATAAGCATCTTCTTCAAAGAAAGACCGGCCTAAGCTCCCTGAGAGAGTCTGGAATCCTCAAAGCCAGCACTGCCCCAGGCACCCTAAGGATGGGCCCCCTGGGGTTTCCCTGGGGAGCCACAGGCCTGCCCAGGTGCCTGCAGAGGAGACAAGAAAGGCCTCCAGCCTCAGTGCTTGAGGCCCACTGCAAACAAAGGGACAAGGATGGGAGGTTCTCCTACATAGGTCAGCTGTGCCCCGGGTCTCTCAGGCCTTTCCCGGGCCGGTGCCTCTTAACCAACATGAGTGAAACAGTTGAAAAGCGGTGTCTTAAAAACGCATAATCAGCTTTTAAAAGAATAAGACTTAGTATTCACCTAAAAGGAATCAAAAATACTACACGACATTTCTGGAGGCCAATTTAACCATCTATATCCAGAGCATTTAGAATGTGTCCTTGGCCCAGTGGATTCCCTGCTAGAAATATATCCCAAGGATATAATCAAAAAATACCCAAGGATGTTCACCACAGCATTCTCTATAAGAGAGAAGAGGAAAAAACCTAAATTTAGGGGACTGCTTAAATATGTGGAAGGGTATATCATATACTGAAATATTAATAATTATAGGTGGTTTTAATTTTCTTCTTTTTGCTTGTTTCTATTTCCTAAATTTTCTGCAACAATCATAAATCTCTCTGTAACAAGAAAAAAAATCAATAAAAGCTATTTTCTAAAAAACAAAAGGAACAGATCCAAGAGACTGTGCATTCGTTGGACATTCAAATCTGAACTGGATTTGAACAAAACAAAACTGGACAGAGACACTTAAAACCACCTAAGAATATTTTCAAGGACTAAGAGGTGGTTTCCAGTGAAGGGAAATTAAAATCCTCCAGAAGGCCTGAGTGAGTGCAGGAAGGGTGAGTCAGGAGCAGGGAGCCAAATCCCCAGAAGAGTCAGGACCCAACATTTCTGTCCTTAGAGTAACTGCCATGGTGGGGGAGGGGTTGGGGTAGAGGGCGGGGATGAGAACAGGCAGAGGGGCCGGAGGTGTGAAAAGACAAATGTTACTTTTGTCCCTGATCAAGGAAAGGACAATGGCCATCTCTTTAGACAGTGAATTCAAGCTCAGTGAGATTTGTTCATCTACCTGGCAACAGGGAATGAATTTTTACAACCAAGGTATAGAAGCCCCCAAACAGAGGTGTGGAAGAGAAATTCTGACAAGCTCTGTAACTGAAGCAAAAGAACTTAGCTGATGTTACACAGAAATTTTTCCAGATAATGAGCTAGAACACAAGAAGATAACGGAGTGGAACGCTCGGGAGGGCGTTAAGAGTACCAGGTGTAGCATTAACAGAAGGTGGCCTTTGCGTAAGATGACCTAGAGCCCAAGGAAGGAAAAATCCCACAGGACGTGGACTTAATTATTCAAGCATCAGGAAAACCTGAGGAGCAATGGGAGATGTCTAAATTTCTCCAGTCCTCTTTCTGATCAAAAGCTTTAAAATCTATCTCAGAGATCAAAATTCATCCATTTGGGAAACGTTTATGGGGTGCCTCCTATCCATGCACGCATTCAGCAGACAGCCAGGTGCAAACTTGCCGTGGGTGCCACTCTGTGATGTTCAAAGCACTTCCACTTCCACTGGCCTAACAAACAAAAACGGATAGCATGGGTCACTAGCATGCATCCCTCATAAAGATGCCAAGTAGCACAGTGACAGGGTGCTGGACATGCTAGCTCAGGTCCACGGATCCTGAAGACTTCCCACCCCCATGAGCATTCCTCAGCCCCAGTGGACCTTGACTCTCCCTTAAGAAATGATGACTCCAACTTGGAAAATAAATATGACACCACACATGAGGACAGCTGGTGCTGGATGATTCTGTGTCTCTTAAAGACATCAAATTCTTCCCCCAGGTGAAGCTGTATCCTATAAATTACAGCCTCGCATTATGTATGGCCAACACCTTTAGCTTTGTTCTCCGTGGAGAATTTCTCTTCAGCAAAGAGGAAGCAGTCAATACCCTACTTTGAAAACAGCACAGGTGTTTCTGTGAGACAAAAACCAAAACAAAAATCAAAAAAACACCTCTTCCTCCCTTTAATTAAAGGGATTGCACCTGTGTATAGAAAAATAGGAAAAAGTTGTTCTTCCAGAATCTTCCATGTACTAAGTACTTTCAGCCCTGAAAACGTCCCCACCGTAAAACAAAGTGAAGGCACCAGCTTACGGTACCAGCAAGTGCTCCCTTGGCACCTGGCAGCAGCTGGTACCTACCTGAGGCCAGTTCATAACGACAGTAATAAAAGTTCCCTTGAAATAGTGTTAAGGTTCAGACACTCTGATGAAAGCTGGGAACTTCAAAGATAGGACTGCAAAGCCCATCCCTAATCCTCCTCATTGTGTCTGATGCGGAGGGCTGGGTTCTGGGCTGGCTCCACCACCTACTGCCTGAGCTTTGCCCAGTAGGACTTGTGAGCCTGCCAGCCAGCTGGAGGAGGCGGGATGGAACTTTGCACTCACTCCCACAGGGGGTCGGGGGGGTTGTCCAGGCCATGGTGCACAGCCATTGGTCCTTGACCTATGAGAAGTCGGTTAAAAATAAAGGAAGGAAACAAGAAAATTCTGATCTACAGACATGAGCCCAATGATTCTGGAGTGAGAACTGGATTCAGTGCCAGGTTCCAAGGCTCTCTCCATGAACCTGGGCAAGTCATTGCAGACTTCCAGGCTTCAGTTTCTTGGTCAATAAAAATGGTAACCTCCCTAGGGGCTGCTGAGGGGAGTAACTAAAATACCCTGTATGAAAATGCAGAACAAAAGTGTGATCCCTATTCCCTTCCTCCCTCCTTCCCACCCTCCCTTCTTTCCACCCTAACCTCCTTTAAAAAAAATTTTTTTTTAATTAGGTAATATAGGGAATTTCCTGGCAGTCCAGTGATTAGGACTCCGTGCTTCCACTGCAGGGAGCACGGGTTCTGTCGCTGGTCAGGGAACTAAGATCCTGCAAGACACGCAGTATGGCCAAAAATAAATAAATAAATTAGGTAGTATACGCACAAAGTACAAAATTCAAAATGTAGAAAAAGGAACACAGTGAAAAGTCAGCATCTGCTGTGGGAAACCACTATTACCAGTCTCCTAGGTATCCTTGCAGAATGCTGCATAGCCAGGCATTCTGTCTCTTACTTTCTTACTTAAGAAAATAGCTCAGCAACCACATCGATACATAGGGAGCTTTTACATTCTTCTGTACAGCTGCATAGAGTGGCATTGCATGGTTATAGGATAATTTATTTACCAGTTCTCTAGTGATGGACATTAAGGTTGTTCCCCCCACCCCTTTTTCGCTTTTATAAGCAATGATGCAATGAACTATCTTGAAAAATGCATCATTTCACATGTATGCTCATATCTGTGAGAGGAATTCCCAGAAGTGGAGTTGCTTGTGCACTTTTAATAAATATTGTCGGGCTTCCCTGGTGGCACAGTGGTTAAAAATCCGCCTGCCAATGCAGGGGACACGGGTTTGAGCCCTGGTCTGGGAAGATCCCACATGCTGCTGAGCAACTAAACCCGTACGCCACAACTACTGAGCCTGCGCTCTAGAGCCCGTGAGCCACAACTATGGAGCCTGCACGCCTAGAGCCCGTGCTCCGCAACAAGAGAAGCCACCACAATGAGAGGCCCGCACACCACAACGAAGAGTAGCCCCCCGCTCACCGCAACTAGAGAAAGCCCGTGTACAGCAGCAAAGACCCAATGAAGTCAAAAATAAATAAAATAAATAAATTTATTAAATAAATAAATATTGTCAAAACCCTCTTTATACAGGTTGTACCAACTTACACTCTTTCAACAGTTACAAGAGCATCTATTTCCACTGTCACTTCTCCATAGCAGAGTTAACACTTCTCTTATTACTAGTGGGGCTGAACACCTTATATGGTTAAGAACCACTTGTATTTCCTTTTCTGTGACTGGTTCTTAGCCCATTTTAAAAATTGGGTTGATAGTCTTTTTCTTGTTGATTTTCTCTTTTTAGATATTATGGAAATTAGCCCTATCTCTGATATATGTTGCAAAAATGTTTCCCCAGTTTTGAGAAGTGGAAGACTCTTTTGACTGTTTATAATAATTTTGCCTCACAGAAATTTTTTACTTGTGTAGGGTCAGATATATTAATCTTTTCTTCTATGGATTCTGGGTTTTAAGTCAAAGTTAAAAAGTATTTTCCCTGAGTTCATTTTTTACATTTAACATCTTTAATCCATCTGAAATTTATTTTGTTATAAAGTGTTCTTTTTTTAGACAGCCATCAGGTTGTCTCAAGTCACAAATTTTAAAATGCCACCTTTCTAAAATGTCACCTTTCATATTAATTTATCATTGAGTCCCTTTTCTTTCTTCTCTTCCAAATCATGCCCCTTTATCTCAGAATCACGCTCTTTCTCTCCAAGGCCCTCCCATCCCTTCATTCCATTTGTGAGTCAAGAGTTGATCCATGTTAGCATGACTGACAGTCACACAAATTATGTTGAATCTCAGTATCTTAGAGCAAGTAGAGATCTCAGAAGCGTCCCTTCATTTTATAGCTAAGGTCACTCAGATCCAAAGAGGTAAACTGGACCTGTCCAAGATCACAGGGTAGCTTAGTGCTTGTGATTTTTTTTATTACTATTCAAGAAGAACAGAAATATTGATTTTGCCATAAATTCCACTCAGTCAATAGATATCTATTAAGCAACTACTCTGCCCAACAGTGAACAGGCACTGGGGCTCCAGAAATAAATGACACAGCTCTGACCTTTCAAGAAGTTCTAAAAAAAAAACAGAAGTTCTGAGTCCAGTGTGGGGTCTGAACACACACATCCACAGACTAATAGATAAGGTGAAAATGGCCAATGAATGTAGAAGGACTGGTTAATTTTGCAAGGGATGGCATGGAGAAGGCTCAGAAGATGCATAGTTTTCAGTTGGGCCTGACATGACTAGGACTTTGTCCAAATATGGAGAGAAGGCATTTGGCAATAAGGGAACAATGGGACAAAGCGGGGGGGTCTGGTGGTATATCGTCAGGAAGGAAGTACTCTGGCTTAGTGTTAGCTCTGGGCAGAGTTTTAAATGAAAAGGCTCCTCTGAGAATCTGTGGTCATTAGCCAGCCAAGTGGGTTTGGGCTCTGGTCCTCAAAATTGCAAGCTAAGAATTATGAATAAATGACCCATCTGTAGGGTCTTAAGGTGTCTGGCAGAAGGCAACACATATTCTCCCTGGAAGAATGTACTCTCATCCCATACATTAAAGAATTCTCACAGATAGAATTCTAACAAATATAAGCTCACAATAGAAAATCACAAAAAGAAATAAGCCCTCATGAGTGAGAGGGAGCAGAATCATCAAACAACAGAACTACACCTGTAAATACTTCAGATACTAGAATTATTGGATACAAAAAAAAAAAAAAGGTGTTTAATATGATTAAGGAAATGAGGAGTTAAAAACCCAGGTAAAGGGCTTCCCTGGTGGCGCAATGGTTGAGAGTCTGCCTGCCGATGCAGGGGACGCGGGTTCGTGCCCCGGTCTGGGAAGATCCCACATGCCGCGGAGCGGCTTGGCCCGTGAGCCATGGCCGCTGAGCCTGTGCGTCCGGAGCCTGTGCTCCGCAACGGGAGAGGCCACAACAGTGAGAGGCCCGCGTGCTACAAAAAAAAAAAAAAAAAATCTCAGTGGAAGGGCTGAAGAGAAAATTAGAGATAAGTGAAGAGAGAATTAATGAGCTGGAAGACAAATAAGAAATTACCCAGAAAACACTATAAAAAACCAAAAGATTGAAAATGAAAAAGAAGTTAAGAGAGGGGGGTGTGGGATGAATTGGGAGATTGGGATTGACATATATACACTACCATATATAAAACAGATAACTAATGAGAACCTACTGTATAGCACAGGGGACTCTACTCAGTGCTCTGTGGTGACCTAAATGGGAAGGAAATCTAAAAAAGAGTGGATTTATGTATATGTATAACTGATTCACTTTGCTGTACAGCAGAAACTAACATTATAAAGCAACTATACTCCAATAAAAATTAAAAAAAAAAAGAAGTTAAGATGTCAAGGAGATGTAAAGGATAGAATAAGATCTAACATATATCTAATTGGAGTTCCCAAGGAGAAACCAGAGAGAGAATGATAGACAGATAAAAGTCAAAGAGATAAAGCATGAAAATTTTCTAGAACTGATCAAAGTCACTAATCTTTGGTTTCAGGAAGTCTAACGAATCCTTAGACAAATAAAATAAAATCCACTCCTAAATGCATTAAACTGCAAAACACACACACACGTGCACACGTGTGTGAACACACACCACCACCAACACCACCACAACAACAAAACAACAACCAGAGAGAAGAAATTACCTAAGATCAATAACTGGGCTACTACCTTCTCAATATCAATAAGGAAAGTCGGAAGATAGTAGAATACCATCTTTCAATACTAAGACGAAATAACTGTCAAGCTAATGTTTTATACCCAGTAAAACAATCTCTTAACAATAAATATGAAATAAAATTTTAGCCAAACAGGAACTGAAAGTTTATGATTAAAACACCTCCACCACATGATGTTCTGATTCCAGAAGGAAAGCCTGAGATGCAGGGAGAAATATGGGTAAACAAAATGGTAACTATGTGGAAAATCAAAAGTTAACCAACCTTTCATTGCACTGCATTACTTGAAAAAAGATATGGATACCAACTAACTTTAAACCTTATGCAGTCTGCATGCATCAAAAGGACAGAAATAGAGTATGTAAGTTCCAAAGCAGTAAAGAAAAAAAAGAGTAGAGAAAAAAAAAAAAAACGTTTGCAGGGTGAAGCCATAGACATGGACGGGAAGCAAGTAGCAAAGAACCGTGGCTGAGGCACCAAAGCATAGCCAGGAGAGGAAGGAGTGGCAGAAAAAGCAGGATTAGAGAGGCAGGAGCAGGACCCAGAGTGATGAGCCAGAACCCACGACAGGCAAGAGTATCACAACAGTACAGCTACAGAGAAGCCAGGTAAGTAGAGGCTACCAGATGTGATCAGGAGGTGGCTGGGAACCTCTGGGAGTGGAGTGGGGGTGAACCTGATGCTTCAGAGCTGGAGAGGAGAGGGAGAGAGAGGAAGTAGGGATGGAAATTGTGGCCTCTTCTTTGTGAAGTCCCAGGGTGAAGAGAAGTGAAATGGGAGGGGGGCAGGGGAGAGGCAGGGCCAAAGGAGAGGGAGACAGGTGTGTCGGGAGCTGTAGCGGGGAACTGGGGCACAGGAGGATGTCCAGTGCTCAGTCGTAGGCAGGCAGCCTGGGCAGGACATGGGAATAAGTGTTGATGGTGGGCATGAGGCCCAGGTGAGCAGGCAGAGGTATCCCAGCTTGGGGCAGGGGTGGGCGGGGTTGCTTCAAGTAGGGCTGTGCAGTGGGGGGCCTGGAAGGATTCAGAATTTCAGAGGTGACCTGCTTCCAGGTAATGGCGAGTCCACAGTGGTTCTGTGGCTAGCAAATGGATGGGAGGTTGAGACTGTGGGCCTAGGGACCCCAGGATTGGACATCACAGGGTGGGGTTAACCAACCAGCACCGCCAGCCTCCAAAGGGTCCCTAATTCTTACTGAGAGGCCCGCTCAGGCGTGGTCCTTGTGAGGACATTCTGGCGTGGTGCATAAAGCAACTATTAAAGTTTGTACAATTTTTTTTTACCAAAACCATGCAGGACAACCTTCCCAATCCAGAAGACAAACAACACATAACCAAGAGTCATCACAGAAGTTCTAGTCTCCCATGTAAATCTGCAAGGTGGACATTCCTGCTTTCTGTAGTGATCATTCTTACCTGATTTTGATTCTCTGTTTATTATACCCTGGGGGGCAGGGAAGGAAGAAAGGGAAGGCAGTTGGGCCACAATGTGATCCCTTATTCTCAACTTCCAACTGCACTGAAAATCCTCACATTTCCAACAGTTCTCTCGGTACTCCCAAAATATACACATGATAGAGCATATGTATTTAATATCAGAAACTCCTTTCTGATGATGGTTGTAGAAGACAGAACCAAAACCCCTCTAGAGATCAACCCACTTTTAGTAGTCTCTTTACTCCATTTACAAATATATAGATGATAAAGATAATACATACTGGTAAATATTCAAATGGCACAGAAATGAGTAAGAGAGATGACAAAAGGCCTCTGTACTTGGGGTAAGGCACTAGGGGTGGCAGAAGGGTCAGGTCTGTGAGCTCCTCTTTAGTGCTTACTGAAGTCAGACCAGAGCATGGACTAGTAGCATATGCTGGCCCCCACCAGGGGGAGGCGCCGTAGAGGTGGATGCTGTGTAAGCCCAGGTCCCTTCCCTCAGTAAAGCTTGGAGACAGCACACACCAGCAAAAGCCAAAGATCTGAGAAGCCAGAAGGAACTTGTGATGATCTAATTCCCTCGTTATTACTCTTCCAAGTCATTCCAAGTTGGGTGACTTGCCTGAGTCACCCAACTCATTCGCAGCAAAGCTGTGAACCTCCCAGTTCGGTACTTTGATTCCATCAGTATTTCTTAGACTTTACCACGCACGGGAATCTTGTTAAGATGCAGATTCAGTAGGCCCGAGATCTTGCATTTCTAACAAGCTCTCAGGTGATGCTGATGCTGCTGGTGCATGGACCACATACAGAGTAGCAAGAGTTTACATCAAGGCTAATGGACTATCCCACCTGGTTAAAGCCTCTTCACCCACCCTTTGCGTGGCTGTTTAAATGACCTTTCTTCCGGAAAGCCTCCCTTCCCCCATCCTCCCTGATTATCAGCTCCCATGGTCTCTGTACTTTTTCCTTTGAAGCATTTATAACAACTGTAATTAAAGAGTATTTGTTTAATTATTAGTTTAATGTCTGTCTCCCAGGGAGACTGCAAGCTCCATGAGGACCGGACCAGCAGACTGTCGATAAAAGGGCAGCTGTTGTGGGCTGGAGCAGCCTGGACCAGCATCCTTGGAGGAGGAAGGGAAGGCTTGTACTGGTGGGAAACACCTTCTAGAGGCCTCATGGCCAAGGGTGACACTTCTGCCGTTAAAATTCCCACCAGTTTCAAATACATGCCGACTAAAATGTAACTTGAAAAGCAACCTTTGAAAAACAAAAAGTCTCCTAAATCTTTATCAAAGATGTACTGAACAAATATATGTGGTAAATAAAAATAAATTTGAATAGTGGGATAAATTTTAAAAAAAAGTCTTTATCAAGTGCAAAACAGTCCCAATCTGGTACTAGCCACTCTGCCTGGGGAATAATTAGGTCCCCAGTAAATATTCCCTTACAGTCCTCAGACACTGTGAGGGCCTTGGCAAAAGAAGCAGAGGGCCTGCTCCCTGACCAGCCTCATTCTGTTGCAGACCAATTTCTTTTCCAATTTTTCTGCTGCCATCCTTTCTAGCAACCCCAAAGCTCTGAATGCCCAGCTCCTTGGAGTGGGCAGAGATATCTGAACTCATCATCATTCTAGGGTGGCCAAGTTTGAAGTCAGTCTGCCTGGGTTCAGACACCAGCAGTTCTGTGCCCTTGTATGTAACTAATTTCTCTGTGCTCCAGTTTCCGAATCTGCCAGATGGGAATAACAATGCAGTAACTAGCACCTGTGAGGACTAAGGGAGATGATACACATAAATCACTTACACAAGCCTGGCCCAAGATCTACGATTATTATTATCCTCCCCATATCCGGTCCAATTCAAGATCTCTCTATTGTTTCACACAAGTCTCCACCCAGTGGCTCCACCTCATTCAAAATTTACTCTTCCCAGCCCCTCCTGCCTTACCTGTCTGGAGCTTGTTCGAAGCAATGACTCACTGCAAAACTCTGCAGCTCCCATCAATCACCTCCCTGTCTCTGCCTCTGTGTGTCATTTGTGGGTCCCCGCTGGGAGGGAAATCTTTTTCCTCATGTCCAGTACCTTTATTCAACAAGTATTTATCGAGGGCCCACTATGCTCCAGGTCCTGTTCTAGGCACAAGGGCTTAGCAATTAACAAAGAAAGACCTCTATCCTCATGAACTGAAAGTAGTAAGAGATCTAACCCACGAATAGAGATCAGTTCGGGTCTCTGGCCCTTCCTTACGTCCCCATTCTTTTCCCTGACCAAGCCTAAATAAATCACACACAAGTACAAAGCATGAAGAAAACATTCCAGATCAAAAAATGCTCAATGTGACTTGGGCACATCCCGATGACTAAACTGCTGCCCCGTTAAACTGGTAGACGTTGAAGAAGTACGCATTATAACAGCCAGAAACACCCGGTTTCCCCAAGTAGTCACACCAGCCGTCAAATCCTCCAGAACAGTATGTGTAACACAACTAGAAAATAAGGTCCTTCATTTACTTATCTCATGAGGGTAGGATAAGCCCACGTTTTCATGTTCTCACAGCCACATTCTTCAGATGAAGCCTGATTCGGGTTCCCCAGCAGGAATACAGGCAGCAGCCTTGTGTTAACAGCACTGGAAATGGACTCTGAAAGCCCAGGTTTTCAGTGCTGGCTCTGTCGCTTACTGTGTGATTTCAGGCATGGAGCTTTTCTCATGCCTCACTTTCTTCAGACAACCTCTAAGGTCCTCTTCCAGTTTTGCAGTCTAAGGGCTGGGATCAACCACCATTAACATGAGACACAGCAGATTCACAGATTCCTTAATTCAACAAAATGAGCCCCTGCCCTCAGATCCAGGGGGTGAGCAAGCCGATGAGGAGCCTGTGGACAGCATCCTGAGATGCACCCGACTACTCCTTTACTTATTTACTCCCATCTAACTTCAAACCTGAGCTTTCCAAGCACAACTCTGATAGAAATATCCCTGGGCCACAAGGCAAACCCAAAACAGAAGGCATGCAAAATCTCCGGTGGGCCCATTAGTCTCCCTTCCTCCAACTCAAAAAACCATTCCAGACCATGTCCATCTCCTTGTCTCTAGACAGGGAGCCTAAAATTAGTCTCCCTGGTAGAAAATACCTCGTTAGAACGGAAGTGACCCAAGTGTAGAACAAATGTCCCGCTGGCCACACACCACAGGACAAGGACTCACCCGGGAATCCGCTCTGAGAAGAAGAGTGAACCTCTGCTCCCACTGCAACTCACTGCATCTGCCTCCATGGGCATACAGGCAACCAGGTGAGCCTGGAGGAAAGAAAAATGTGACCCAAATGGCCAACTCCCCCTACCCTAAAGAAAGCAGCCCTACCCCCACTGCCCTCATGCAAGAAAGCCGGGTCCTGCAGGTTAGTGGAGCACTATTGCGGCTAGAACTACAGGTGATCAATTAGAGGTCCTGTTCCCAGACTGGCAGGTGCCTGGCACAGAGCGACGCGAGGTTCGAGGGCCAGCTGACAAAACCACCATGAGAGCTCTAGAAAATAACATTCGCTTTAAAACAAACAAGAAAGGGACAGCCATACTAAGTCTCAAAAATCAAAACCAGACAGGCCCATGGCTTTGATCACAAACACTAAGAATACATTTTCTAAAGTCTAAAGACAATTAGGGGTGGTTTATTTCCCCTCCCCCACCTGGCCTGGCGGGTCCTTTGAAGGCCCCTGGTGAGGGCAAAACAGGGATGCAGGCTCCAGGCCCTCTACTTGGCAGAAATGAACTTTGACTGTTTTTACTTACACGTGTACAAAGGCAGGACTGAAAGAGCAGCTTCAAAGTTGGCTGGGTGACCCCCAAGGTTCAAAGTCCCTCTCCGCACACCTATGTGGGAATCTTGTGAGTTTCCCAGGCGCCCACCGGAACTGGTTATGTCCCCTCCAGGTCTACACCTGCTGGGAGTTTCCATTTTGCACAGAAATAAAGGCGCTCTGGGTGCCCTTAGCAGTTAGGGCGCTCGGTCCGCTGTTCTAGGGTGGGCCACCAGGACAGTCCCTCACTGGACCGCTCAGACCGGGAAGGACCAGCACCTCGTAGTGACCCTGTAAAGACGCACCGGGCTGCGGCTACGCCTTGCCCGAACCATCGCAGAGCTCAGAGATACATTAATGACCGTTTTGCGTTAGTTAAAACCTACGCAAGCACCTCCCTGGCCTCTTAAATCTTCCCAAACTACTGCTCAGACTGGAGGGAAGCAGTTGCAGCCACCATAAAAGTCATCTTAAAAGGCAAGCTGGAAAAAAAACCGATACGCACTAGTTAGCAAGTCCGCGGTTAGGGGGGCGGTGGCACGAGGGCCGGATCTGTGGGCTCTGCACGCTGGCGGGGGCTGTCCCGTTGGTCCCCGAGTCCCCGCGCCCACCTGGCAGCCTCGGGGCCACTAATCTGACGCCGGCGATCACACCCCACAGCTCTGTCCAATTAGGAAAATGACCGCGAGGAGACGGAGAGAGTGGGCGACAAGGAAGGGGAACTGAGACTGAGGAGGCTAAGGACAGGCCGTGGAGACCCAGCCGGCCGGCGAGCGCCTTCAACAGGTCCCCGCCCCGGAGAGCGGGGCGTGCGGCGGCCTGCTGCCCCGGGGGCGCCCACGACACCCCGGCGGCGCGCCCAGCCCTCCCCCACCCCGGACGGCGGGGACGCGCAGCAACCCCACCCGCCGGGAGAATAAAGTTTGTGGGCAGCGGCGGGGCGGGGCGGCGCGGCGAGGGGGTGAAACTTTGAGTCCCCGGCGGGCGGCGGGGGGAGAGTACTAGGCGCCGGGATACCCACGTGCGGGCCCGCGAGCCGCCGCCGCCGCCTCCGGGCCTCCCGCCCCGCCGCCGCCGCCGCGCTTTCCTTTCATTTTTGCTTCTCTCTCTCTCTCTCTCTCTCTCTCTCTCCCCTCCCTTTCTCTCTCTCTCATTCGCGCGCTCTCCTCGCTCTCGCCCTCTTTCGCTCGCTCGCTCCCTCCTTCCCCTCCCCCCCCCCCTCCCCCCCCCCCCCCCGCCGCCAGACGCCATCTCTCCCTCTTTCCCCGGCTCTCCATGTCTCCCTCCAGCTCTCCGGCATGAGGGAATGTGGAAGTGAAAGGAAAAGACGACATGTTTGCGGCGCGGGCCTGCGCGCGGCCGTCCCCGGGGAGAGGCGGGGGGCGGGTCGGCCGCGGCCGCAGTGACCCACCCCCGCGCCCCCCGCGTCCCCGCCGGCGCGCCGCCCGGGGCTGCTGGGTCGGGGGCCTGGGGCCGCGCGGGACACTCACCCTGGGTCCGGGCGCGGCTCCTACGCTGGGGCCCGTGGCGGGCCGGGGCCGGGGCCGGGGGCTCCTGGCTGCCCACCGCCCGGGCTGCTGCTGCGCGCCCGCCGCCCGCCTCCACGCGCGCCCGCCGCCTGCTCCTGCCGCCCTCCCTCCGGCTCCTCTCTTTCTCTCTCTCTCTCTCTCTCTCTCTCTCCCCCTCTCTCTCTCTCTCTCTCTCTCTCCCTCCCTCTCTCTCCCCCTCTCTCTCCCTCTCCTCACTCTCTCTCTCTCTCTCTCTCGCTCGCTCTCTCTCCCTCCCTGGAAGAAGGGAATGAGGCAGGGCTGACGTGAAGGGATGCAAAACAGCTCCTCCTAACCCAGCTCGCGGAGGAAGAGAGACAGAAAAGCAGCCCTTTTATCTCTCTTTTGTTTTCTCACTTCCTTCCACCCCCCAACACCCCCCTCTTGTCAGCCCAAGTTTTCTTTTCTCTTTCTACCGCAGAGAGGATTTTTCTTCCTTTCTTTCTCTTTCTTTCGGTTCAACTCTCCCACTCAAATTGAAAGCCTGGAGGGTTTTCTCTCTCTCTCTCTTTTTTTCTTCCCTCTTTTCTTCCTTCTTCCTCCTTTCTTATTTCTCTAAAAGGGTTTTGTTTGCTGTGGGAGTTTCGTTTGAAAATCAAGTCACGCCTTTTTTCCTCCTTTTCTTTCTCTCTCTTTTTTTCTCCTCAGCAGAAAAGGGGAACAAAGATTAACTGAAGCGGGAGAGAGGGGGAGCATCAGAACCTCGCATGGAAATGGGGGCCCGGTCCTGCCCGGCACAAAGGGGGCGAGCTTCCCCCACCGTGGGAAGCTTGGGGCGTCCTCCCGAGAGAAGAGTCGGCGGGGCTGGGGGGCGGGGGACGCGGGTTCCTTCCGAAGTGCGGGCGAGGGCCGCGGAGCCCAACCCTCCCCAGGCAGAGGTGGAAGGCTGGGTGTGTTCTTCACTTATGTATTTTTAAAGTAGGCAGATGGGCGTGGAACAAACATCCCCGCGGAGCACTAAACTGTAAGAAGCCTTTAAACAGCTGTTTGCAGAGCCCTGGACGTCCAGACTCGAGGGAGCGGTGCGGACTGCGAGCGCCAGGGCCCGGGTGGGGAAGGGGCTCCAAGGAGCCGCTGGGATCGGCCCCTCGTGGGCTCGCCAATCCCACGGCCCGGGCCTTCGCCCAGGGCGCACTGCTGGGGGGCGCCGAGGCGTGGCCGTTGGCAGCGCGGGGGTCAAGCCCCTGGCGCCTTCCTACAGGGCCTCGGGGCTTGGCACAGCCTTGCCCTTCCCCGGCTTCCGAGACGACCCTCGGCATCTAACCTCCAGCCGCTTCTCCACTCCGAGCCCTCGGACAGGACGCGGTAGAGCCTCCCCGAAGGGTCAGTTATTCATGGGGCGCCTGGGCGTGTTCCCAAGACCTGCTCTGCCTTCTGCTTCTCCAGAGATGGGGGGAGAAAACAGGGGGAAAGTTCCCAGAGCAAAGTTGGCCACATTTCTCTTTTGCCCAAGGAAGTATTGAGCACCTGCTGGATGCCCGGCACTTGGACTGGGGCTACTGCCAGGGGCTGGGGAGAAACGTGAGTCTTCATGGGCCCTGAGAGTTTCCACAGGAAACAATGTCAGAGGAGACTGCAGCTCAGGACCAGGTCATCGAGAGGAAGGAAAGCCTGGATCCTCTCCCCTCCCTCCTCTCTTCCTTCCCCTTCTCTTCCTTCCTCCCGGCTGCGTCTCCTTGGCTCCACCCCTTCTCCTCATCAATTCCTCCCACACTTCCCTGCTCTCCCTGGCTTTTCACTGGAGGGTCCCTTCTCCCAGCTAGGAGCAGATGCTGAGCCTCATTGTCTCTCCCCCTCAGTGACTGCTGCCTCCCGGGGACAGGACCTGCCACTCTTCACCCCTCCCCCCAGCCCGCAGGCCTGGGCCTTTACAAACTGGATCCCCAAGGTCACTGACCCTCACCCCACTCTAAACCAGCTCCTGGTGTTGTGAGCAATGACTCCAGTCACTCAGAACATGATTTGTTTCTGACTGGGAGTGAGAAAACAGTAGCTTGGTACTTGCTTTAGCAAGGAGGACACCATGATTTTAATGTCAGTGCACTGAGCCCTGGATGACCCCAGAGCATCCCCCCGACTTTGCCCTCTTAGTGGGATATACAGGGAGCTACATTTCTGTCATCTTAGATCCTGTTTAGTGCACCTAAGGTATACCCTCCAAATAAAGCAAAACAGCTCTGACAGTCCAGCATTCACGTAACAAATGCTTACCGAGTACCTACTCTGCCAGCTCCTATGCTTGGGTGCTAAGGCCCTAACAACCAATGGCACACGCGGTCCTCACTTAGGCTTTGCAGACTGGCAGGGGAAGAAACAAGAAGACAGGCAACCACAGTGCCACATGTTACATGTTAAGGATGAAACAAGGAAGCACCTAAAAAAAGGGTGCTTGGACTAGGGTGGTCAGGGATGGCTTTTCCTGGAGGAGGTTACATCTAGATGCGTAGGCCTGTGCCAGGTAAACTCATAGGAAGGCACAGCCTGTCCAAAGTCCCCAAGGGAAGAGAGCACATTCTTGCAGTTTCTTGGAACCTCCACAAGTATTTGCTACAGTGGGGAGTACAGTGGGGGAGTGGGGACACTTTGGTGTCAGGGCACAAGGCGGGGCAGGGGAGAGTGGGGAGTGTGTCAGGCAATAAGTAAGGGAGGGGGCCGGATATCAGGGGGCTCTTCAGATTTTAGCCTCTCCCACTTGCTAACTTCATGAACTTGGGTGATTATAGTTTCCTTCCTTATAAGATAGGGGTAAGAAGACCAGTGGGCTGCAGAGACAGCATCTTATGTTTAAGCTCCCAGGCTTATTTGCTGCATATCCCTGGGCCAGTTGACCTCTCTGAATATAAGTTTTCTCATCTGTGAAATGGGGTGAAAACACTTGACTCAGGGTTTCTGCAAGGCTTAAAAGGCTTAAGACATGCCTAGCTCAGTGTCTGGCACATAAGCTCCAATACATGGTAGCTTTTATTCATTGTTATTATAGATCAAGGAGTGACAGGGAGGTGCCCTTACAACCCAGAAATGAGATTTATGTTCTGGGTTGAAACTAGAGTGAGTCACCATGCCCGAAATGCAATGAGCTGGCTGTGGAGGAAGCATTCCTTCAGAGGATACCCTGTGTGCCCACAGGTGGCTGGGATTGGGGAATACCTACGTCTGACCAAGACGGCCAGTGTGTTGTCTCAGGAACAGGACCGGAATGTGAAGACTGTGGTTACCAAGGCCTGGCCTGATCAGTGGAGGTGTAGCTCGCCTGAAGAGCAAATAGGAACCAGAAGAGAGTCAGCCTCGTAAAATCCTGGAGGGCCCCTTGGAGCAGGCGCCTGGCTGTGTTTGCTCAGTGGAGAGAAGTAGACACAGAAGTTCACACTGGGGAGGAGAGAGGGGGAGAAAGAGACTTTTGACTCTTCCAGAGCCTGAATTAAATCTCTCAAAACCTCTTAGTCCTTTGCTTGGGTTCCTCATTCTCCAAGCAACCTGCAGATGAACTTGGCACCAACAAAATGCCCCCTGGGTCCAGACAGACACCAGGGTTCCAGTTCCTGCGCTGTAAACCTTTTACGCTTCTATTATTTCTTTATGACACAAGTTCATTGTGAGAGAATTTGATAACCAGCTAAGCAAAACTGAAAGAGAACTCCAGTAGAGACATTATATTTTTGTGTGTGTCCTTGGACGTTTTATATCCACATATCTACATGTAAAATGCACATAGTAATAAAACTATGCAAAGTGAATATTGTTAAATGAATGACTATACATGTAAATATATTAACAAAATTTACAAAAACGACGTAACGCTATTCCTACTGAATGGCAACCACTTTTACCCCGTAATATGTCACAAATAGCTTTCCCTGTTTGTAAACATCCATATTATCATTCCTAACAAATAATATTATTCCATGGTATGCATTTATCTTACCTGTTTAAACAAATTGCTGGACTAGTGGGATATTTCCAGTCTTTCACTTTTATGGACCCACTATGATAGACATACTGTACAGTCACCTTTGTGCCAGGTAAATATCATATTCTTCCCCCCGGCCGTGCTGCATGGCATGCAGGATTTTAGTTCCCCGACCAGGGATCAAACCTGTGCCCCTTGCAGTGGAAGGGCGGAGTCTTAACCACTGTATTGCCAGTGAATTCCCAATGTCATATTCTGATCATCATTTTACAGCTGAGGAGACTGAGGCACAGCAAAGTTTAAAAGTTTTCCAAGGTCGTAGCTACTGAGTGACTGAGCCAGAATTTGCAGCCAGAGCTTCCAGTTGGGAGTTCCTTTCAGCATCTCTGTTTTCTCCTTTTCTTTAGTGTATCCCCTCCTCATACCTCCCTGTTTTCTCTCCCAGATCACCTCCCTGTGAGAACCAGTCTAGGCAGGTGACCCACTGCCTTCTCTGACACCTGAGTAACTTCAGTAATGTCCATCTCCTGGGGTTGTTGGGAGGAATGAAAGCAGGTAATAAATGACATGTAATGCATGATACTGTATTTGGGAAATTGTGAAGCCTGTGCGAATGAATGTTAGGAGGTACTAGCAAGGGCCTAAGCTCACAGTCAGATGCCACCACCTTTAGCCAAATCCCCTGACCTCCTCAAACCCAGGAAGGAAGCCTCCAGATTCACACTAGAGAGAAAGAAATCAACTGTTCCGACGACGCAGAAGCAATAAAGGAGGCGTCCCCCGGGCATTTCAGGAGCCCCACAGCTGCTCCCCACCCCCACCCCAGCCCCACAGCTGGAACGGGAGGGAAGATTTGTTAGTCTAAGGTTTATTCATACTTATGATTTCCCTGAGGGAGGATGCATTCATGTCACAGGCCTTCCAGAATGTTTGTATCCATCTCTGAAAATCTGAGGAATCGAGTAAGCCGAGTAAAGGGATGAAACACAGCTCTTCCGTGTTTCAATTGACGTGTCTATCAGAGTAACTGCTGGGAGAGTAGCAGATGATTATTAAAATCTGTTTCTTTCATTGACAGAACCAAACAAACATTAAAAATATACATCAGTGACTTAGCAATGTCTAATATTTGATTTTGAGTATCAAACCTCCCCACTGGATTCCAGCCAATGGAAGATGCAGGACCCCAGGGCAGAACTAAATGAGGCTGCAGAGAGCAGAGGTGGACCTAGGGCTCCTGAAAGGATGGGCTTGTGGCAGGAGGACCCAGAACTGGAGAGTCACCGAGAACTAAGTCAATGACCGGAGTCACACAGAAGTTGTGTTGGGCAGCAGCTCAAAATTCTCATAAGTGTAGTAGCAATTTAGGAAGACTCAGGGTTTGCAGGGAAAACCCAAAGAAAGCAAAAGTCTGTGTGGATAGATGGGGTGAACATTTGACATTTGTGCATTCTTTTTCAAGGAATAATGACAGGGTACACCTCCTCTGATCCCCCTTATGACCAAGGGTGCATAGTTGCATGGCTTTATTCCCATCATGGTTTGGGCCAGTAAGTTAACTGGCCTTATTTGCATAAATATAAGAATAAAAATAAGCTAAAAGAAACATGGGACACCTACCACAAACAGGAAACTGCTAGCTTCACTAAACAGTTAAAAAAAAATTAAAAACATAAAAGCCACAATGATGGGACTTCCCTGGTGGTGCAGTGGTTAAGAATCCGCCTGCCAATGCAGGAGACAGGTTTGAGCCCTGGTCCGGGAAGATCCCACATGCCACGGAGCAACTAAGCCTGGGAGCCACAGCTACTGAGCCTGCGCTCTAGAGCCCGCGAGCCACAACTACTAAAGCCTGCATGACACAACTACTGAAGCCCGCACTCCTAGAGCCCGTGCTCCGCAACAAGGGAAGCCACCGCAGTGAGAAGCCTGCTCACCACAACGAAGAGTAGCCCCGCTCGCTGCAACTAGAGAAAGCCCGCATGTAGCAACGAAGACCCAATGCAGCCAATAAAAAAAAAAAAAAAAAAAAAGTTTATGTCTTTTGATTAGTAACTTTAGTTCTAGAAATCTATTGGAGGGAGAGTCATCAGTGTGGACAAAGATTTGAGTTAAGGGACTTCCCTGGTGGTCCAGTGGTAAAGAATCTGCCTTACAATGCAGGGGACTCAGGTTCCATCCCTGGTCTGGGAACTAAGATCCCTCATGCTATGGAGTAACCTAACCCGCACGCCACAACTACTGAGCTTGCGCACCTCAGCTAGAGCCCTTGTGCTACAAACTATAGAGCCAACATGCCCTGGAGCCTGTGCACCACAACTAGAGAAGAGAAAACCCACAAGCCACAACTAGAGAGCCCACGCGCCTCAACTAAGATCCAATGCAGCCTAAAATAAATAAATAATATATATTTTTTAAAAAAGATGTGAGTTAAGGGTGTTTATCAAAGTGTCATTTATGTTGGCAAAAATTACCACCACCCCCCCAAAAAAAGGAAAAGAACAGAAGGAAGAAAGCAATAACCCAAATATTCAACAGCAAGGAAATGTTTAAAGAAGTTATGGCATGCGCATTTGATATAATACTGCATAGCTATTAAAAACCATGTTTTTGAAGAATATTTAATGACCTGGAAAATGTTTGTGATATAGTGAGTGAGATACAAAATTGCATGTGCAATTATATTTTTGTCCAGTTTTGTATATACATATATATTTATCCTGAAAAATACATATAAAATACTTGAGAGGAAATACAAACAAGTTTAAAAGTTATTTGTGTTTGTTGGAATTATAGGTGATTTTTATTTTCTTCTTTGTCTTAGTGTATTTGATAAATTTCTATAATGATTATATTATTTTAAACAATAACCTATATATTTAGAGAACAAGACCTGGGTTTCTCATTCACTCCACAGTCAACGGTGAAAAGACCCAGGCCAGGCCTTCAAGGATCTTCCAGTTCACAGGAGAAACAGCCAAGCAAACAGGAAGTTACACTACAGAATGCAATTATTTCTCCTCCCCTGGAAATGTTTGAAGACCTAGGAGGAAAGAGGAACCAGCATTTTGGTTGCTGATGATTTGGGCTCTGGGTTGAATAGACTATCTATTGTGAAAGTGTATTGTGCAAAAAGTGAATGGGGCTTTTTGTGAAGGGAGAAAAAGAGGGTGTGGTTTGGGAACTGGGAGGGTGGGGGAGGAGGAGGCAGGCCTGCAAGTGGTGGGCAGAGCCGCCCTGAAGGTCCCCCCAAGTTGTCCTTCTCAGCCTGCACCTGGCTCTCAGTGTCCAGGGTCAGCAGAGTACCTGGCTCTGCATCCGTAACAGGGGCTCAGTAAATGTTTAGTCAGTGTTTATTGTCCATAAGAACAGATGAATGAATGAGAATGTAACATCAGGGATCACTCTCATGAATTTCCTTTAAGGCATTAATTAAACATGTCTGAAGAAGAAAGACTCCATTGTGAAACCATGATGATGAGCAAGACAGGAGGGGAATTTAAAGTCTTCTCCACCAAGGCAGCAAGGGATGTGTGTGTGTGTGCACGCGCAGGAGTGTGTCTGCATGTCTGCTTTAGCGTCAGGAGGGACCTGGGTCCAAGTTTGAATGTGGCATTGAGTGAAGTCTGAGGAGCTCTTGGCTATGGCAACTTGCAAGCTGTTTGCTCTTGGCCAGACTCCGTTTCTAAATGCTTTACTACCTAGAAAATGGGGCTTAAGGTGACTTATGTTCTTGGATACCAAATGAGATAATGCAGGTAGGATAATGCTGCGTAGACAGCAAACACTCTGCATATAGAACAAGCTATTAATGTCAATATTATTACTTGTAAACCCCGAGGCATCACCTGCTTGGCAGGGGACGGGGAGGAGTACCATAGGGTGATGGTGTTGCCATGTTCATTCTTCATACAGGAACTCTCTTTTTGTCCTTTCTTTTGGTCTTTTTACCTTTATTCTTCACTTCATCAACAAATATTTATTGAGAACGCACAATGTGCTGTCCATCCTTAAGGGTCTCCCAGGTAACCAAGAGTGACAGATATGACGAGGGATGACTTTTACAGGAGTAGAAGAGGGGTGCCCAACTCTTCTCTTTGGGAAACCTTAGAAGAGGTGATGTTTAAAGTGAGTCTTGAAAGAAAAGTGGGAACATGCTCAGCAAAGCAAGGGAGTCAGGGCTGTCAGCAGGCAACAGACTTTAGGAAGTTACTTAACCTCCCTGGGGGGCCATTTCCTGCTCTGAAGAATCCTGCCTCACCTTGAAATAAGACAATACATGCAAAGTGCCTAGCATAGTGCCTGGCCTTTAGTCGGTACTGAAAAAAACCAGTTCTTTGTCCCCTCTGTATCAAAATCACTTCCTCTTTGAAGCTTACTTCCTGTTCACATTTTGTTCTTTTCCCCAGTTCCTGAAGACATACTGACTTTTGGCTTAGGCTGTAAATTACTCAGCCTATTTTCCAGGACGCAGAAAATAATTTTAAGAATGGATCACAGTTTCATCCACAAAGAAAATCCCAATAAATTCGAAGTACAAATGTCATATGGATCACATCCTTTGTTCATAATACGCTAAAACTAGAAGTTAATGTTAGAAATTGAGTATTTAAATTTTCCAAAATAGCTTTTGGATAAAGGAGGAAGTCAGGAATTAAGTGGGGGTTTTTTTTGTGTGTGTGTGTGAGCCTCGCTGCCTTTATTTTATTTTTTGTGTGAACACAGTTTTCTTTGTGTCTAACTTTTAAAATTTTTATTTATTTATTTATTTTGGTTGCGCCGGGTCCTAGCTGACGCACATGGGATCTTTAGCTGCAGCATGTGGGATCCTTTTTTTTTAGTTGCAGTAGGCAAACTCTTAGTTGTGGCATGTGGGATCTAGCTCCCCAACCAGGGATCAAACCCTGGCCCCCTGCACTGGGAGTGTGGAGTCTTACCCACTGGACTACCAGGGAAGTCCCACATCTAACTGTTTTTTAATTGAAGTATAGTTGATTTACAATATCGTGTTAGTTTCAGGTGTGTAGCACAGTGATTCAGTTAATTTTATATATATAGATATATAGATATATAAGGAGTGTGATAATTTAGAAAAAAACACAAAGAAGAACCACACCTAGGAAAACCAACAGTATGCGTGCAAAGCTTCACTCAAAATTTTGTTTAGTTTTTAAAATGATTTTATTATTAAACCCAGAAAAATTTAAACAAACAAAATATTCATTAAATAATTTAGAAATGTGCAAAAACAAAAACCCCAAATAAAGATGAGGAAGGAAGAGATCAGGCAAAGAAACAGAAAAAAATAAATTAGAAAATAGAACAACTGTTGAATTATTACATACGTCCTTGAGTTGGTTCTTTTTGTAAAAAGAAGATCTAAATAACACAATGGACAAATGTAACTAAGGAAAAAAAGCAGAAACAAACACAACTTAGGGTGAAATGGTGGAAATGTCAAAAATAGACTTAAAAAATATAAAAGAGTATGATGTGAAATTGTTGACAAATTTGAAAACTTCAGGGATAATTTTTTGGAAAAAAAAAATAGAGAAATTTCTCTGACAGAATCAGGAGTAGAAAATCTAAACCACCTCCTTCAGCTTCTGCTTAGAAGCAGTGGACAGAGTGCCTGCCCCTGACCAGCTTTCCAAAGCTGCACTTTTTCTCGGCAGCATTTCACACCATCTGATGTGACATATGCCTAATTGCTTACTTGTTTCCCTTTTTCTCTCCCCACTAGAATATGAGCTTCCTGAGAAGAGAGAACTTTGTTTTGTTTTTTTAATTAAACTTTTTACTTTGAGATAATTGTGTGTGTGTGTGTGTTTAATTAAACGTTATATTTTTGAGATAATTGTAAGAAAACTGTTTTGGGAATTCCCTGGCGTCCAGTGGTTAGGACTCGGCTTTTTCACTGCCATGGCCCAGGTTCAGCCCCTGGTCGGGGAATTAAGATCCTGTAAGCTGCGAGGAGCAGCCAAAAAAAAAAAAAGAAAGAAAACTGTTTTGCTTGCTGCTGTATCCCTACTGCACAGAACTGGGTCTCGGGCATAGCAGGCACTTGAAATAAATACTAGTTTAATGAATTGAGGAAGAATTTAAGACAGATATCAAGAATGTTGTTCCCCAAAGTTGTGAGTTCAGGCGGTTTTACTGGGGAAGAGGGTGTGTCTTCTAAAGTTTTGAGGCGTGGGTTATATAAACTAATCCAGAATATAGCATTTTCTCTATGAAGAAAACTACATTTTTTTTTCCTAAGGCGTAAAGGACTTTTTTTTTGGTGTTTTTTCTTTTTTTTCCTTTGGCCGCACGGCACATGAGATCTTAGTTCCCCCACCAGGGATCAAACCCGAGTCCCTTGCATTGGAAGCACAGAGTCTTAACCACTGGACCGTCAGGGAAGTCCCAAAAGAAAAGACTTGACTATGGAGAGATATACTTTATGCCTGATGCAAAAGCTAAATGATGTAAAGATGGAAAGGTCAAATTAATTTACAGGCTTAATGTAAATCCAAATGTGATTTTTTTTCAAACTTTTACAAAAAAGATTATAAAATTCGTTTAGCAGAATAAATAGGTAGAATTTCAAAGAAAGTTTTGTAAAATAAGAGTAAGGATAGGGCTTCTCTGGTGGCGCAGTGGTCGGGAGTCCACCTGCCAATGCAGGGGACACAGGTTCGTGCCCCGGTCTGGGAAGATCCCACATGCCGCAGAGCGGCTGGGCCCATGAGCCATGGCCGCTGAGCCTGCGCGTCTGGAGCCTGTGCTCCACAACAGGAGAGGCCACAACAATGAGAGGCCCGCGTACCGCAAAAAAAAAAAGAAAAAAAAAGAGTAAGGATAGAAGGAGTAGACCATCTACCCACAAAACATATTAGAAAATTGTGACATTTAAAATTCTGTGGTATTAGGACAAAAATATATAGTTGTTTTAGTAGCTTAAAATAGGGTACTCAGAATGAGATGATGATACACATATTAATTTAATGTGTAATAAAGTACCATCATCAGGAAAAGAAAAGGTTATTATTATTATTTTTTAAATAAATTTATTTATTTTTATTTTTGGCTGCGTTGGGTCTTTGTTGCTGCATGCAGGCTTTCTGTAGTTGCGCTGAGTGGGTGCTACTCTTCGTTGTGGTGTGCGGGCTTCTCATAGCAGTGGCTTCTCTTGTTGCAGAGCACGGGCTGTAGGCGCACGGGTTTCAGTAGTTGTGGCACGTGGGCTCAGTAGTTGTGGCTTGCAGGCTGTAGAGCGCAGGTTCAGTAGTTGTGGCGCACGGGCTAAGTTGCTCCGCAGCATGTGGGATCCTCCCAGACCAGGGCTTGAACCCGTGTCTCCTGCGTTGGCAGGCGGATTCTTAACCACTGCACCACCAGGGAAGCCCAGAAAAGGTTATTTTAAAAATTATTTTGGGCTACTGGCTGGCAGTTTAGGAAAAAAAAAATTATATCCTCACCTCACATAATACAACAAATAAATTCTATCTGGACTTAATAACAATCATAAGATCAAATGTAAAAATATTGTAAGGAAGAGAAAATAGACACTTTCAAACACCTGGAGAAGAAATGACTTCCTAAGCTTAGAACGAATGGAAGAAATCAAGGGAAAAGAGAATATTTTTGGTTGTATAAATAAGTCAAACTTTGCCATGGTAAGAAAACAAAAATTATCTCTAAGAGATATTAAGCGAAGAAGGCAAGTTGTGGTTAGTTCACATAATGTTCACATAAAGAAGAAAAGTGTACACAAAAGAAAGCTATATATTTTTGTGAATATATTAGGTGTGTAAATACCTAGGAAGTGGTGAGGAGGAATATACACAAACTGATAGCATTTGGAGTGGGCTAAGGGGACATTTGCTTTATTTGAACTATATGAATTTTAATTTCATACAAGAATATACTCATGTATCACTTGTGTAATTTTTAAAGAAAAAGTGATGACAAAACTAAAAAAGACTGTGTTAAATACTTTTAAAGCTTTTTTAAAAATTATATAAAGAACTTGTATAAATGATTTTTTAAACTGTAAAATCCCAATAGATAAATAGTTAAAAGATATCATGAGTCAGGTCACTGAAAAGAAAATACCAGAAACAAAACTAGAAGAAAATGTTTGCACTCACAGTCATTTAAATAAATCCAGAGTGAAAGCTGTCACTGAAGATCAGAATTCCAACTTCTCTTCTGGGCCCCGGAACCAGCTCAATCTTGGGAAATGGGCAACTTGCGGGAACCTGCAGCAGAGAGGAGGATGGGGGGCCCTGCCCGGATCCTCCCAACTGGAGATTTTGCTGGTGTTGGTTGCCCATCCCTTCCTATGGGGTAGATGGTCCTGTCTTGCCCCTACTTTGCCTCCCTGCCTTCTCTGCAACAGAGTGCAGTATGGGGAGAAAGAAAGAGATCTGCAGAGAGCTGGTGGGGTGGCCCAGTCTGCAGACAAAATTGAGGCTATTTTGTCTAGTGCCCCCACACAAGTGTCCTTTCTTAGGGACTGAGCACCAGAGCATGGGGGGAAGGTTGGCTTTAGGACTTCCTTGAGCTGGTAGGAAACCATGGGAAGAAGTGGGCAGGAATGATGAATACAAAGGGATTCTGAAGCACTTGGAGTACAGTGGACATCCTTGGGGATAGGGACCTTCTCTTTTGCTGTCTAGATTCCCCAGCATGTGTTCACACTTGAGCTGCACAAGTCTACACTGTGTGGATTAGCACAGTGGAGCTGCTGTGTGCCTGCAGATGATTCACGTCTCTTTTTCTGGATCTGGACAACCTGGGTTGAAACTCAGCTCTACCTACTACCTACTTGACACCAGGAAAGTAATCGAACCTTCCTGAACTCATTTTTTACTTTTCTAAATGGAGGACAAGAACAGAGCTCCCCTCCAAGGGCTGTGGAGAGGATTTAATGAGAGAGTGAAGCATGAGCATCGGGTCAGGCAGAGTAAAGGGTTAGCAAATGGCAGCTGGTTCATCATTCTCTAAAGACCTGGCCTCTTACAGCGCAGCACAGGTAGGTCATGGATTTGAACTTGTGCATCTCGTGGCTGCTGGCCATCTCCACTTGCATGTTCTTATTTTTTTTTTTTTTAATATTTTATTTACTTATTTGGTTGCACCAGGTCTTAGTTGCAGCAGGCGGGCTCCTTTGTTGCGGCACGCAAACTCTAAGTTGTGGCATGCATGTGGGATCTTAGTTCCCTGTCCAGGGATTGAACCCAGGCCCCCTGTGTTGGGAGCATGGAGTCTTAACCACTGTGCCACCAGGGAAGTCCCCACTTGCATGTTCTCTTTACACGTCACTTGTCCAAAACAGACAAGTCTCCACGCCAAACCTGTCCCCACACTGGGCTCCCGTCAACGGCACCGCTGTCCATCCAGGGCCAACCAGAAACCTGGCACTCCCTCTCTTTCACCCTCAGTGGCCATCAATGACCAAGGTGTATGGATTCCACCATGGAAATACTTTTCAGGATGCATCACCCAACTCCCACAGGCCTGGTCTAGCTGCCAGTGTTTCCCTCCCTTGTACCAGCCTTTTAGCTACTCTCTCTGCATCTAATCTGGACTCCTTAGACCTATTCTTTTTAAAAAAAAAAAACCTCTTAATAACTTAAAGCTTTTAATGGCTTCCCACTGGCCTTAGGATAAATCAAAATAAATAGTAAAAGTTATTGAGCAACCACAGTCCTTCCTATCTGTGGGGGGTTGGTTCCAGGATGCTCAAGTCCCTTATATAAAATGGCACAGTCTTTGCACATAACCTAAGCACATCCGCTTGTGTACTTTAAATCATCTCTAGATTACTTGTAGTACCTAATACAATGTATATGCTATGCAAATAGTTGTCAATACAATGTAAAAGTTATGTAAATAGTTGCTGGTTTGACAAATTCAAGTTTTGCTTTTCGGAAATTTCTGGAATATTTTTTCAAATATTTTCAATCCAAGGTTGGTTGAATCCGGGGATGTAGAACCTGGAGATAAGGAAGATCAACTGTATTGTGTACCAGCCACTGTCTTAAGTGCTTTACCTGCTTTATCTCTTTCAACTCTGGAAACCCTATTAGATAGATACCATCACTTCCAGCTTGCCCGGTCACCTTCAACAGGTTAATTTAGTGACTCAGTTTCATTATCTGCTAAGTGGTGATAATACCTTATCTCTTAGGGTTATTGTGAGGATTAAATTAGTTATATCATGTAAAGTGCTTGGAAAAATGCCTGGCATGTAGTAAGCGCTTATTAAATTTAGCTAAGTGTTGGAGAAGACACCCCATCTTGCAGCTAGGGAAATGGAAACAGAGAGGTTAAGAAACTCGCCCACCGGCCCCACCAAGCCCCACAGAGGGGAAATGGCCCAGTCAGGATTCAACCCAGGCCTCTTGACACCAGTCACTGAGCTGAGTCTTCAAGGAGACTGTTACTCACCAGCCTGTTACTCACCAGCCTCTTCCAAAGCCACCCTCACCTGCTGTACTCACTGCAGCCCCTAAAGGCACCTCAATCTGTCTTCTGCATGCTGTCCCATCTCTTATGGGCCTTTGTCTCTTCCAGGAAGCCCTCCCTGGACACCCAGACCAGGTTAAGTCCTGGGTATGTCCCTCCCATAGGACCCTCCCCCCACTTCTTGGCAACACTTTGCACATTAGCAGTTACTGAATTGATCATAACACTGTGTTTCCTACCTGTCTTCCCTGGCCTGTGGTGAAGGCGGGACAACGTCTATCTTAAAACCTGCAGTGCTTTATCAATATTTGTAGAATGAATGAATGAATGTACCTCAGGGGTTCAGTCATCCTTGTCAACTACATGATGCAAAGCTCTTTTCTAAGAGGGAAGTAGGTGGTGAGGGGAAATTTGATTGGAGACCCAAGCCAGGGAGATGTCTAGGATAATGGAGCGGGGGCTCATTGGTACCAGGGGCTGTGGGGGCCGAGTGGAAAGGGGTATCAAAGCATAGAAGGCAACAAAGTCATTCTCAGCATCTTAGCATTCTTCTCCAGCACCGAAGCCAGGGACCTGAGTAGAGAAAGCTGATTGGAGGGAGCCTGGCACATAGTCAGTGCTCAAAAAGCATGCGTCGTTCATATTAATAAAATAATAATCTGCATGGAGCTCCTGCGAAAATTTGTTTTATTTGGAAAAACGAAAAGGGAAGGAAAAGGGAATAATGTGAACCAAAATACAGAGAAATGAAAGTGCAAAGCATTTGTGTGTGGTCAGTGTGGTGGGAACTAGGGTGCATCTGTGGAAGAACTCTGGGTGGTGAGGTTCGAAAGGCTCTAAAGCGGGGTCGTGGCCAGAGTGGAAGGGTCTTGGATGCCGTGTTAAGGTATCTGGGCTTTATCTTGTAGGCCAAAATGTGTTTGTTAAATGACATTGCATAAGAAGGGCTTCAATGTCAAATAAGGTTAAGACAAATACTGTATGATATCACTTACATGTGGAATCTAAAAAATACAACAGACTAGTGAATATAATTAAAAAAGAAGCAGACTCACAGATACAGAGAACAAACTAGTGGTTACCAATGGAGAGAGGGAAGGGGGAGGGCATTGTAGGGGTAGGGGATTAAGAGGTACAAACTATTATGTATAAAATAAGCTACAAGGATATATTGCACAGCACACGGAATATAGCCAATATTTTACAATAACTATAAATTGAGTATAACCTTTAGAAATTGGGAATCACTCTACTGTACACCTGTAACATATAATACTGTACATCAACTATACTTCAATAGGGATTTCCCTAGCGGTCCAGTGTTTGGGACTCTGCACTTTCACTGCTGTGGGCCCAGGTTCAATCCCTGGTCAGGAACTAGGATCCCGCAGGCCATGCGAGGTGCCGCCAGAAAGACAAAACAGAAAAACAACAACAACAAAAAACTATACTTCAATTAAAAAAAAAAAAAGAATTGACAGAGTGAAAAAAATGAAAGAAGTCCTTTACTGAGAGACTGCTGCTTGGAGCCTTTGTCATTTTGTGTTTGGATTCTCTAACATGGGTATGCTATAGAGGATTTCCTAAACTTATGTGACCAAAGAATGAAGCTTCTAAGGAATGCACTTGGAGAAATGTTGCTGTAGTCACTGGGCAACGCTGAAAGGTTCTGAGGGGCACAAAGTGATAAGGTCAGATTTATGTTTTATGCTTTTTTTTTTTTTTTTTTTTTGCGGTACGCGGGCCTCTCACTGTTGTGGCCTCTCCCGTTGCGGAGCACAGGCTCCGGACGCGCAGGCTCAGCGGCCATGGCTCACAGGCCCAGCCACTCCGTGGCATGTGGGATCCTCCCGGACCGGGGCACGAACCCGTGTCCTCTGTATCGGCAGGCAGACTCTCAACCACTGCGCCACCAGGGAAGCCCCTAGATTTATGTTTTAGGCAAAGTAATTCTGTGGCCTGGTTGCCAGTGGCGGGAGAAGCACAGGGAAAAGGAGAGGAAAGCATCTCTACAATCCACCAGCTTCAGGGAAACAGAAGAAGCTCACGTGCCTGTCAGAGAATTGACTTCACCGACCAACAGGGGGGCACGGGGCCTAGGCTTAGCTTGGTTGCTGTCCCTATGCTTCTAGATGGTCTGACAGGCGAAATGCCCAGTGCTGGAGAAAGGCGGCTTTGAATGTATCTCGTGTCTGTGATAAATAAGAGGAGACTGGCAGCTTTCTCCTTTACTCCCTCCTGAAGACTCAGGTATGTCCTCTGCAGGCCCAGCCTCTCTTTTCACTGTCCAGCCTCTCAGGCCCTCCCTTCCCCCCAACCCCCTTGCCACTTCTTGCCCAGGTGCAGTGGGACCATCTCCTGTTCTCCTCTCCCTCCCTTGGATTTCATTTGTGTGTCCAAAATGACCTGAATCATGGTGGGGCTGCAGACTCACGTCTTTCTCGCATGCTTGTAAAAAGAAGATGTAAGAATGTTCTCCTTGACACACCTCTATCAAGAAAAAAGAAAACCATAATATGTGAAGGGAAATTCAGCCTAACAGAAAGCCCTATAGTCAACCTCCTGAGCTCTTGGAAATGCTCAGAAGCCCCTTTCAGATCCCCACTGGAGTCTCCATCTGCTAGCATATTCTCATTAAACTTTCTTTTTCTCAAGCATCAGCACTCATAACAAAGGTTGCAGATCCAAAATCATTTTATCATCCACAGTTGCAAGTTTTGCTTTCTATTTTTCATTGCAAACATCCAAGCACTTCCTCAATATTACGGATTAAATAAAAATTTTTAGTTTAGCCTGGGAATTTTACAACTAACAATTCCCCCTCCCCTCTCCCCACACGGGTAAAAATGTGCTGAGTGCGAAGCTGATTTACAAAACTGATTTACAAATGAACTTTTGGAGCATAACCTGTGTGGAAGCTCTTAGGTACATCTCTGTAACCACATAATTGTGTATCTGTTTGTGAGTTTGTTCACCCAAAGTAGACTTTTGTCTTTCTTTCTCTTAATCTTTCTGACATCGAACGCTCACCTAACCTGCTTCTTAATAACGCATCCCAATATGGCTTCTAGGGCACTACCCCTAGTCACTCTAAGTCCATGCTATTGGGTGGGTGTTGGCCCCACCCCTGAGGGCCCAGCCAATCAACACATCACATTTCCGTGTGTCAGTGTTGAGCCAAGTCAGGCCAGCGAGAGCCAGTGAAACTCAAGTTAGTCGTCTGACTTACTGGATTACTTTTCCCCTTTTCCTGAGAGGCTGTAACGTTTGGCGCTATGGCTGCCATATTGCGCTGACAGGAAACTAAAGCCAACATGGAGGAGAGCAGAGCTGAGAAGCGGGACTTGGAGTCAGTCATCCTTCTATCCTCTGATCAAGCTGCACCTGAAGCTCCACCTACACTGGGAGTTCAGCTCTATGCGTCAGTAAATACACTTTGCTTAAATCAGTTTGGGTGGGGTTTTCTCTCACTTGGTAACCAGAAGAGCGCTCCCTCTAACAGCAATCTACTTCTGCATTAGTAAGCCTCATGGCAGACTCACGGATCCTGCACTGTTGATTCGAATACCCGACTCTTCTCCCTGTCTTTGGAGGATAAGCACTGCACACACGTCTTGCTGAAAGAAAAGGAACTGTTTTTAAACAGTGTGAGCTCCAGGCTCCTCTGTACCTCCAAATAGGCAAGTCACATATGTTCCTAGGGCTCCAGCAGACACTCTAGCTGGTATCTGGCATCTGTCCTGAAACCCAGAGTGGTTCTCCTGCAAGGAAAGGCAGCCAGCCTCAGGCAGAAACAAGGTGTCAGGGAACTCAGGGTGCTCTGAGTCTCCTGATGGCCAAATTGACCAGACTTACCTCTCCAGGCCCATCTCCGGAGGCAGAGAGAATTCATGCCATGTTTGGAAAAACAGTAAACCTAGTAGGCAAGGTAGGGAGAGGTGATTAAAGGCGAAGGCTCAGGCATCAGCCAGGTCTGGGTCCAAATCCTCATCTTACTACACACAAGCTGTGTGCTGGTGGCAAGTTACTGAGCCTCCTGAGCCTCAGTTATCTCATCTGTAAAATAGGGATAGCAGTATCCACCTCACAAAATATTTGTGGGGACTGAATGACATAATGGGGTAAAGTGCAATGCCTAAAGTAAGCACTATATGGGAAAAAATAATTATTATTGTCATTAGATATGTCCAAGCCCGGTCTAACCTATAAGCACACTAAAGCATTCTGTTAACTGGAAGAGTTCCAAAGACAGAGAAGGTCAAAGCTGGCTACAGGTTGGTTACCCCTCAATAGGAACCAAAGGGTGAAGAACATGGACTTTAGCTTCAGGAAGACTTAGGTTCAAGTCTGGCTCTGTCACTTACAGTTGTGTGATCTTGAACAAGTCATGAGTGACCTTTCTGAGCCTCCACTGCCTCATCTGTAAAATGGGCAAATGGAAACCTACTTCAGAGACTTGTGGTGAGGATGCAATAAGCTATGCATGCACCTGCTTGGCACATTGTTCAAAGCTCAATAAGCAGTGGGTACACCTCAGGTGTGTCCACAGGCAGGCTATGCAAGTGACAGTTCTTAATTATGTGAACAGGGGAATGAGGCTGCTGTTATCTTTATTTACACAGCATTGAGTATTCCTTAGACAAGGGATGTAATTTATGGTGAGAGAAGAGGAAGAGAAGAAAAAAGAAGAAGAGAAAATGGCATGTGCTGGGGAGGAAGAGCATGGAGAGATGTTGTCCTGAGATCTTTACGCAGACTCCTGCTTCCTGGAGCTGATGGCAGGAGCTCTGGTCCAGGTTTCCCAAGAGCTTGGTTCTAGCCAGTGCCTCTCCATCCAGGTACTCAGACCCCTTTAGTCCTGGGTGAGACGCTTTCCTTAACTGTGTGACCTTGGAGAGAAGTTCAGACAGCTTCTCTGAGCCTCTTGTCCTATCTATATGAGTCTCTTGTCCTATCTATATGAGCCCGTTGTCCTATCTATATGTCCTATCTATATGGCATTATGAACACTGGTCTCTTTCACAGGATGGATGTGGGCATTAAATGAAATGTGGAATGTGGAAACACTTCAGAAACTCTCCAGAATCTTCTTATTGCCCCAGGTGGCCTTAGTATTCTTTGGTTTGTGTCCTGCCATTTTCCAGTGTACGTTACACATTTTATTTAATTAATTTTGGGGGCTGCGCCAATTGGCGGGCGGAATGTCAGTTCCCCAACCAGAGATCGAACCTGTGCCCCCTGCAGTGGAAGCGAAGAGTCCTAACCACTGGACCGCCAGGGAATTCCCACGTTACACATTTTAAACACACTTTTTCTGTGTCTATTTCATGGCCTGGAGGAGGGATGTGGTGGGAATGGGGTAGGGGCAGCAACAAAGAACTGGGCGTGGGCGGAACTCCCTGATGGAGGTGGTGGTTGGGCTGGGGCTATTCAATGGGGCAGGGGCTGAGCCCGTGGAAAGGAGGCGGGCTAATCCGTTTAGGTGTCAGACAGACCTGAAGCTGAATCCTGGCCTCCAACTGGGACACCTTGGGCAGATCATCTGTGAACTTTCCAGCTTCCTTTTATTCATGGGGATGAAGGTGTTAGTGTGAAGATTAAAAGAGAAACATGTTTAAAGCACCTAGTATGGTCCCTGGCTTGTTTTCACTTGCCGTACTTTTTAAATTTTTGTTCTATTACCAAAAGAAGGGAAATAAATCAGAAACTCAGGAACATCTGAATCCAGCCTGGGTTAATTCAGAAATGAACACTTAACCCTCTCAGGGTTGAAACCGCACACACAGATTGGGACCTGAACCCAGAGGCTGGGTCTCCAACCACTGTCATTTCATTAAAATCACACACCTGGTCTCAGGGCTTACTGAAGCTCAGTTTCTTTAGGTCTCAGTGCAGAAGGGATTCAGCAAGAGGCAAAGTGATAGGCAAGAAGTAGATTTATTAATATAGGATGCTTGTGAGTAGGCAGGCAAGGGGGCTCTGCTCCGAGAACTAAGTGGTAAAGCAGGTTTATTTAGAGAGATACACATTCCATAGGTAGAATGTGGTCTGTTTCAGAAAGAATGGCCCCAAAATATAGAGTGGTTAGGTTTTTTTTTTTTAATTTATTTATTTTATTTATTCATTTTCGGCTACGTCGGGTCTTCGTTGCTGCACGTGGGCTTTCTCTAGTTGTGGCGAGTGGGGGCTAATCTTCGTTACAGTGTGCAGGCTTCTCACTGCGGTGGCTTCTTTTGTTGCGGAGCACGGGCTCTAGGCGCCAGGCTTAGTAGTTGTGGCTCGTGGGCTCTAGAGTGCAGGCTCAGCAGTTGTGGCGCACGGGCTTAGTTGCTCCGCAAGCAAGGCATGTGGGATCCTCCCGGACCAGGGCTCAAATCTCTGTCCCCTGCATTGGCAGGCGGATTCTTAACCACTGCACCACCAGGGAAGTCCTAGAGTGGTTAGTTTCTATAGGCTGGATAATTTCATAGGCTAATGAGTAGGAGGATTTTTCCAACTATCTTGGAGAAGGGGCGGGGATTTCCAGGAATTCGGTGGGTTTCGGTCAGTCTCAGAACTGTCATGGCGCCTGTGGGCATGTCGTTTAGCATTTGCTAATGCGTTACAATGAGCTTATAATGAGGCTCAAGGTCTACTGGAAGTCCAATCTTCCGCCATCTTGGGCTGATAGGTTCTAACCAGTTTTTGTCATATCCTCAAGGGCTATGTCATGCTTTAAGGGTTGTGCCATGCCCCCTTCCCTCCTGTTTCACGGTGAGTCTGGGATTTTCAAATATACTTGCCTTCCTGCATTTAATACTATTTGATTGACTTAAAATAGTGGAGTGTGGACTCTTATAGTTGGAAGGGATATTAGGGCTTGTAGCTGTGGCCCCAGGAATCCTGGGCTCTGCAGAGCTGCCTCAGAGCCAGGAGTGCCCAGCAGGCAGGGTTCCAGGGCTTGGCTGCTAAAAGAGGTTTGAAAACCCCATTAGCCCAATGCCTGAATCCATTATGGTGTTTCTGGTATGAGGCTGAGGCCCTCTTGGAAGAATTCTGGTACAGTAGACTTCACTATCTTTCTTCATTGGAGCAGGAATTGACTGTCCTGTCATGG
>NW_020838009.1:10034662-10315357 GCF_003676395.1 Aethalodelphis obliquidens
TTTATGTATTTATGTATTTATTTATTTATTAAATTTATTTTTTGGCTGAGCCACATGGCTTGCAGGGATCTTAGTTCCCTGACCAGGGATTGAACCCGCACCCTCGGCAGTGAAAGCATGGAGTCCTAACCACTGGACTGCCAGGGAATTCCCTGTGTCCAGCTTTTAGATCAGAGTTCTAGCATTCTCCATTGTTAAGGAGCTTCCAGTATACCCACGAGGAGACCCAGGGTTCTGCCTGATTGTCCTCTTGAAGGTGGGCTGGAGGGCTGAAGGCTCATGCTGAGGAGCAGAAAGAGGAGGGAGTCCAGAATCCTGGAGAAGTCAATCCTTTGGGGGGGAGGGGTGTGGCTCTGGGGGCCAGATGCCTCTGGGACAGAGAACTCTGTCCTCTATGAAACCTCATGTTGTTATACAACAGGCTGTAATTAATACCACCGAGGCTCTGAAAGACTTCCTATCATTCTAATAAAAAATGAAAGCTAACTGTGCCCAGCGCCTTGCAGACACTTGCCCACCCAGAAGCCTTCAGCAGAGGGCGCTCACAGGGACCGGAGGTGTCCCCATGCCAACCACCAAACTGCAGGAGAATGAGGCCCTGCCCCATCTGGTTCTGCTCAGCCAGAGCAGGGCAGGTACCAGGAGACCTGCGGCCCCAGGGGATATGAGTCATTCAGAGAGGAGGCCTAGGAGTGTTGGGGGAGGAGGGAGATGGAGAACAGGCATCAGGGCTGATTTCCTTTGACCTCCAACTTACACATCTATTTGTCACCCATTTTGTACTGGTCAGGCTTCCACCCTGGTGCAGAGCACGGAGGCTCAGCCAGGACTTCCCTGCACGCTGCTTCAAGATTCACCTGCTGAAAGCACCACTGGAATCATATCCTGTTTCCACTCAAGAACCTGTAGTGGCTCCCCATTCCATGGTATCATGTGAATGTCTCTGCCTTGTGTCAAGGCCTTTGACTATCTGCCTCCTCGCCTCCAATCTGCCTCATCTCTACATGCACTGTTTGCTTCAGGCAGACTGGTCCCCTTGATGGCTCCCCCAGACTGCCATCCACTTTCTCTTTGCAAAATGGCACTAGTTGTGCCCACTTTATAGAGTTGCTGTTGTGAGGACTAAGTGAGAGAACACATGCGAACCATATGCCTGGCACATGATAGGCACTTAGATAAAATGTTTGTGATAATGATAACAATGCTGCTGCTGAACTATTTCTTGCTTGGTAACTTCCGCCCTCCTCTTCACCCAGCCAAAATATTTTTGCCTTTGACAGTCCAGCTCAAAGCTGCTCTTCCTCTCAGAAGTCATCCAGGATCACATTGGGCCAGTGGTTTACAAATCTGGGGCACTTCAGAATCACCTGATAAGGTTTTTTCTTTCTTTCTTTCCTTTTTCCCCCATTTTGGGGGTTTGTTTTTTATTTTTTGGCCGGGCCATGAGGCATGTGGGATCTTAGTTCCCTGCCCAGGGATCAAACCTGTGCACCCTGCAGTGGAAGCACAGAGTCTTAATCACTGGACCGCCAGGAAAGTCCTGGGGGATGGTTTTTTGTTTTTTGTTTGGGGGGATGGTTTTTAATATATTTTTTGTGTGTGGTAAAAAACACATAAGATTTACCGTCTTAACCACTTTTAACTTTACTGAACCACTTTTACAGTTCAGTCGTGTTAAGTATATTGACATTGTTGTGCAACAGATCTCCAAAACTTTTCATCTTGCAAAACAGAAACTCTGTACACATTAAACAAAAACTCCCATTTCCCCCTCCTTTCTCTTTAAGACTAAAGAATATTCCATTTTATGTATATACCACATTTTGTTTATTCATCCATCCATTCATCAATGGACATTTGGGTTGCTTCTATCTCTTGGCTATTGTGAATAATGCTGCTGTGAACATGAGTGTGCAAATATCTGTTCAACTCCTTCCTTTCAATTCTTTTGGATATTTACTCAGAAGTAGGATTACTGGGACTTCTCTGGTGGTCCAGTGGTTAAGACTCTGTGCTTCCACTGCAGGGTGCACAGGTTCGATCCCTGGTCAGGGAACTAAGATCCTGCATGCCAGTGGTGTGGCCGGAAAAAAAAAAAAAAAAGGATTGCTGAATCATACGGTATTTTTAATAAATTTAAAATTTTATATTGTAGTATAGTTGATTTACAATGTTGTATTAACTTTAGGTGTACAGCAAAGTGATTCATATACATATATCTATTTTTTTTTCAGATTCTTTTCCCATATAGTTTATTACAGAATATTGAATAGAGTTCCCTGTGCTATACAGTAGGTCCTTGTTGATTATTTACTTTATATATAGTAGTGTGTATATGTTAATCCCAACCTGTTAATTTATCCCTTCCCATATGGTATTTTTATATAAAATTTGAGGAGCTGCCATACTGTTTTCCACAGCTTTTGCACCATTTTACATTCCCATCAACAGTAGTGCATAAAGGTTACAATTTCTCTACATCCTCGTCAATATTTGTTATTTTCTGGGTTTTTCATTTTTTTCTCTCTTTTTTTTTCTAATGGGTGAGTTTCTGTTTTCTTCATGATTGTGAAGTGATATCTCATTTGTCTGTTTTTGCTTTTGCTGCCTGTATATCCAAGAATTTTTGGCATCATATCCAAGAATTTATCGCAAAATCCATGAAGCATTTCCTCTATGTTTTCTTCAAGGAGTTTTATAGTTTTGGGTCTTATGTTTAGGTCTTAATCCATTTTGAATTAATTTTTGTATATGCTGTAAAGTAAGGGTCCGATTTTATTCTTCTGCATGTGGATATCCAGTTTTCCTAGCACCACTTGCTCGAGAATTGTTCTTTCCCGATTGAGTAGTCTTGGCACCCTTGTTGAAAATCGTATGATCATATATGTGAAGTTTTATTTCTGGGTTCTCTATTCCATTGGTCTGTGTCTATAGTACCACACTATTTTGATTACTATATCTTTGTACATGTATTGAAATTGGGAAGTATGGGGCTTCCAACTTTATTCTTCTTTTTCAAGTTTGTTTTTTCTTGCAATTCAGGGTCCTTTGAGGTTCCATGTAAATTATAGGATGAATTTTTTTTAATTTATGCTAAAAAGTCATTGGGATTTTGATAGAGATTGCATTGAATTTGTAGGTCACTTTGGGTAGTAATGACATCTTAACAATAGTAAGTCTTCCAATCCATTAACACAGGATGTATTTCCATCTTCTTTAATTTCTTTCAGAAATGTTTTGTAGTTTTCATTGTACAAGTCTTTTTTGGATTGTTCTTTGTTAGTGGGTAGAAATGGAACTGATTTTCATGTGTTGATTTTGTATCCTGCAACTTTGCTGAATTTGTTTATTCTAACACTTTTGTGTGTGTGTGGAATCTTTAGGGTTTTCTACATATAAGATCATGTCATCTCTGAACAAAAATAATTTTACTTCTTCCTTTCCAATTTGGACCCATTTAATTTCTTTTTCTTACCTAATTGCTCTGGATAGAACTTCCAGTACTATGCTGAATGGAAGTGGTGAGAGTGGGCATTCTTGTCTTGTTCCTGATGTTAGAGGAAAAGTTTTCAGTCTTTCACCATTGAGTATAATGTTAGCTATAGGCTTGTCATATATGGCCTTTGTTATGTTGAGGTAGTTTCCTTCTGTTTCCAGTTTGTTGAATGTTTTCATCATAAAATTTTGTTAAATTTTGTCGAAAGCTTCTTCTGCGTCAATTGAGATGGTCACATGGTTTTTGTCCTTCATTCTGTTAATGTGGTGTATTTATTGATTTTTGAATGTTGGATCACCCTTGCGTCCCAGGAATAAATTTTACTTGGTCATGGTACATAATCTTTTTAATGTGCTATTGAATTCTGTCTGCTAGTATTTTGTTGAGGATTTTTGCATCAGTATTCATCAGGGATATTGGTCTACAGTTTTCTTTTCTTGTAGTGTCTTTGTTTGGCTCTAATATGAAGGTAATGCTGGCCTCATAGAATGAGTTTGGGAGTGTTCCCTCCTCTTCAACTTTCTGAAAGAGTTTGAGGAGGATTGGTGTTAGTTCTTTAAATATTTGATGGAATTCTCCAGTGAAGCCATCTGGTCCTGGGCTTTTCTTTTTTGGGAGGTTTTTGATTCCTAATTCAATCTCCTCCTAGTTGTATGTCTGTTCAGATTTTCTATTTCTTCATGACCCAGTCTTAGTAAGTATATATGTCTAGGAATTTATCTGTTTTTCTCTAGGTTAACCAATCGTGGTGCACAATTGTTCATAATATTCTCTTATAATCATTTTTATTTCTACAAAATTAGTTTTATTTATTTTTAAAATTTTATTTATTATTTATTTTTGGTTGCATTGGGTCTTTGTTGCTGTGTGCGGGCTTTCTCTAGTTAAGGTGAGCGGGGGCTACTCTTTGTTGTGGTGCATGGGCTTCTCATTGCGGTGGCTTCTCTTGTTGCGGAGCACAGGCTCTAGGTGTGTGGGCTCAGTAGTTGTGGCGCACAGGCTTAGTTGCTCCACGGCATGTGGGATCTTCCTGGACCAGGGCTTGAATTCGTGTCCCCTGCACTGGCAGGTGATTCTTAACCACTGTGCCACCAGGGAAGTCCCCACATTACCTTTTGAGAAGCTCAGCCCATGTCCCCAGACAGCCTCCATTGCTCCCAGCAACGGCTGGTCTTGGGCTGACCACAGCTATAAGTAAGGACTTATATGGAAGTTAAGGAGGAGTGTCACCCTAAAATTAACTGATGGCCAAAAGTGCATCTCCAGCCAGCAGCTCAGGGCCCCCAGTGAAGCTGGCTGAAAGCTCTGGGCTGCACAGAGGCTCATGGGATGCTGCTCAGGCTGAGGGGCTTAGTCTGGGGGCTGGGTGGGGTGGGGGCCTGCTGAGGGCTAGCTGCCAGCCTCAGGGCACCCTTCTGTGCCCACGGGGCCCCATTCTGTCTTGTATAATGAGTTTCCTCGGTTGGCCTGTGGTTGGTACAGGGAAGCTTGGGGCTCTCTTTGATGTACAGGCCAAGGGAGCTGCTGCTAAGAGGGGTCTGTCTTAGTGGGAGGGCAGGGTGGAAACTTAGTGGAGCCTGGTGGGCTAGAATTCTGATTTTCTATGCTACAACTGGGGGACAGGGTGCCACTCAGTCACTGACTCCCTAAGCATTTGCTAATCACCTACTGTGTGCCAGGCACTTTGCAAACATCATGTGATTAACCTGTGCTGCAATGTTTTATAATGTGGGCTGGGAGCTGAGGCTCTGATAGGTGAGATGGCTTGCCCAGGTTTCACAGTGGGCTGCACTGCACACCTGACCTGAGAATGCCGAGTCCTGGAGCCTGGAAAGCCTGAGAGTGGTCTGGAGCAAGTGACAGGGGCGTGTTGGATCTATCAGGGGCTGAAGCAAATGGGCATCTAGCGCTGGCCCTCGTGGAGTTTACAGTCCTGGGAGTGTTAGACAAATGCCCATATGACTCTGAGATAAGGTGGAGGATCCAGGAAGTTCACCTTGCTGTTGGGTGGCCACAAAGTTGGCAAAGGTCGTGTCATCTCCCAGTAGGGAGGCCCTGCCCTTGTAAGGATGCTCCTGGGCCTCAGCCCAGGTCTCCTGCCTGTAAGACCTGTATAAGGACTCACCCCTGATCTGCATTATAGTGGTTTCTTTTCAACCTTTCTGGCTACTGATTTTTAATATTTTTTCAATATTGATTTTTAGTATCTTAGCTTGTTCATTTGTCTTAGTGTATATATCTTTTTAAAAATTTTTTATTCTTTAGTGTATATTCTTCATTGTTTTGATTTGTATTATTCCCCATTATTTCTCCTTTCTAAATGATCTCATTTTACCTTCTATCCTTTCAAACATTTTAAGCCTTCTGGTTTCCTTTCAAATCTTCTCTTTAATTATCTGTGTTTATTGTTATATTTCCCTTCAATTTAAAAAATCATATTTTTCTGACTTGAAAAACATAAGGCATTTTTATTGCTAAGTATTTGGAAAATATAGGAAAGGGTATAAAGAAAGAAATTTAAATATCCCATTAAGCTCTCCTCTAGGGATAACCACTGTTGTTGTTCTATTCTTTTCAGCTACTTTTTTTGTTCATAAACACATAGATATTGCTTTAACACTTTGTCTGTCATATGTGTTGTAAATATTTTCCCATGATTTGATGTTTGTTGAAAAAAAATCTTCATTTTTGTAAACAGTAAAAGTTGCACATATTTGCTGTGAAAACATCAGACAATAGTAAGGGGTCTACAGCAAAAATGCAGTGCCCCCTCCTCCCCCACTCTCCCTGTCCCTGGGAAACCAGCCCGAGACAACTACGATGAACTGTTGGGCATCCATCCTTCTAGACTTCGAACATGCATTTTCATGTGTGCTTTAAGCAATATTTGTACCTTTTGCTTTTTCACTCAACAGCACATGATGGGCATCTTTTGACATCAGCCCTGAGCAGTGTGGAGGTGGGGTTTTGAAGGGACCATAGCCAGGAAACCCTGGAAGGCTGTACTTACCCATCACATGAAAGGTTCTCAAAGGAGCTCATGTACAGGGACCAGCAGCCAAATGAGGATCAAAGCACCATTCACTTCATTTTTAGCTGAGCAAATGCCTGATACCGGAGAGGCCTGGGTTTGAGACCCAGCACAAAATGTGTGCCCTGATACTTCCATCTTGTAGCAATTCCATTTTACTGCAATTAGCACATAGGAGGTGACTTTCAGCCAGCATGGCTAGGTTTTAATGGGCTGGAGATACGAGAAGGTAAATTCTCCAGTTTCCTTGTTCCCTCTCAGGAGAGGTGCTAGTGCAGTCAGCTGTTGAGGGTAGAGCTCTGCCTGAGCTGAGGTTTTCTGAGTCTCTTGGATTCCACTGTAATGATAATAACATCCAACATAGTTCTAAGTATGCTTTACATATACTAACTTGGTTATTCCTTATAAGAGCTAGTATTTTAATACTATTTTTGGATAATAATATTTTACAGAGGAGAAAACTGAGGCACAGAGTGGTTAATTAACTTTGTCAAAGGTCACACAGCCAGCTAGATGTAGAACCTGGATTTGAAAGCAGGCAGTCTAAAATCTGTGTTCTTAACTAGTATGTTATTCTACCTCAGTAGCTAGTTTATAGTGGCTTCTGGTTTTTTACATCATCCAGCTCTAGCATCTGGGTTCATGGGATCACTTCTTCCTACGGCACAACGCCACATTGCTATAGTGTCCTCTGGTTATAAAGAGATGACTAGACTTTGCCTGTTGCAGTCACACCACAACCATGTGAGCATGCATCCTCATTTGTCTTCTGAGTCACGAGGCCAAGACCAATGTGAACTAGCAGTCCTGGCCATGTCTGTCACAGCCTCATACAGGACTCAGGGGCAGATGCTGGACTGCAGCACTGAGTCTGGGCATCTGGACAGCCCCAAGGTAAGGGGGCTGAAGCAGATCAGTAGATCCCAGGTGAGGGCAGAAGGTGAGGCGTGGCCAGGCCAGTCCCAAGGCAGCCTGAGAGCTATGAGACCACCAGCATGTGCATGGAGAGGCAGCACAGGGAAGACCAAGCATTGGCATGTCCATTGGATACAGTGACCTCCCCGCTGCTGAGCAGGGCCAAATCAAAGCCCAGCAGCTTCTCCTCCTCCAGGCTTGGGATGTGTGAGAGGAAGTGGCAGAGAAACCTTCCCTGAACCTGAAAGTAAGTGCAGACCTAACACATTCTTTTAAACCACGGCACATCACACAGTCAGAAGGATTAATTTATGAACATTTAGGTTCTTTCTCTTTCTGTCTCTTTTCAAAGATAAACAAAGATGCAGTACCGAAATTCCACTCCCTCATCAAGCTCTCCATTTTCCCGGGTATTCTTTCGTGTCTTCCAATAAAGTTATTAGGCATTCCACATTTCCTGTTAAATTTATTCCTAGGTATTTCACAGCTGTTATTATTGTGAACTTATGGTGTTTAAAAATATATTTCTTATAGTTTTATGTTTTTATATTGTCAAATCTGTCAAATCTGTCTGTTCCTTTGTGCTTGCTAACTTTGATACTAGGCTTAGAAAGGTGTTCTCCACTCCAAGATTATCGAACTGTTTGCTTATATTTTCTTCCAAATCTTTATGCTTTTACTTAGTATGATTAAAAGTTTCTTGTTTGCATTTAAATCATATAGGGTTTTATTTAGCATCTGGTATGAGGTAGAGCTCAGCTTTATCTTCCAAGCTGTTAGCCAGTTGAACCAAGGCAATGTATTGAATTACCCATCTTTCCCCTATTGATATGAAATTCCACATTTACCACACATCCAATTCTTATATCTATTGAATCTCTTTTTCAGTTTTCTATTCTGTTCTATTGATCTGCTCTTCCCAGGCCAATACTACAAAATGACTTTATTTCTCATTAGAAAAGCAATAAAGGCTTATTACAGAAAGATCAGAAAATACACAGACACAAAGAAACAAAAAACACCTGTGATTGCATCCAGGGATAACTACCATTTTTTCTTGCTGTGTATCAATCCAAATCATTTATTTTATTTAAACATGTATACATATATATTCATAAAGTAAAATTAAGACCATGTCATATAAGTAGTTTTATAAACCTTTTTCACTTTATGATACTTCAGGAATGCTTCCTTGCCAGCAAGTACTCTTCTTTTTTAAACTTTTTTATTGTAAAATATAACATTTATACAGAAGAGTATACAAAAGGAATATTTTTAGCTCAATGATTTATCACAAAGTGAACACCCACGTAACCACTACTCAAGTTAAAAAACACGTGTCAGCACCCTGGAAGCCCATCTTGTGTGCTCTTTTAATCACTGCTTCCTTCCCCACAAAGATAACTTCTAACTTCCTTGCTTTTTTTTTAGAACTTTGCCACATAAACTTTTATCCCTAAACAATATAGAGTTTTTGTTGTTGTTGCTGTTGGTTTGTTTTGTTTTGCTTTTTTGGCTGCTTGGCTTACGGGATCTTAGTTCCCTGACCAGGGATCGCATCTGTGCTCCCTGCAGTGGAAGCTCAGAGTCCTAACCACTGGACTGCCAGGGAAGTCCCACTTTGTCCATTTTTAAATCAGGTCATTTTTTAAATTGTCGCCACTGAATTGAGTTCTTTCTTTATTTTGTGCTTCATGAATCAAGACGTCCATTTCCCTTCTTAGATTTGGGAAGTTCTCAGCCATTTTTTTTTTTTTTTAAATAAGCTTTCTGCCTCTCTCTCTCTCTCTTTCTCTCTGTCTCTCTCTTTTCTCCTGGGACTCCCATAATGCATATATTATTTCACTTGATAGAATCCATAAATCTCAAATGCTTTCTTCACTCTTTTTCATTCTTTTTTCTTTTTGTTTTTCTGACTGGATAATTTCAAATAACCTGTCTTTAGGTTCACTGATTCTTTCTTCTGCATGAATGAATCTGCTCACTGTTGATTTTTTTTTTTTTCAGTTCATTCATTGTATTCTTCAGCTCCAGGATTTCTGTTTGGTTCTTTCTAGTGGTTTTTATTTCTTTATAAATTTTTTTTGGTTCGGGTATTGTTTTCCTGACTTTGTTTAGTTGTCTATCTGTGTCCTCCTGTAGCTCATTCAGTTACTTTAAGATGATTATTTTGAATTCTTTGTCAAGCAGTTCATGGATCTCCATTTCTTTAGGATCAGTTACTGGAGCTTTATTAGTTTCCTTTGTTTTGTCATGAGTACCTAACTCTTCATGATCTGTGTAACCTTGCATTTGTGTCTGTGCATTTGAAGAAGCAGACACCTCTTCCAGTCTTTACAGACTGGTTTTGGCCAGTAAAGACCTACTCCTGCTGAGTCCCCAGACTGAGAGGACTGCCTCTGGGGTTGTGGTGAAGTGGGACTGGAGCCAGGTCATGGGACTACTTCTGGGTCTGCAGTTGGGTTCATAGACAGTGGGCCTGTTACCAGAGGTGTGAATGGGAATGGCTCCTGGTGGGTCCCTGGGCATGCAGAGCTGCTCCTGGGACCACAAGAAGTGAGGCTGGAGCTTGGTCATGGGGCTGCTTCAGGGTTCACAGTTGGATCTCAGGTCACAGGGTCCAAGGTCAGCAGGCCTGTTTTACTGGGTGCCACTGCGCATGGTTCCTCTTAGCTCCTTTGACAAATGGGGTTGATGGAAGGACTGTGGACATGTGGGGCTGGAGCTGAGCCTACAGGGGGAAAGGGCTGCTTCTGTACCCGCAGTCGAGATCACATTCGGAAGACTTGCCACTGGGGTGCAGGTCTGCCTTCTCAAAGCAGCACTCCTCAGTCTTAGGCTCCACTGGAGTTTTGCAACCTCCTACTACCTGGGTCATAAAGTTCCCACAAATGTAATTTTGTATGTGGACTGCTGCCAAATTGTTGTTTCTGTTGGGGGATGACAGCTGGGAACCACCTATTCCCTTATCTTGCTGATGTTACTCCCTTGTTAATTCTTGATGATATCAATAAACTTTAATTTTAGCAACTCTGATGGGTAGGTAGTGGTATCTCATTGTGGGTTTAATACACATTTCCATCATGACTATTGATGTTGAACACTTTTTTTTTCTTGTAGAAAACATATATATTCTTTTTTTTTTCAAATTCTTTTCCCAATTAGATTGTTACAGAATATTGTTGAACACTTTTCAAACGTTTATTGACCACTTAGATATTCTCTCATTCTGTAATTAAGGTTTATTCAAGTATTTTGCTTTTTTTTTTTTTTGCTGTGCGCGGGCCACTCACTGTTGTGGCCTCTCCCGTTGCGGAGCACAGGCTCCGGACACGCAGGCTCAGCGGCCATGGCTCACGGGCCCAGCCGCTCCGCAGCATGTGGGATCTTCCCAGACCGGGGCACGAACCTGTGTCCCCTGTATTGGCAGGCGGACTCTCAACCACTGCGCCACCAGGGAAGCCCGCTTTTTTTTTTTTTTTTCTATTGGGTTTTCTTTATTTTTTCTTATCAATGTTTGAAGTTCTTTATATTTTCTGGATATGAGTTATATTTTGATTATAGTTATTGCAAATATCTTCTCACTCTGTGGTTTGCCTTCATACTCTTTGTTTTTAATGGCTTTATTGAGATATAATTCACATGCTGTACAACTCACCAATTTAGAGCATAGAGTTCAATGGCTTTTAGTATATCCACAGAACTGTATGACCATCACCACAGTCATTTAGAACATTATTCATCACTCCCTAAAGAAACCCCACACCTCTTAGTTGTCATCCCCCAATATGCTCATTACCTCAGTCCTAGGCAACACTGATCTAATTTCAGTCTTTATAAATTTGCCTATTCTGGACATTTCATATAAATGGAATCACATAATATGTGGTCCTTTGTGACTGGCTTCTTTCATGCAGCATGTTTTCAAAGTTCACCCATGTTGTAACATTTATCAGCATTTCGTTTCTTTTCAAATAGTATTCTATTGTACGGATATACCACATTTTATTTATCCATTCATCAAATGATGGACATTAGGGTTATTCTACTTGTTGACTACTGTAAATCATGCTGCTATAAACATTCATGTACAGGTTTTTGTGTGATGTATATTTCATTTCATACACACACACACACACACCCCAGGAGTGGAATAGCTGAATCATATGGTAACTCTATGTTTAATCTTTTGAGAAACTGTCAGACTATTTTCCAAAGTGCCCCATCTTACATACCTATCACCAATGTTTGAGGGTTTCAGCTTCTCCAGATTCTCACCAATATTTGTTACTATCTATCTTTTTGATTATAGCTATCCTACTGGGTGTCAGGTGATAGCTCATTGTGATTTTGATTTGCATTTTCCTGATGGCTAATGATGTTGAGCATATTTTCATGTGTTTATTGGCCATTTGTATATCTTCTTTGGAGAAATATCTTATCAGATCCTTTGCCCATTTTTATATTGGATTATTTTTATATTGGATTATTTGCCTTTTATTATTAAGTTTTAAGAGTTCTTTATATATTCTGGATACCAGACGCTCCTCAGACATATGATTTGCAAAAATATTCTCCTATTCTGTTGCTTGTCTTTTCACTTTTTAAAAAAAATTTATTTATTTATTTGGTTGCATGAGGTCTTAGTTGTGGCAGGCAGGCTCCTTTGTTGCAGTTCACGGGGCTCCTTAGTTGCAGCATTTGGGCTACTTAGTTGCAGCTCCAGGGCTCCTTAGTTGCGGCTCGCCAGCTCCTTAGTTGTGGCACATGGGCTCCTTAGTTGTGGCATGCAAACTTTTAGTTGCGGCATGCATGTGGGATCTAGTTCCCTGGCCAGGGATCGAACACAGGCCCTCTGCATTGGGAGTGCAGAGTCTTATCCACTGTGCCACCAGGGAAGTCCCCTTTTTACTTTCTTGATGGTGTCCTTAAAAGCATGAATGTTTTTAATTTTGATGCTTCTTACTCTCTTAATGTCATTTTTTGATGAACAGAATTTATTCATATTCATAAAGTCCAATTTATTAATCTTTCCCTTTGCTGTACTTTCTTTGTGTCCTTTAAAAAATATTTGCTGGAACTTCCCTGGTGGTGCAGTGGTTAAAAATCCGCCTGCCAATGCGGGGGACACGGGTTTGAGCCCTGGTCTGGGAGGATCCCACATGCCGCGGAGCAACTAAGCCCGTGTGCCACAACTACTGAGCCTGCGCTCTAGAGCCCGTGAGCCACAACTACTGAGCCCGTGTGCCACAACTACTGAAGCCTGCGTGCCCTAGAGCCTGTGCTCCAGAACAAGAGAAGCCACTGCAATGAGAAGCCTGTGCACCGCAATGAAGAGTAGCCCCCGCTCCCCGCAACTAGAGAAAGTCCGTATGCAGCAACAAAGAGCCAACGCAGCCAAAAATAAATAAATTTTAAAAATATAGATTTGCTTATCTCAAGGTTATAAAGATGTCCTATGCTATCTTCTGGGGCATAGCTGCTGAATGGTAGAAACATAACATGAGCCACAACTGCAAATCATATATGTAATTTAAAATTTTCTGGTAGTCACATTAATAAAAATAAACAGGTGAAATTAACTTGAATAATATTTTATTTAACTCAATATAGCAAAATATTATTTCAACATGTAATCAGTATAAAATTTTAATGAGATATTTCACATTCTTTTCTGGTATTAAGTCTTTGAAATATAGTGTGTATTTTATACATAGAGCACAGCTCAAATCAGACTAGCTACATTTCTAGAGCTTCTTAGATACATGCAGGTATTGGCTAAAAGCTTTTTAAAAAATATTTATTTATTTATTTATTTTTGGCTGCATTAGGTCTTCATTGCTGCACGTGGGCTTTCTTTAGTTGTGCCGAGTGGGGCTAGTCTTCCTTGCAGTGCGCGGGCTTTTCATTGCGGTGGCTTCTCTTGTTGCGGATCACGGGCTCTAGGTGCACAGGCTTCAGTAGTTGTGGAGCATGGGCTCAGTAGTTATGGCTCACAGGTTCTAGAGCGCAGTCTCAGTAGTTGTGGCACATGGGTTTAGTTGCTCTGCGGCATGTGGGATCCTCCCGGACCAGGGCTTGAACCAGTGTCCCCTGCATTGGCAGGCAGATTCTTAACCACTGCACCACCATGGAAGCCCTAAAAGCCTTTTTGTCTTGCTCTCCACATTTAGATCTATAATCCACTTAAAACAGATTTTTGTGTATTGTATGAGGTAGGAGTTGAGTTTCCTTTCACTTTCCATTTAGGTATGTGGTTGATTGCAACATTTCTTGAGAAGACCACCTTTTTCCTTCTGTTCTGCATCTTCATCATAAATCGAATGATCATTCATCTGTTTATCTGTTTCTGGGTTTTTTATTCTGTTCAATTAGTCTGTTTTTTCTTGTGCCAGTGCCACCTGCTGTATTAATTTAGCTTCATTATAAGTCTTAATACTTGGTATTATCAGCGCTTCAACTTTGTTCTCCTTCATGATTGCCTTGGCTATTCTTTGTACTTTTGCCATTTTCCATACAAAATTTAGAACCAGCTTGTCACATTTTGTAAAGCAAAACAAAACAACAATTACCTCTTAAGTGTTTCATTGGCATTGCATTGAATCTATAGATCAATATGGAGAGAATTGACATTTGTAATTCTTTGCTTCTAGTACATAAAGAATAATTAATTTTGTATATTCACCTTATATCCAGCAACATTCCTAAATTTACTTATTTCTATGCATTTTTCTGGATTTTCTACATACACACACAATCATATTTTCTGTGAATAATGAAAATTTTATTTTTTCTTTTCAATCTTTACCATTATCGCTTTATTTCAGTTTGGATCTCTAGTATGTGTGGAATAGGAGTGGTAATTATAGGTAATTGTTCCTGGTCTCAGGAAGAGAGCTTTCAATATATTACTATTAAAGAGTTGCTGGAGCTTTATCTGATTAAAGAAATTACCTTCTATTCCTAGTTTGCTAAGAGTTTTAAATCATAAATTTGTGATTTCATCAAATTCCTCTTTTCAGATAATCCTATGACTCCCTTCTTTATTCTGCTATGAATTACACTGACTGATTTTCAAGTGTTAAACCAACTTTGCATTCCTGAATTGGTTGTGATGTAATATCCTATTTTGCACATTGCTGATTAGATTTGCTAATATTTTATTTTAGATTTGATTTAGAATTTTGCATCCATAATCATGAGAGAGATTTGTCTGTCATTATTCTTTCTGGTAAAGTCCTTTTTGTATCAAGGTTATGTAGACCTCATAAAATGAGTTATAAAAGTTCAGTTGGCCTTCAAACAATACAGATTTGAAATGCACAGGTCCACTTATATGTGAACTTCTAAAAACAGTAAATACTACAGAACTACATGATCTGTGGTTGGATGAATGTGCAGATGTAGAACCATGGATATGGAGGAACCATGGATGCAGACGGCTGACTATAAGTTATAAGTGGATTTTCAACTGTGTGGAGGATCCATGACCCTAATGCCTGCATTGTTCAAAGATCAACTGTATCCTTTCTTTTTCTTTCGCTCTCTCTCTCTTTTTTTTTTTTTTTTGTTATGCTTTCTTTTTCTATTCTCTGAAAGAGTTTGTATAAGATTAGAGTTATTTATTCAATAAATATTTGGAAACATTTAACATAAGATTCAATTCCCAGTTACAGGAGTATTCAGATTTTCTATTTCTTCTTATATCTATTTTTGGTAAATTATATTCTTCTAAGAATTAGTCCATTTTCAAATTTATTGGCATAGTTTTTCATAGTTTCTTCTCATTATCCTTGTAAATTCTGTAGATTCCATAATTATACTCTCTTTCCAATTTCTGAGATGGGTAATTGATGTTCTCTCTCTGTTTTTCTGAAACAAAGCTTACACATTTTATTAGTTTCTTCCAAGAAAACAAAGTTTGTTTTCTTTTTTTTTTTTGCGGTATGCGGGCCTCTCACCGCTGTGGCCTCTCCCGCTGCGGAGCACAGGCTCCGGACGCGCAGGCTCAGCCGCCATGGCACACGGGTCCAGCCGCTCCGTGGCATGTGGGATCTCCCCGGACCGGGGCACGAACCCGTGTCCCCCACATCGGCAGGCGGACTCCCAACCACTGCGCCACCAGGGAATCCCCTGTTTTCTATTTTATTAATTTCTGCTCTTTTTCCTTTTTTCTCCTTTCTTCAGTCTTATTTGCTCTTCTTTTCTAGCTTTTTAAGGATAGATACTTAGATAATTGATATTCTTCTTTTCTAACATATGCACTTAAAGTTATAACATGTACTCTAATCACAGTTTTTGCTGCATCTCGAAAGTTTTTATATGTCAAATTTTTATTATCCTTTAGCTCAAAATATTTTTAAATTTTTATTTGTGATTTCTTCTTTGACTCTTGGGTTACTTAGAAGTATATTGCTTAATTTTCACACATCTGTGGATTTTCTAGCTATCTTTTGTAACTGATTTCTAGCTTAATTCCATTGCAGTGAGAGAACATATGATTTCAGTATTTTGAAATATGTTGAGACTTGCCTAATGGCCTAGTGTATGACCAATTTTAGTAAACAATCAATTTGCATTTGAAAAGAATGCAAATAGGGTCGTTGGATGCAGTGTACTATATATGTCAATTAAGTCAGATTTGCTAATAATGCCCTAATCTCCTTAATTCTTGGGGATTTTTAAACTCTTTGAGTTACGAATAAGGGTAGCAGAGTACACCACCCCAAAATACGCCACTCTGGCAAAGAATTATTTTGAGTTAAAGGCAATTGAAAAGAAGAAAACACAAGAAAAATTCTGTGATCCTCCTACCCACCAGGAAGGACAGAAAGATTCTTAATCAACAGAGATAGCTCTAGATTCTTCTCATTCTGGAGATGTCACCAGAGGAACCTACATACCAAATCTTACTCCCCGATATATTGACCTTCCCACAGTTTGCCACCCCTAGGAGCTCAAAGTCCTTTTACTTTGTTTTGTCACTGCTTTATAATTTATTGTTCCTTTGTCAAGATGATATAAAAGCCCAAATTCTAACCACTTCTTTGAGTTACTCATCACTGAGTATTTCTGCATGTATGCATGATACATATCTTAGTAAACTTATGTTTATTGTTTTGTTAATCTGTCTTCTGTCAGACTAATTTGCAGGGCCCCAGCCAATGAACTTCAGATGGTAGAGGAAGAACATTTTTTTCCTCCCCTAAAGTTTTGGTGACCATGAAGGTACAGAAAAGGCTGGGGTACCTTACTTGCTCTGGAAACCACTGATGAGATCCTGGGACAACAGAAAAAAGCTGGCAAAAGGTAAGAACGCTTTTTAAAAAAAAAAAAAATTATTTATTTATTTATGGCTGTGTCAGGTCTTCGTTACGGCACACAGCATCTTCGTCGCAGTGTTTTGGCTTCTCTCTAGTTGTGGCATGCGGGTTTTCTCTCTCTAGTTGTGGCATGCGGGTTTAGTTGCCCTGTGGCATGTGGGATCTTAGTTCCCTAAACAGGGATCGAACCCATGTCCCCTGCGTTGGAAGGCGGATTCTTTACCACTGGACCACCAGGGAAGTCCCCCAAAAGGTAACAGTTCTTACCATGTCAGCCTCCTGCATGTGTGTTTGTCATGCCTCTGGTATGACCCACTGACTGGAGACTTGACTGAAAATCTGGAAGCAAGCCTATGATCCAGCTACAGCTTTGCTCACCCATAGTCCTAGAAGCAGTCCTGATCACCCAGGGACCCAGGATGAACCATGCCAATTGGCACCTCTAGTACAGGTGTGTCAACCACAGACTTGACTGTAGGCAGCCTTATGACACAGCTCTGGCCCCACTCTACCATAGTCCAGAGGCAGTCCTGCCAGCCTAGGAACCTAACCAGGGATCTAGCAGAAGCCTGGCCAGGCTAAACCCATTCATGCCCCTGGTAACAGGCCTGCCTTCTGTGGACCTGACTATGGACCTGGAAGTGGCCCTGTGAGCTGGCCTTGGTCCAACTCAACCATGGTCCCAGAAACATTCCCATAAGCCTTGGGATCTGATAGGAACCACTCCTGCCTGTGCCGCTGGTAATAAGCCCACTAACCAGACCCAACTGCAGACCCCGCAGCAGCTACATGACCCAGCTCCAGCCTGGCCTTACCACCATCCTGGAGGCAGTCTTGTCAATCCAGGGACCCAGCAGGCGAAGGTCTTTACCTGCCAAAACCAGTTTGTAGAGAACTGAAGAGATATCTGTTCCTTCAAATGCACAGACACAAATGCAAGTCTACAAGTATCACAAAAAATCAGTTAATCATGACAAAACAAAAGGAAGCTAAAAGGGCTTCCCTGGTGGCGCAGTGGTTGGGAGTCCGCCTGCCGATGCAGGGGACGCGGGTTTGTGCCCTGGTCTGGGAGGATCTCGCATGCCGCGGAGCGGCTGGGCCCGTGAGCCGTGGCCGCTGAGCCTGCGCGTCCGGAGCCTGTGGTCCGCAACAAAAAAAAAAAAAAAAAAAGGAAGCTAATAAAGTTCTAGTAACTGATTCTAAAGAAATGGAGATCTATGAACTGCTTGACAAAGAACAGGTCATTTGAAATTATTCAGTCAGAGGAACAAAAAGGAAAAAGAATGCAAAAGAGTGAACACATTCAGGACTTCTGGGATACCATCAAGTGAAATAACATATGCATTATGGAAGCCCCAGGGGAGAAGAGAGAGAGAGAAAGGGGCAGAAAGCTTATTTAAAGAAATAATGGCTGAGAAATCCCCAAATCTAGGCAGGAAAAAGGACATCTTGATTCGTGAAGTCTAAATGTTCACAAATAGATTGAATCCAAAGGGGTCTACACTGAGACACACGATCCTTAAATTATCAGAAGTCAAAAACAAAGAGAGAATTGGGAAAGTAGCAGGAGGAAAGCAACTTGTCACATACAAGGGAGCCCCCATAAGTTACAGTACCCGAGACAGTGTGGTCAGTGAAACAAGACACAAATACCTAAGTAAAACAGAATAGCGAGCCCACAAATAGACCCACATAAATATAGTCAACTGATTTTTGACAAAGGAGCAAAGGCAGTACAATGGAGCAAAGATAGTCTTTTCAACAAAGGATACTGGAACAACTGGACATCCACATGCAAAAAAATGAATCTAGACACAGCTTTTATGCCTTTCATAAAAATTAACCCAAAATGGATCACAGACGTAAATGTAAACTGCAAAACTATAAAACTCCTAGAAGATAACATAGGAGAAAACCTAGATGATCTTGGATGGTGATGGCTTTTTAGATAAAACTCCAAAGACATGATCCATAAAAGAAAGAATTGATAAGCTGGACTTCATTAAACTTAAAAATTTCTACTCTGTGAAAGACAATGTCAAGAATGCGAAGACTAACCTCAAACTGGGAGAAAATTTTTGCAAATATGTAGTGGTGGATACATATATGTACACTACATATATGTAGTGGTGGATACATATCTGATAAAGGACTGTTATCCAAAATATATGAAGAACTCTTAAAAATCAGCAATAAGGAAACAAACAACCCAATTTAAAAATAGGCCAAAAATCTTACAGACACTTCACCAGAGAAGACATACAGATGGTAAATAAGCACATGAAAATATTCTCCACATCATATGTCATCAAAAAAAATACAAACTGAAACAATGAGACACTCCCGCACACCTAGTAGAATGGCCAAAATACAGGGCACTGACAACACCAAGTGCTGGTGAGGATGTGGAGCAACAGGAACTCCCATTCATTGCTGGTAGAACACAAAATTGTACAGCCACTTTGGAAGACATTTTGGCAGTTTCTTACAAAAATAAGCGTACTCTTATTGTATGCTCTCGTAATTATGTTCCTTGGTATTTACCCAAAGGAGTTGAAAAATTATGTCCATACGAAAAAACATGCACAAGGATGTTTATAGCAGCTTTATTCATAATTGTCCAAACCTGGAAGCAACCAAGATGTCCTTCACTAGGTGAATGGATAGATAAACTGTGGTACATCTAGACAATGGAACGTTATTTAGCACTAAAGTAAATGAGCTATTTCACCATGAAAAGACATGGAAGAAATTTAAATGTGATAAATGTGATAGGGCTATAAATGTGATAGGGCTCAGGGGCATGCTACCCCAAAATATGACACTTTGGCATATATTAACTATTTTAAGATGAAGGAGTTTGAGAAAATGACGGAAACAGGAAGGTCACTTTGTTTTGTCTTTTTTTAAAAAATAATTAATTCATTGATTGATTGATTGATTAATTAATTAATTATTTTTGGCTGCTTTGGGTCTTTGCTGCTGCTCGCGGGCTTTCTCTAGTTGCGGCAGGCGGAGGCTACTCTTCGTTGCGGTGCGCGGGCTTCTCATTGCAATATCTTCTCTTGTTGCAGAGCACAGGCTCTAGGCACGTGGGCTTCAGTAGTTGTGCATGTGGGCTCTAGAGCGCAGGCTCAGTAGTTGTGGCGCAGGGGCTTAGTTGCTCCGCGGCATGTGGGATCTTCCTGGACCAGGGCTTGAACCCGTGTCCCCTGCATTGGCAGGTGGATTCTTTAACCACTGCACCACCAGGGAAGTCCCCAGGAATGTCACTTTGACCTCCTCCCCCACTTGCTCTTCTTCCCTGAAATATGTCACAAAACCCTCATGAAAGAGGTGCCTTCCCTATACCCAGAGGAAAGGAGCATCCTTATCTCTGAAGACAAACGGAAGCCAAGAGGAATCCTAAGAAACAGGCCTTGCTAAGCTTCCCCTAGTTTACTGCAATTACCTTATACTCCTTAATCTAGCATATTCCTCCACAAGTGATTACTCTGCTTCAAAACTTGCATAAAAACACATGGGTCTTCATTTACTTATTAAGGCTCATGTGTCATGTAAAACTTTTATTAAAGAAATGTGTATGCTTTTCTCCTGTTAATCTATCTTTGTCAGTCTAATTTTCAGATCCAGCCAGGGACCCTAAGAAGGTTGAGGAATATCTTTTACTCCCCAACAAATGCATACTATTATGTGAAAGAAGCCAATCTGAAAAGGCTATATACTGAATTATTCCAACTATATGACATTCTGGAAAAGGCAAAACTATGGAGACAGAAAGAAGATCAGTGGTTACCGGGGATTTGGAGTGAGGGATGAATAGGTACAGCACAAAGGATTTTTAGGGCAGGGAAACTCTTCTGATGTAGTGGCGGATACATATCATTATACATTTGTCCCAACCCACAGAATGTACAACACCAAAGTGAATTCTAATGTAAACCATGGACTTTGGATGTTAATGATGTGTAGGTTCATCAATTGTAACAAATGCACCCTTCAGGTGGGAGATGCTGTTAGTGGAGGAGGCTATGCCTGTGTGGGTACAGGAGGTATATTGGAAATCTCTGTGCTTTCCCACTTAATTTTGCTGTGAATCTAAAACTACCCTAAAAAATAAAGTGCACAATTTTTTTTTTAATGACTCAAAATCTCATCAACCACAGAATCATTCTTATTTACGTCAGGACACTTTCAGATTCTGTAAAAAGCCAGGACATTGGAAGAATAATTGTCCTATAATTAAGAAAAGGAGGGGGGGAATTAAATAGTGATTGCCCTAGATTTCTGATAATAGGCAAATAGCACCCCTGAATTCCTTTTTAGAGGAAACCTACATCCTTTCTCTGTCCCTTTGAGATATAAATCTTACTTATCTTTGAAATATAAACATCCTAGGAGATAACTCTTAGCTAACAGAGCCATCTGAGGCTAAAAGAAATAAAAGAGGGAAAAAGAGGCTTTTTGGAAACAAACTGTTACTTGCTGCTTCCAAAGAGTCACCGCTGGCCCTAAATTTAGTCCACACTCTCCATAATACTACATATCAGGGCAAATAAAAATCATAAGGTTCTTCTCCAGGAATACTGGTAAAAAGCTTTAGCCCTCATGAGCAGGTAAACTTAACTTGTTCTACCTGCCGGAAACATAATTCAGATTAAGAAAAAATAAGTCAAGAATGAGAATCAACTCATAAAAATTAGTGAAATTTATGTTCCTGTGTTTATACCTAACTCGTGGCTGAGAGAGAGAGAGAGAATACCTCATGGGTCAAGCTGGCTAAAATTGAATGGTTTTATTGTAAGGGCTAAATGAGCTTTAATAGCAATAGTGTACCAATGCAAAAGTAGAATTTTGTTTTCTTTCTCTGTTACAAGGTTACAGGTTTCTTGGATTATTGGTCTGTTCTTAATGAGAGATTGTAAAAGGGTTTTGTTTTTGTTTTTTTAATCTGATGAATAATTTTCCTAGGAAATATAGATTCGATGTCTTATCAAGATAATTTCCTGTGCTTCTTGTTGACTTCATTAGGTCTTTGATTAGTTATGAAAACCAAAACTTCTCAATATTAAAAGAGCTAAGGCTTTTTTTTTTTCTCAAGTATGTTACTTCCTATATTTGCCTTTGAAATCTTTTATTGTCACATTGGTAAATGAATAAATATTCTTTCATAGTGATCTGTGATCAAGTGCTCAAACCTTTTGGCATTTTTGACAAACTTTACAAAATCAAATTCTACTTTGATGTTCTCCTGAAATCTTTTGCAATCACCTACAATCCAAAAGTACTTAATCCTCAAAGAGATTCATAGAAAAGACTCTGACAAATACTCTGGAACACAGGTTTCTGATAACTTTAAGATTATACCACTGGACTGGGTAAGAGTTTCCAGAACTCTAGTAAGGAAACTGATGCATTCATGAAACTGTGAACTCAAGATCAAGCAGAACAAAAATTAACTATATAGGACAGAATAAACTGATGAGGATGATTATAAAATTTGTATGGCATTTTTGTTTAAAACTTTGCTAGTTCTCTAATGTTTGATTTTCTCGATATAAGGGACACTTTTTCTCTTTTCTCATAAGCTATTTATAACTTATAGCAATTCAATAAATTATACCATTGTAAACAGAAATGAAACATTAATTTTTTGGGACTTCCCTGGTGGTGCAGTGGTTAAGAATCCACCTGCCAATGCAGGAGACACGGGTTCGAGCCCTGTTTCAGGAAGATCCCACATGCTGTGGAGCAACTAATCCTGTGCACCACAACTACTGAGCCTGAGCTCTAGAGCCTGTGAGCTACAACTACTGAGCCCGCATGCCACAACTACTGAAGCCTGCGCACCTAGACCCCTGTGCTCCACAGCAAGAGAAGCCACCACAATAAGAAGCTGGCACACCGCAAGGAAGAGTAGCCCCCGCTCGCCACAACTAGAGGAAGCCCATGTGCAACAACGAAGACCCAATGCAGCCAAAAATAAAAATTAATTAATTAATTAATTAAAAAATAAAAGACTTAAAAAAAACCCATTAATTTTTCTCCCAGTCTGCTATAGATTGAATGTTTGTGTTCCCTCCAAATTCCTTTGTTGAAATCTAATTCCCAATGTTATGATATTTGGAGGTGGGAGTCTTTGGGAGGTGATTGGGTCATGTGGGTGGAGCCTCAAGAATGGGACTACTGCCCTATATAAGGAGAGTCCAGAGAGATCTCTCACTTCTTCTTTTGTCATATGAGCACACATGAGAAGACACTTGTCTGTGAACCAGGAAGTGGGTTCTCACCAGACACCGAATCTGGTGGCAACTGGATCTTGGACTTTCCAGCCTCCAGAAGTATGAGAAATAACATTTCTGTTTGTAAGCCACCCAGTCTATAGTATTCTGTTATAGCATTTTGACCAGCCTAAGACACTACCTGATCCCTCCAGAATTCAGACATTCTTACTGAGCCTTGTAGCCAGTATATTGTGGCAACAGGGAAGCTGTAGGATTTCCAAGGCTAAGTCAGAAGAAGCGTTGCAATTTCTGCCTTGTTCTCTTAAAACACTCTCTGTTGAAGCCCTTAGACGCCATGTAAAATCTGACTATCCTGCTGGGAGGACTATGTGGAGGGAACCTGGAGAGTAGCTGGAGAGGTAGAAAGGCCAAACTGAGCCCACCCTTTCAGCTGTTCTCCCCAAGGCACGAGGCATGTGAATGAAGCCTTCCTAGACCTTCCAGCCTAGCCCAGTTGCCACCTGAATAACACCCAGTGACCCTTGTCAATGCCATGTGGAAGCTAAAGAATGTCTTACTCAAATTCTTTTTTTTTTGGCCGTGCCATGTGGCTTGCAGGATCTTAGTTCCCCAACCAGGAATTGAACCTGGGTCACGGTCAAATTCTTTTTTTTTTTTTTTTTTTTTTTGCGGTACGCGGGCCTGTCACTGTTGTGGCCTCTCCCGTTGTGGAGCACAGGCTCCGGACGCGCAGGCTGAGCAGCCATGGCTCACGGGCCTAGCCGCTCCGCGGCATGTGGGATCTTCCCAGACCGGGGCACGAACCCGTGTCCCCTGCATCGGCAGGCGGACTCTCAACCACTGCACCACCAGGGAAGCCCACCATATACTTTTTATAAGACTCTAAAACAAGGGAAACAATACATTGTTTAGGCAATCACAGGCAACAAAAGATAAAATAGATAAATTGAAGTACATCAAAATGGAAAACTTCTGTGCATCAAAGGACACAATCAACAGAGTGAAAAGGCAAACAGGGCACGGGTTCAGTCCCTGGTTAGGGAACTAAGATCCCGCAAGCCGCACGGCATGGCCAAAAAACACAGAAGAAGGTAACCCATAGATTAAGAGAAAATTCTTGCAATGCAATTTTGCAATTATATTTAATTTTGCAATTATATTTAATAAGGGATTAATATGCAGAATATAGAAAGAACTCCTACAACTCAACAACAACAACAAAAACCAACCTAATTAAAAAGTGGGCAAAGGACTTTAAGACATTTCTCCAAAGGAGATATTCAAATGGCCAACAAGTACATGAAAGGTGTTCAACATCACTAATCATGAGGGAAATGCAAATCAAAAACACAGCAATACCACCTCACACACAGCAGGATGGCTATTATCAAAAAAAAAAAAAAAGGAAATAATAAGTATTGGTGAGGATGTGAGGAAGTTGAAACCCTTAAAAACTGTTGGTGGGAATGTAAAATGATGCAGCTGCTATGGAAAACAGTATGGCAGTTGCTCAAAAAATTAAAAACAGAACTACCATGTGACCTAGCAATTCCACTTCTGGGTATATATATCCAAAAGAATTCAAAGCAGAGCCTCAAAGAGATATGTGTATGTCCATGTTCATAGCAGCATTTTTCACAATAGCCAAAACTGTGATAGAAGCAACCAAATGGATAAACAAAAGGTGGTGTACATATATATATATATATATAATGGGATATATATTAGCCTTAAAAAGGAGGAATATCCAGTCACATGCTACAACATGTATAAACCTGAGGAGACTGTGCTAAGTGAAATAAGCCAGTCACAAAAGGACAAAATGCTGTCTGATTCCCCTTACATGAGGTATTTAGAATGGTCAAATTCATAGAGATAGAAAATAGAATGGTGGTTGACCAGCGGCTGGGGGGAGGGGAAGATGGGAGTTACAGTTTAATGGGTACGGAGTTTTAGTTTTACAAGATGAAAAACATTATGGAGATGGATGGTGGTGATGGTAGCACAAAAACATGAATGTTTTTAATGCCTCTGAACTGTACACTTAAAAATGGTTAAGATGTTAAATTTTATGTTCTGTCTATTTTACCACAATTTAAAGAATGAAAAAAAGCAGAGGAATGAGAAGCACAAAATTCAGGATAGTGTTTACTTTTAGTTGTGGAAGGATGGGGATGGGAAAGGAGCCAAATAGTTATTGGCAATATTCTAGCTGGGTGGTGGATTCTTGGGAGTTCATTACAGAAATGCATACATAAACAAATCAAAGTAAATAAAATGAAAGTGACCATGCATGGATTATACAATGACAGTGTGTTCTTGTCTAAGAATTATAATCTAAATACATGCATTTGAGGTCCAAACAGTAAAAATCATTTTTAAAATGCACTTTAATCAAAAAGAAGAGACTACAAATCACTCTTAATTTACTATTGTAATATTTTTGCAGTCTTTATACATATATGTGCGTGTGTATATACATACATATATTGTGCTAAAATTGGAAAATGGAACACTCTCTTTTGTAACTTTATTTTTCACCTAACGACAAATTGATAACATGTTTGCATGTCATTAAATATTCTTTAAGAGTATTTAAAATATAGTCATAAAATTCCATTGTATGGATATACCATAGTTTATTTAAGTAAATGACTACTGTTAGAATTTAAATTGCTTCTATAATTTTCCTATTATTAACACACTGGGTTTAATATCGTGGTAGCTTAATCTTTTTTTTTTTTTTTTTTTTTTTTTTTTTTGCGGTACGCGGGCCTCTCACTGCTGCGGCCTCTCCCATTGCAGAGCACAGGCTCCGGACGCGCAGGCTCAGCGGCCATGGCTCACGGGTCCAGCGGCTCCGCGGCATGTGGGATCCTCCCGGACCGGGGCACGAACACACGTCCCCTGCTTCAACAGGGGGGACTCCCAACCACTGCGCCACCAGGGAAGCCCGGTAGCTTAATCTTTGTACCTGTTTTTTGTTTGTTTGTTTGTTTTGTTTTTTGTTTTTGGCTGCACCCCACGGCTTGTGGGATTTTAGTTCCCTGACCAGGGATTGAACCTGGGCCACCGCAGTGAAAGCACTGAGTCCTAACCACTGGACCACGGGGGAATTCCCTTTGTACCTGTTTTTGATTCTTTCCTCTGGGGAAATTCATGGACATGGAATGGTTGAGGCAAAGATATAGGAAAAAAGTTAAGGCCTTTGATATAAAAAATTTCCTATGATCCTCAGGAAAGGTTTACCAAGGCTCATTCCCACCAAGAAAATATACAAACAATACACAAGTCCATTTCTCATATCCTCATCAACTATGAGCTTTATGAGTCTTTAAATCCTTCCTAAAAAAATTTTTTTCCGTTATGTTTTAATTTGCATTTACTTGATTACAACTGAGATTGAATAGTAAGATGTTTCCATAGTTTAAAAAATTAACTAGTTTTTAATTGAAAAAGCAATTCATGTATATGGTAAAAATATCAAACAGCATAAAAAGATACACTATGAAATAAGTCTCCTTCCCACCCTGAAGCCCCAGTCCCCCTGAGGCAGCCACCATGATCAGTTTCTTGTTTCTCCTTCCAAAAATATTATGTACATAAGCAAGCACACATGCAAGAAGAAAAGCATTTATGTCCATATATAATTCTCCATTTTAAAACCCATGAGTCTAAAGCCCATGATACTGTACTAGGATATTAACAAATAATTTTTGTCTTTTTCATTTATTCTGGACTGAGAGAGGTAAATTAAAGTCTCCCATTTCTATTGTATTTCTAATACACATAAAACCCATATATAATTCTCCATTTTAAAACCCATAGAGTGAAATACAAACTCCCTGACCTGCTTATGGCTCAGACCTCATCTGTACAGCTTTCCCCACCAGTCACCACTCTCCGACGGCAGTGGCCATCTTTGTGGCCCTTGGCATCCTAAGCTCTTTCCTGTCTTGGGGCCTTTTTTCTTGTGCCCTGTTGCCTCAACTCAGATAGCACCTCTAGAGAAGTCTTCCCTGACCACCTGTTCTAAAGCAGCCCCACTGCACCCAGTCTCTCACTGTCACATCTCTTTCCTGAGTTTCCTTCATAGCATTTAGCACTATTGGAAATGATCTCATTTCTGGGTTGTTTTATTTGTTCATTGCTTCTCTTCTCTACCAGGATGCAAGCTTCATGACAGCTTGGATCTGAGCTGTTCTGTTTACCTCTATTTCTCCAGTACCTGGGACAGTTCTCGGCATAGAGCAAGTCCTTGATTAATATTTGCTGAATGAGTGGTTGTTGAGCACAGTGTACTCTACTGTGCTGCTTTACTTAAGCAAGTAAGAGAGTTCAATATTGCATGCAAACACACCTATATATGTTATGTATATATATATGCTTCATTCTTTTTTATGGCTGTGTAGTATTGCTTTGAATTGATATTTCAGTTTATTGAGCCAGTCCCCCATTGATGGACTGTTTGGGTGTTTCTAGTATTTTGCTATTTGCTCACATATCTATTATTTCACATATATAGGAATACAGTCATAGAAATAGTTCTATTCCTAGAAATTGAACTGCTGAGTAATAAGGTATGTGTGTGTATGGTTTACTTTATTTTACTGAGGTATAATTGACATTATATTAGTTTCAGGTATACAACATAATGATTCAATATTTGTATATATTACAAAATGATCACCACAATAAGTCTAATTAGCATTTCACCACACATAGTTACAGAATTTTTTTTCTTGTGATGAGAACTTTTAAGATCTATATGTTTGTAGTTTTAATAGCATTGTCAAGTGTCCTTTCAAAAAAGTTGCACCAATTCACACACATATTTTCCCCAGAAATGTATGTGAGTGTCTCTTTATGTTATAGCCAAATTTGTATTATCAAATGTCCTGATCTTTAACAAACTGGGGGAAAGTATGGATGAAAGCAAAAATCGGCTTTCATAGAAAATATAAATATAAACTGCTAATAAAACATGTTAAATATTAAAAGAATAAAATAAAGTCCAAAAAAAATGATTTAAAAAACCATGTTAAAAGATGCTGAACCCCACTCAGTGTTTTTATTTGCATATCTTTAATTATGAATGAGGTTGAGCATCTTTTAACATGTTCACAAGCAATTTATAAATCTAGAACAATGGTTCCCCCTCCGCTTTTTCATGTCATTGGCAGGTCAGTGCAGAAATTCTAAAATTCAAAGAGCCAAATTTATCAGTCTTTTCTTTTATGGCTGAGACTTTAGGTTTTGTTTAGAAAAGCTATCCCACACTGAAATTACGAGACTTTTTTCTATGTTTTCTTCTGGTGTTTTTACAGTATTAAAAACATTTTATCTTTATTGGTATTCAATTGTCCTGATACCATTTATCGACCTGTCTGTCTCTTCTCTGCTAAGTTGTAATGGCAACTTTATCATATACTGGTGTTTTATATGTCCACCTACACCCTCACCATGGGATTGTGGAGTCACACATGAATGTATAAAGTTGCCTTCCTTGAGATTTTATTTTTGGGAAGCCTAAGAATCTTGAGGCATATGCTATGTGGAGGGAAAATAGGCAAGTCCCTTTGAGAGTACCAAGAAAGGAATATTTCTCAAAACTATGAAGAGGACAGAAATCTGAGGCTCTTGATGGGTGCGGGGGGCACTTTTCACCCTCTATCTCAAGGGCATCAGGAAGATGGCAAGGCCTAAGTGTGTTAGAGCTTGGAAAATTTACAACCTTATAAACTGAGACTGCTAAACCAGATAGAATGAAAATAAATGGAGTTAACATTCAATTCAGGACATTTTAAAAAAACAGAAAAATAAATGTAAAAAAACGAAAACAAAAACGGGGCTTCCCTGGTGGCTCAGTGGTTGAGAATCCACCTGCCAATGCAGGGGACACAGGTTCGAGCCCTGGTCCGCGAAGATCCCACATGGCGCGGAACAACTAAGCCCATGCGCCACAACTACTGAGCCTGCGCTCTAGAACCTGTGAGCCACAACTACTGAGCCCACGTGCCACAGCTACTGAAGCCTGCGCGCCTAGAGCCCATGCTCCACAACAAGAGAAACCACCACAATAAGAAGCCTGCGCACCGCGACGAAGAGTAGCCCCCGCTTGCCACAACTAAAAAAAGCCCGCAAGCAGCAATGAAGACCCAATGCAGCCAAAAATAAGTAAATAAAATAAATAAGTTAAAAACAAAAGGAAGGAATTTGTAAAGCTAAAAAGATAAAATAATGAATTAGAAAACAGGAAAATGGTAGAACTAATAAATATATTCAAAGAATGATTTTTGGAGAGAAAAACTTAAAAACTGGTAAATAAGGATGAAGAAAAAAATGGTAAAGCATACTCATAGCAAGATACTGTACTAGGATATTAACAAATAATTTTTGTCTTTTTCATTTATTCTGGACTGAGAGAGGTAAATTAAAGTCTCCCATTTCTATTGTATTTCTAATACACACACATACACACACACCTGTGCATACACACACATTTTTTTAATGACATTTCCCCTTCATGCACCATTTCCACTCCCATTCCAGCTCTACTCTTCCCCCACCCTTGTCCGCTGGTGCCCACTAATGTATTTAACTATGTGTCCTTGGTTATGCATGTCTCGTCAAATGACATACAGTATTATGGTCTGAATTGTGTTCCCACCAAAGTTCCTACATTGAAGTCCTAACCCCTAGAACCTCAGAATGAGCAGTATTTGGATGTCAGGTCTTTTAAGAGGTAATTAAGTTAAAACAAGGTCTTTTAGGATTGGCCTTAATCCAATATGACTGGTGTCCTTTTAAGAAGAGAAAATTTGGACACAGATATTTATGTGGACAGAGAAAAGAACATGTGAAGATACAGGGAGAAGACTGCCATCTAGAAGTTAAGGAAAGAGGCCTCAGAAGAAACCAACCCTGCTGACATCTTGATCTCAGACTTCGTAGCTTCAGAACTGTGAGGAAATAAATGTCTGTTTAAGCTACCCCATCTATGGTATTTTATTATGGCATCCCAGCAAACTAAGACATCCAGTGTTGGAGTATGTATGTGTTTGTTTTTTAAATTTACATATATCTTAGATATAGACTCAGTTTGTTTCTTTTTTCCCTCTTAGTGCAATTTCTAAAAATATTTTCTTTTTGCTTACCATATTTTCTACAGTGTATATTGATTTTTATTGTTTTTTGTTACTGTGGTAAAATATATATAACATAAAATTTACCATCTTAACCTTTTTTTTTTTTTTTCTGCAGTACGCAAGCCTCTCACTGCTGTGGCCTCTCCCGTTGCGGAGCACAGGCTCCGGACGCGCAGGCTCAGCGGCCATGGCTCACGGGCCCAGCCGCTCTGCGGCATGTGGGATCTTCCCGGACCGGGGCACCAACCCGTGTCCCCTGCATAGGCAGGCGGACTCTCAACCACTGCGCCACCAGGGAAGCCCTTAACCATTTTTAAGTGTACAATTCAGTAGCATTAAATACATTCACATTGCTGTGACTCATCCGTCTCCAGAACTCTTTCATTTTCCCAGACTGAAACTTTATACCCATTAAACAACAACTTCCTCTTCCTCCCTTCCCCCAGCCCCTGGCAACCACAATTCTATTTTCTGTCTCTATGAGTTTGACTATAGGCACGCTCAGAGATATTGCATGTTCAGTTCCAGACCACCACAATAAAGCAAATAGCGCAGTAAAGTGAGTCACATGATTTTTTTTGGTTTTCCAGTGCGTATAAAAGTTATGTTTACACTATATTAAGTGTGCAATAGTTTGATGTCTAAAAAAAAACCAATGGGCTTACCTTAATTAAAAAATACTTTATTGCTAAAAAAAAGCTAACCATCATCTGAGCCTTCAGCAAGTCCTAATCTTTTTTGCTGGTGGAGGGTCTTGCCTCAATGTTAATAGCTGCTGACTGGTCAGGGTGGTGGCTGCTGAAGGCTGGGAGGCTGTGACAACTTCTAAAAGAAGACAGCAGTGAAGTTTGCTGCGCTGATTGACTCTCCCTTTCACAAACGTTTTCTCTGTAGCAGGCAATGCTTTGGATAGCATTTACCCACAGTAGAACTTTTTTCAAAATTGGAGTCAATCCTCTCAAGCCCTGCTGCTGCTTTATCAACTAAGTTTATGTAATATTCTAAATACTTTGTTGTCATTTCAACAATCTTCACAGCATCTTCACCAGGAGTAGATTCTATGTCAGGAAACCACTTTCTTTGTTCATCCATAAAATGTAGCTCCTTATGTGTTAAAGTTTTATCATGAGGTTGCAGCAATTCAGTCACATCTTCAGGCTCCACTTCTAATTCTAGTTTTCTTGCTATTTCCACTATATCTTCAGTTACTTCCTCCACTGAAGTTTTGAATTCAAAGTCATCCAAGAGGGCTGGAATCAACTTCTTCCAAACTCCTGCCTGTTAATATTTTGACCTTTTTCCATGAATCATGAATAAAGGCATCTAGAATGAGGACTCCTTTCCAGAGGTTTTCAATTAACTTTGCACAGACCAATCAGAGGAATCACCCTCTATGGCAGCTATAGCCTTATGAAATATGTTTCTTAATAACAAGCCTTGAAAATCAAAATTACTCGTTGATCCATGGGCTGCAGAATGGATGCTGTGTTAGCAGGATGAAAACAACACTAATCTCATTGTACATCTCCAACACAGCTCTTGGATGACCAGATGCATTGTCAATGAGCAGTAATATTTTGAAAAGAATCTTTTTTTTTTCTAAGCGGTAGTTCTCAAAAGTGGGCTTAAAATATTCAGTACACCATGTTGGAAACAGATATGCTGTCATCCAGGCTTTCCTGTTCCATTTATAACACAGGCAGAGTAGATTTAGCATAATTCTTAAGTCCCTAGGATTTATGTAATGGTAAATGAGCATTGGCTTCAACTTAAAGTCACCAGCTGCATTAGCCTGTCTTTTGAAACTTTGAAACCAGGTATTGACTCCTCTCTAGCTACAAATGTCCTAGATGGTATCTTCTTCCAGTATAAGGCTGTTTCACGTACACTGAGAATCTGTTATTTAGTGTAACAACCTTCATTAATTAGCTTAGCTAGATCTTCTGGGTAACTTGCTGCAGCTTCTACATCAGCACTTGCTGCTTCACCTTTTATGTTATGGAGATGTCTTTTTCTCTAAACTTCATGAACTAACCTCTTCTAGGTTCAAATCTCTTTGCAGCTTCTTCACCTCTCTCAGCCTTCAGAGAATTGAAGAGAGTTAGGGCCTTGCTCTGGATTAGACTTTGGCCTAAGGGAATGTTGTGACTGGTTTGATCTTCTATCCAGACCACTCAAATTTTCTCCATATCAGCAATCAGGCTGTTTCCCTTTCTTATTATTCATTTGTTCACTAGAGTAGCCCTTTTAATTTCCTTCAAGAACTTTTCCTTTGAATTCACAATTTGGCTAACTATTTGGTGCAAGAGTCCTAGCTTTCAGCCTGTCTCAGCTTCGACATGCCTTCCTCACTAAGCTTAATTTCTAGCTTTTGATTCAAAGTGAGAGACATGGGACTCTTCCTTTCACTTGAACACTTAGGGGCCATTGTAGGGTTATTAACTGACTTAATTTCAATATTGTTGTATGTCAGGGAATATGGAGGCCTGAGGAGAGAGAGAGATGGGGAACGGCCAGTCGGATGAGCTGTTCCCACCAACATAACATTTATTAAGTTCTCTGTCTTACATGGGCATGGTTCATGGCACCCCAAAACAATTACAATAGTAATATCAAAGATCACAGATCACCATAACAAATAAAATAATAATGGAAAAGTTTGAAATATTGTGAGAATTACCAGAATGTGACAGAGACAGGAAGTGAGCAAATGCTGTTGGAAAAATGGTGCCAATAGACTTGCTTGATGCAGGGTTGTCACAAACCTTCAATTTGTAAAAAAACACAATAAAGTGAAGTGCCAAATGAGGTATGCCTGTACTCTAGGCACCTCATATAAGTGGAATCATGTAATATTTGTCCTTCTGTGTTTGGCTTATTTCACTTAGCATAGTGTCTTCAAGGTTTATCCATGTTGTAGCTGTGTGTCAGCATTTCCTTTCTTTGTAAGGCTGAATAAATACTCTATTGTATGTAAATACCACAATTTGTTTATTCATTCATCCACTGATGAACGTTTGGGTTGTTTCTACCTTTTTGCTCTTGTGAATAATGCTGCTATGAACATGGGTGTGTAAATATCTCTTTAAGATCCCGTTTCAATTCTTTTGGATAAATACTCAGAAGTAGAATTGCTGGATCATACAGTAGTACTATTTTTAGTTTTTGGAGGAACTTCCGTACTGTTTTCCACAGCGGCTGCGCCATTTTGCATTCCCACCAGCAATGCACAAAGGCCCCAATTCCTCTACATTCTTGCCAAAATTGGTTAATTCTCTTTTTGTTTTTATATAATAGCCATCCTAATGGGTGTGAAGTGGAACCTCATTGTGCTTTTAATTTGCCTTTCCTCCTATAGCTTTTAATTTTTGAATTTTAATCCTACTTTATTTGACATATTAACATTACCTTCATTTAGTTTCTTTGTGGATTGTAACATGTAGCACTATGAAGTTCCCTTTTTAAAAATCTGATTTAGGGACTTCCCGGGTATCTCAGTGGTTAAGAATCCATCTGCCAATGCAGGGGACACGGGTTCGATCCCTGGTCTGGGAAGATTCCACATGCCGAGGAGCAACTAAGCCTGTGTGCCACGACTACTGAGCCTGCTGTGCTCTAGGGCCGGCGAGCCACCAACTACTGAGCCCGTGCATCACAGCTACTGAGCCCACGTGCTGCAACTACTGAAGCCCGTGCGCCTAGAGCCTGTGCTCCACAGCAAGAGAAGCCCGCGCACCGCAAAGAAGGGGAGCCCCGGCTCGCAGCAACTAGAGAAAGCCCATGCGCGGCAATGAAGACCCAAGTAAAAAAAAAAAAAAAATTAAAATATATGTGATTTAATGCCTTTTCTGTTAAGTTCAACCTTGTCCATTATTAGTATTAAAAGTGTGCCTCTTCCATTTTGGTTTGCATATTTCTACTCGGTCTTTGCCAAGTCCTTCTGCATTTATCTTTCTGGCTCACTTTGTTTCAGAGAATTTTTGTATGTGATTGTATTAGCTTGGGTTCCTCAAAAGGCAGAGCCAGAGACAAAAATCTTCCTTGCCATTACTTAATTACTTAATGAGGGAGTGCAATCCCAGGGACGCCAGAGGAAAGAGCTGAGGAGCAGGGAATGAGGGAGAGCAAATCTAAGGGTGCATTACTCAACTGGTCACCACTTGCAATTAAGAGGGAGTGCTTGTCTGGTCTTATGGGCCCATCTTCCAAGAAGCCCTTTCTTTCTTTCCTTTTGTTTTTTTGGGCCAAGCGGCATGTGGGATCTTAGTTCCCCAACCAGGGATCGAACCTCTGCCCCCTCCATTGGAAGGGCAGAGTCTTAACCACTGGGACCACCAGGGAAGTCCTCCAAGAAGCCCTTTTTTTTTGCGGTACAAGGGCCTCTCACCACTGTGGCCTCTCCCATTGCAGAGCACAGGCTCCGGACACGCAGGCTCAGTGGCCATGGCTCATGGGCCTAGCCGCTCCACGACATGTGGGATCTTCCCGGACTGGGGCTCGAACCCGCGTGCCCTGCATCGGCAGGCGGACTCTCAACCACTGCCCACCAGGGAAGCCCCAAGAAGCCCTTTTAACTATATTTCATAACAGTCTGAACAGGGAGAGAAAGGAGGAAGAATTTGTCTGCCAGCTTCTGTCCCCCATTGGTCAAAGGTTCTCTCCACAGGTGTTCACTCCTCTGCACTTAGGGTTGTACAAGCCCTGGTGCCCAGAGGGCCCTGGTGTCTCGTGCTTCAGCCTCAATAAGGACGCCCCAGGGCAAGAAGGGGAGACAAGTGACACAGGGACGCCTGAGGCACTGTTAGGTTGTACCCACGTGAAGTGAGTTGAAGCACACATGGTTTGTCATCACAGCAACAGCTAGAATGGAACAAGTGGCCAAAGGCCCCAGAGACAAGTGGGGCGAAAGGTCCAGCACAAGCACCATCACTCAGACCTGCTTCAGCTGCCCCCACCCAACCTGACTGCTGTACTACAACATGGGACCTCCATTTTTGTGAGAAAAAGATTCCTTAGTCTCAGGATTCCCTTCAAGGTGGTGGCCAGCCACACACCTCTGAAAAGACTTTTATTTGAGAGTCTAGTTCCAGGGTAGTGCCTATTTATCTACTCCCATCAACCCCACGGGGCATCTCAAAGATACCGGTGGCCCTGTCCTTCCTCAGTGCCTCTGGGACTTCCTGCCCCTAGTCAAATGGTGGGTTCTCAGGTCTTACAGAGTAAATCCCTCTTACATTCCACTCTCCCTGAGCCTTGTGATCACTTTCTCAACATTGTGTCAAGGAGGTTCTGGCATCTCTACCTCACTGTCATGTACAAGTTTCGTAGCCATCTCCACACACAGTTGAGACCAGCTCCAGGCATCCTTGCTAGAATATTGAAGGCCACGTCGCAGGTGAATGCCCCATGTCAATACATTCTCTCCAACTGAGCCTTATGTTCCACTCACCCCGTCCCCAGTCAATCACCTCAGATCCACTGCCATGTGGCTTCCCTTTGTTCCAGGTGGCACGTGTTGACCAGGCCCTGCAATTCCTTGGGTGTGTAAGCTGAGCCTCTGGGAGGAGGGACTGTACCCTCCTGCTCAGGTTGTGGTGAGCCCTGATTCTGATTATGTGCCTGGAGGCAATGAGTGGTGAAGGACGCAGATCTTAAGAAAAGCAAATGACATTTTGCAAGGCATCTGCTTCCGGTGAGGACTTTGCACTGTCTCCACATTAGGGGAGGGGCTGCTTCTGCTGGCCAGGAGAGTTTAGGGGAATTTGTGTTTAGGGGATCAAGGTTTTCATGCTCATCCACCCAATGTCCCCATCCCAGGGTCCCATGCTATTTGGAGATTATCAAACCTGCACATTCAGCCTCCTTTGGCAGCTCTGTCACCCTTACAATCAGCTGCTGAGCCTGACTTTTAGCAGTTTGCCCTGAAGCTGCAGAAGATGAGAGTCTCCTTAAAAACTGCCATAAAACTCCCTGTGGCTTTCATGTATCTTAAGTTGGCTGTTAGCTACTCTAAGCCTATCATTTTCTTTTCTGCAAGGTTTCTTATGCTGTTACTAAAAGCTAGCCTACTCTACATTTCTTATAATTATCATTGCCCCCATACAATCAAATGCTACATTCCATTTTCCAGCTCAATTTCACCTTCTGCCTGCACCTCCCCCCAATTAACCACAGATGAAAACCTTAGTCATTCTGATGCCACTTCATGCCAAGGGTTATCACCACCCGCTTACCACTAGCAATCGTGTCCCTGCTGCTGTCAGAACAATATAGGTAATCCAATTTCACAATCCTATCCTGAAAGTCTTCTTTTGAGGACCACCCTTGGGAACAATTATCTTTGGGGGCAAGTGGTGCAGTGTGCCCTTGAGATGAGGTGTGGGGGATTGTTTCTGCGTGAAGTCAGTTGGAGCCCAAGAGGAGGTGGGTCACTACAGAGAGGCTAGGACAGGATAGGTCCAAGGCACTGGAGAACAAGAGACTCAGATATGGCATTAAGAGATGTTTGCTACAAAGGCACATCACAGGTTTTCTTTCCAAACTAGGTTTACCCCATTTGCATGTATTGATGTAATGTGATGGATAGGTTTAGTTCTCATTCTGGCATCATGTTTTATGTTATGCTTTCTCTCTTGAATGCTTCCTTTGTTTTGCAATCTTTTGCTCTGTGGTGTGTATGTGTGTTTTCTTCAGGCTATTTCACTGCATTGGTGGCAACTTAGCACGCTATTTCTTCTGAAACCACCAAACTTTATCAGGACAAGATGTGTCAGATATGCTAAGATATGATCTGATGCATAAAAGCTAAGAGTCCACATGCATGCCTGCTCCTGGTTTTTTTACTGTTATGTATTCGTGCCTGACAGAAATCCTGATAAATTCTATTTTGCTTTCCATCAAAAGAGAAAAAAAAGTTGGTGTGTTTATAATTACGTGCACAACTTTAGTGAGAACACTCCTGAAACTGCTTCCATTTTGACTAGACTTTTTTTTTTTTTGGTCGTGCGGCATGCAGGATCTTAGTTCCCCAACCAGAGACTGAACCCAGGACCCTGGCAGTGAAAGCATGGAGTCTTCACCACTGGACCGCCAGGGAACTCCCTTGACTAGAGTTAACGAGAACTAAATCCTCTGCTTACAGTTTTACCTGTCTGGTAAGCGGAAGAATTTTCTTCATAACAGCTTCCGGCTCCTTAGTTTCACACCTTGTTTCTCCTACACTCCCCACACAGTCCAGGCACTGGGCACTGCAGGGCACGTTTCTCCTGTGATGTGACCCCTTGCCATGCTCTTCTGTGTCGCCCACTCTGTTCCCTACAACAGATAAGCCATCACAGAGGGTGGTAGGGCACTCCAACACCAGGACGGCCGGCGAAAACTGAATTATAGGCGGGAACGACTACAGACCACATAAATCTATTCTGCGAGACCCAAACTAAATGTATCTCTTGTCAGCTTTCCTTCGCTCAGGTTCATTCCAACATCATCTAACATGAGGCAAAGGAGAATTTGGGCAAAATAAGATAGTGGTCTTAACTGACTGCACCAAAACTGTCTTACCTATGAAAATTTTACAAAACCAAATGCCCACGTGAACACATTGTTAGGGGCCTTCAAACCCATCCTGAAAAGGGACCATGGGGCTTCCCTGGTGGCACAGAGGTTGAGAGTCCACCTGCCGATGCATGGGACGTGGGTTCGTGCCCCAGTCCAGGAAGATCCCACATGCCGTGGAGCGGCTGGGCCTGTGACCCATGGCCGCTGAGCCTGCGCGTCCGGAGCCTGTGCTCCGCAACGGGAGAGGCCACAACAGTGAGAGGCCCGCGTACCGCAAAAAACAAACAAACAAACAAAAAGGGACCATGGAACTGAGGAAGCTTTAACTGTCTCCATGTTGTACCTCCTGGTTTATAATTTAATGTAGAGACATCAATAATACACAAATAGGTGTAAGAAAGTCCAACAAAGTTGTTTTTTTCCCCATGATGATTGATGCTTTTTTAGGAAACAAATATCAAAACCTTAAAAAAAAAAAGTTTTCTTGTTCTTTTTAGTTGCCTGTCTTGCTGGTGCCTGGTTGGCCAATTGTGCTGATGGGGTGAAGTCACAGAGCCCAGTAAGCAGATTACTCTTTTTAAGAAAGGATTTACAGCAGTGCAGTCTGATAGAACTTTCTGCAATGATGGAATGGTTCTTCTCGGCACTGTCTAAACTGGTAGCCACTGGCCACATGTTGCTAGCTTCGAGCTCTTGAAATGTGGCCAGTGAGACTTTAGAACTGAATTTTAAATTTTATTTAGGTTTAATTAATTAAAGTTTAAATTTCAATAGCCACATATGGCTAGTGACTGCAATTAAAGAAAGTGAAGATTTGGAGCCATTTGAGGGGGAAGATGACACAGAATGGGGAAGTAGGAGGGGGGCGTTCTGGCCATGAGGTTGTGACCAGCCTGGGGAGTATTTTGGCCTGTTTTTGTTGTTGTTTTTTAATAAATTTATTTACTTATTTATTTTTGGCTGCATTTGGTCTTCATTGCTGAGTGCGGGCTTTTTCTAGTTGCAGTGAGTGGGGGCTACTCTTTGTTGTGGTGCACGGGCTTCTCATTGCGGTGGCTTCCCTTGCTGCAGAGCACAGGCTCTAGGCACGTGGGCTTCAGTAGTTGTGGCACATGGGCTCAGTAATTGTGGCTTGCAGGCTCTAGAGCACAGGCTCAGTAGTTGTGGCACACGGGCTTAGCTGCTCCGCGGCATGTGGGATCTTCCTGGACCAGGGCTCGAACCCGTGTCCCCTGCATTGGCAGGCAGATTCTTAACCACTGTGCCACCAGGGAAGTCTCAAAAAGCTGTACGTTTTTAATGTATACAACTTGATGAGTTTGGAGATAAGTACACACCCATGAAACCATCACTACAATCTATGCTGTAAACAAATTTATCATTTCCAAAAGTTTCTTCAAGCCTTCTTTTTTTTTTTTAAATACTTTATTTCTTTGGTTGCTCTGGGTCTTAGTTATGGCAGGTGGGCTCCTTAGTTGCAGCATGTGAACTCTTAGTTGTGGCATGTGGGATCTAGTTCCCTGACCAGGGATCCAACCCGGTCCCCCTGCACTGGAAGAGCAAAGTCTTAAACACTGTGCCACCAGGGAAGTCCCAAGCCTTCTTTCTTTCTTTCTTTCTTCTTCTTCTTCGTTTTTTTGCGGTACGCGGGCCTCTCACTGTGTGGCCTCTCCCGTTGCGGAGCACAGGCTCCGGACGCGCAGGCTCAGCGGCCATGGCTCACGGGCCCAGCCGCTCCGCGGCATGCAGGATCCTCCCGGACCGCGGCACGAACCCGCGTCCCCTGCGTCGGCAGGCGGACTCTCAACCACTGCGCCACCAGGGAAGCCCTCTTTATTATTATTGTGTGTGTGTGTGTAAGAACACTTAACGTAAGAACTGTCCTCTTAGTAAATGTTTAAGCATATAATACAATATTGTTAGCTATAGGCACTCTACTATACAGATGTCTAGGTCTTATTCATCTTGTACACCTGAAACTCTGTGCCCTTTGACTACTACCTGTGCATTTCTCACTCCTCCCAGCCCCTGGCAGCCATTCTACTCTCTGCTTCTATGAGTTTGACTATTTTAGATTCCTCATGTAAATGAGATCATGCAGTATTTGTCTTTTTGTGTCTGGCTTCTTTCACTTCCAGGTTCATCCATGTTGTTGCAGACTGGCAGGGTTTCCTTCTTTTATTAAGCCTGAATAATATTCCATTGTATGCATATACCACATTTTCTTTTTCCATTCATCCACTGATGGACATTTAGTTTGCTTCTACGTCTTGACTATTGTGAAAGGACCATGGGAGTGCAGATATCCCTTTGACATCCTGATTTCAATTCCCTTGGACATATACCCAGAAGTGAAATTGCTGGATCATTTGGTGGTTCTATTTTTAATTTCTTGAGAAACTTCCATAGTGTTTTTCATAGTGGCTGTACTAATTTACACTCCCATCAATGCTGTACAAGGGTTCCCTTTTCTCCATATCCCTGCTAACACTTACCTTTTGTTTTTTTGATAATAGTCATTCTAACAGCTGTGAGGTTTTCCCTGATGATTAGTGATGCTGAGCAGCTTTTCATATACCTGTTGGTCATCTGTATGTTTTCTGTATGTCTATTCAGTTCCTTTGCCCATTTTTTTTATCATGTGTGTGTTTTTTTTTTTTCTTTTTCTATTTCTATTGAGTTATGAGAGTTCCTTATATCAGCCTGGGGAATTTTGAAGAGACAGAACCAAAGGACAGTTCTGCCCAGAGGGTCTCCTACATCCTTCCTTCTTAGAATTTAGGGAGCAGTCAGGTAGGCCAGATAGGGGTGGGTTTGACTAATCCATTAGGCACAATGCCTAAGGCACAGGAAAATATATTAATTTCTTTTAAAATCAGAAGAAAAAAAGAATTTTTAGGCCAAAGAAAATGTCTTAATATATATTAATATATTCATCTTTATGTCAACCCAGTCATAAAATATAAGTTAAACACTTTTTTTATGGAGGAGGGAGCCCTTGAAAACAAAAATGCCAAAAATGCACAAAAGTCATAATGTGTGGGCGGAGGGGGTGCTTCTTCTACCACTGACAGCTCAGCTTGGGCCCCCAGGTATCTAACCTGGCCACCTCCCCTTTGAAGTGTCCCCCAGAGGCTACACTTTGACTCCATGAATGGGCCCACCTGCCCCAGGGCTTGCCACAAAGGAGTCAAACAAGAGAACCAAGGCTCTCAACAATCCCGGGGTCAAAACAGACCCCTGCACCCGGGCTTGGGAAATGCATCCTTAGTTACATACTTGGGCACAGGGCAGTAGGGAGCTGGGAAGGGGTCCAAGAACTGTGCGGGAAGACGGCGAGGGGCAATGCTCCTTTCTAGAATGAGTTTATTAAATCCTTACAACCCCTCTGATACTGACCCCGTTTTACGGAGGAGGAAGCACGGGCTCAGAGAGGTTGAGGAACTTGCCCAAGCTCACACAGCTGGGATTCCAACCTTGTTAGGCCGTAGATCTTGACACCCAAGACCAGGCTCCTTCGTTACAGATCCCTGGAACCCCACCCTCAGCCACTGTGCGACCTCGCGCGCGGGCATAAAGAGCAGGTCTGTACTTAGCACCCCGCCGTCCCTGAGGGCTGTTCCCTTTTTCCCATTCCTGCTCTCTGGAAACTCATCCTTTCAGAGCTGATCCTATAGGCTCTCTGGGCCTCAATTTCCCCTTTGTGCGTGTGTGGGGCAGGGGTCTCCTTCTAGTAACAAGGAAGAGGGAAAGAAAGAGAAGGGAGTGGCTCCCTTCCCCACCCCCACCCTCGGGGCTAAGGTCCCAGCCGGGTCTTCAGGGAAGCCCACCTCCCGCCAAGCAAGGTCCCACGGGCAGGAATGGGGCTCGGCCCCTTTAAATCCCGCGCGGGAACGCCCGGGGCCGGGCCGCGCCGGTCCCGGATCTGCAGCTGGGAATTGCTGGTCTCCGCGTGTCCTCCCGGTGCTTCCCCTCGCTGTACCCCACCTCGCGGTGCCCCCAGCCCAGCGTGCAGGCTCCTTGCGCCAGGCCTTGAGGGCGCCGCGGCCGTGGGGAGAATGAGCCGCATCTATCACGACAGCGCCCTCCGGAACAAGGCGGTTCAGAGCGCGCGGCTGCCCGGGGCCTGGGACCCCGCCGCCCACCAGGGGTAGGCTCCGCCCGCGTCTCCCCACCGCTTCCCGGGCCCGGCCTCCGTTGGCTCCCGAGGCTCAGCTTTGAATCCGGGCTCCCTGGTTGGCAGGGGGAGGGGGTGCGGTAGCGGGGTCGGGTGCGGGTGGGAGGAAGGGCGGGGCTCGCCAAAGACCTCCCTGGCCTCCAGACCGCTCCTCCCTGTGCTCCCCTCGGAGCGCACCCCTCTGAGACACTGATCGGCGTGAAGCTCACCGAGGGTCGGTCCCGACTCCCAAGCAGGGCTCAAAAGGCGGTGCTTACTTCACGTCAGCCTTTGTCTCAACCCCACCCCGGTGACTCTAAGCTTCACCCCGCTGCCTTGCCTTCAGGCTTTTGCACAGGCTGCACCCCGCTCCGGAAGGGACAGTGTCCTGCTGGACGGCAACAGCGGGTGGGAGTTGGCTTGGCAGGGCCACGGGAGGGGCAGGGCCTGTCTGGAGGGCGTGTTAGATCCGGAGGGCCAGGCCCTGCCATCACGGACGCCGAGGTCATGAGAACGAATGGACGATTCAATTTGCAATTACAAACACTAAAGAATGAAGGGCGCAAGGGGCGGGGTGCGGTAGGGGCAAGTAAGGTCCAGGGTGTTTTCATTTTTCATCCCCATCCCTTCAGCTGCCCCCACCCCTCTCCCATTTCCGTGGTTCCAGAAAAGGAAGTCCCCAGGTTCTGCTTTTATGAAAACTAGAATTGGGAAGCGGAGGTCCGGTTCCTCTCAGTGAGAGACCCTGCGATCTTGGGCTCGTCACGAAACTTATGAGTCTGGGTTTCTCCACTTCTAAAGTGGATACGAATGAGAACAGGAATATGAAAATGCTTTAAAACAGGTGCAAAGGGAAGATACTTTATAGCAGCTTAGACGCCGCCCCCCCCCCCCAAAATTCGGTGAAATAAAAAAGTAAAGTCCTCCGGTCAGAATGGCCATCATCAAAAAATCTACAAACAATAAATGCTGGAGAGGGTGTGGAGAAAAGGGAACCCTCTTGCACTGTTGGTGGGAATGTAAATTGATACAGCCACTATGGAGAACAGTAAGGAGGTTCCTTGAAAAACTAAAAAAGAATTACCATATGACCCAGCAATCCCACTACTGGGCATATACCCTGAGAAAACCATAATTCTAAAGGAGTCATGGGGCTTCCCTGGTGGCGCAGTGGTTAAGAATCCACCTACCAATGCAGGGGACACAGGTTTGAGCCCTGGTCTGGGAAGATCCCACATGCTGCGGAGCAGCTAAGCCGGTGTGCCACAGCTACCGAGCCTGCGTTCTAGAGCCTCCGAGCCACAACTCCTGAGCCCGCGTGCCACAACTACTGAAGCCCGCACACCTAGAGCCCGTGCTCTGCAACAAGAGAAGCCACCACAATGAGAAGCTGGCGTACCACAACAAAGAGTAGCCCCTGCCCCCTGCAACTAGAGAAAGCCTGCATGCAGCAACAAAGACCCAACACAGCCAAAAATAAATAAATTTAAAAAATAATTTAAAAAAAAGAGTCATGTACCACAATGTTCATTGTAGCACTATTTACAATAGCCAAGTCATGGAAGCAACCTAAGTGTCCATCGACAGATGAATGGATAAAGAAGATGTGGCACATATATACAATGGAATATTACTCAGCCATAAAATGAAACGAAATGGAGTTATTTGTAGTGAGGTGGATGGACCCAGAGTCTGTCATACAGAGTGAAGTAAGTCAGAAAGAGAAAAACAAATACTGTATGCTAACACATATATATGGAATCCAAAAAAAAAAAAAAGGTTCTGATGAACCTAGGGACAGGACAGGAATAAAGGCACAGACGTAGAGAATGGACTTGAGGACACGGGGAGGGGGAAGGGTAAGCTGGGACAAAGTGAGAGAGTAGCATTGACATAAATACACGACCAAATGTATAAAAGATAGCTAGTGGGAAGCAGCTGGATAGCACAGGGAGATCAGCTTCGTGCTTTGAGACCACCTAGAGGAGTGAGATAAGGAGGGTGGGAGGGAGACGCAAGAGGGAGGGGATATGGGGATATATGTATACATATAGCTGATTCACTTTGTTATACAGCAGGAACTAACACAACATTGTAAAGCAATTATACTCCAATAAAGATGTTTAAAAAAAGTAAAGTCCTTTATATTTAGTAAACACAATAGTTTACAAAGCGCCTTCATATTCATGATCATATGTTATTGTCATAGAAGCAGAGTGAGGTGGCTATTACTCTCCCATTTGGTGGATAAGAAGACTGAGGCTCTGGTTACAGCAACCCCTGCAGGAGGGGCCATAGCTCAGTCTTGCAGCCTGTCAATGTTCCTTCCTACCCTCCAGATGGTGCCCCAGCCTTTGGGACCCTCAGAGGAGTGGGGGCCCAGTGTGGGAGCCCAGAGAAAGGGGCTGCATCATACTGGGCCTGCCCAGGGACCGGGTAAATGGGAGACACACCTGGGACTTGCTTCTGTCCTAGTGCAGACCCTGACCTGGGCCATTGCACTTGTGGTTCTTGCCTGAGGACTGACAGAACCAGTTGAGCCCTCATGCTCTCTCATCCTTAGGGGGAATGGCGTCCTGCTGGAAGGAGAACTGGTCGATGTATCTCGGCACAGCATCTTGGATGACCATGGCAGGAAGGTGAGGATGTTTCCCTGGGGGCACCCGCAGGGCACTGGCTTCAGGGTCCTCACCCACCAAAGCATCTCTCTGCTTGGCTCTGCCAGTGCCAAGACTTGGGGTCCAGCTCTTTCCCTGAGGGGCTCACAGGGCAGGTGGGGGGGGGTGTTGGTTGGGAGATTAGCAGCCAAAAGGGGCGACAGATGGAAGGGGTCAGTTAGGGCTGTGCTGGGTTTGATGGGAGGGCCTGGGTTCTTGCTGAGAAGACAGACCAGGCCCTAAACCCGAGGGGTGTGTTTGGGGTCAGGACTGGGAGTGAGGTGAGTGGTTCAGGACTCAGGCTGTGGGTTCTGAGTGGGCTGGAAGGCCTGCCTTCTGAAGAGGTCCTGTCACCTTCTGATGGAACAAATTTAGAGTGCTGGGAAGCTTGCTGGGTAGGCAAGATGAGTGGCTCTTTATTCTGGGGCTGAAGGTCCAGCTCCTGTCCTCTGGCCTGGTGGTTCCCACTGCCTCCGGACCTGATGGACAAGGTCAGAGTGAAGTTATCTGCCTGTGTGGGTGCAAGGTCAACAGTGACCTTCCCCTTTAGGGGTACCAGCTCTGTAGCTGGGAAGTCGTGTGTACTTTGGATTGTTTAAAATTGAATTACTTTAAATGCACGGTTGGAGTTTGCTGTTAGAAGGCGCCTTGAAGTGACTGCATTTGCAGAGTGGTGAATATCTTAGCATGGGTTTACACATCTTTTTTTTTTCTTTTCTTTTCTTTTTGGCTGAACTGCAAGGCTTGAAGGATCTTAATTCCCTGACCAGGGATCGAACCCTGGCTCCCTGCAGTAGAAGCGCGGAGTCCTAACCACGGGACTGCCAGGGCATTCCCTTGCACATCTTTTAATATCACTGTGTGGCTGGGTGTTTTGGAATGTTGGATTTTTATAAAGCAGGTCACTGGTGTGGACCTGGACCTCCACGTGTGTAGGGGTGTGAGAGCGTTGAGGTGGGAGGAGGGTTGCTGAGTTCTGGGCCTTTGTTTCCAGCCTGAGTGTCAAGCCACGTTGCCCGGGGCTTCGGTTCCCATGTCCATGCCCTTCTCCTCTTGTCCTCTGAGCCTCCTGGGGTTATGCCCTTTATCACCCACCCATCTCAGATGTCCATGGACACTCCTGGCATTCTCCATTCTGTACTAGCCAGTGTTTCTTTCCTGAGCACTAATTCTAAATCTCCACCCCCCCCCAAATAACCCCACCCAGATGTGCTGACCACCTTATCTCCTTGATCTGTAGAACCAAGCTCATTAAATCCCTTCTTGAGGCAGGCCAGAGGCCTGGGGCTACACACAGCTGTTTTTTCACCCACACCCCATGTGAACAGCCTCAGCTCCGGCTCAGCACTAGTTTCAGGTCAAGAGATGCTTTGCTGCACCCTCCCCTCCTTAGCACGCAGGTCAGCAGGCTGAGCACAGCGGTCTGGAGCCGTAGCCATCCTGCCCAGAAGAGCCCAGCAGTAGCTGAGTGGAGCTGGCCAGCCTTGGCCGTCCTCCACAGGCAGGGTGTCCTCCAGCCCCTCTCCAAACTTGCCTTCTCCAACTCCTTCTTTCCTAATGATAGTGCACTAGACGCCCCCGACCACCAGCCTGCAAACCTCCACTGTCTCCCCTCCCCCCTCCCCCAGGTGAGTAATGCCTAGTCCTGCAGGCCTCCTACCTTGACCATTTTCCCCTCCCCTCCCTTCCTCTTTCCATGTCTGCTCACCTCACATGGGCCCTCAGGAACTCAGCCTGTCCTGACTAAACCTTGCACCCCCTCTCCTGGTTTCTGGCTGCACCCAGCACCCATTCCTGCCCTGCTGCCAGCTTGTCTCCTGAAAGACACCTCTCAGGGTCTCGCTGCTGTCCAAAAACCCTTCAGGATTCCTTCTAGTCTACCACATAAAATGCAAACTCCAAATGCCAACTCAAGGCTGATCCCCCACTTGCTTCCCCAGCGTGGACTCCCATGAGACCTCTCAGGGTCCTGCATTGCTCAAACATCCACACAGGACCTTGACTTTTATTTTATGTACTTGTCTAGGCTCTTAATATTCTTCCTACACCCTTATCCCACAGTTGCAGGTTTCTCCCCACTCTGAGACCTTGCCTTCTCTGTTTCTCCCAGGAAGTGGTTTCCTTCTCTTTAATCTCCTGTTTTGTGTGTGTGTGTGTGTGTGTGTGTGTGTGTGTGTGTGTGTGTGTGTTTTATTATAATATTTATTTATTTAACTTTTTATTGATGTATAGTTGATCTACAGTGTCGTCAGTCTCCTGTTTTGACTAGGACAGCTGGCAAAGAATTTACAGCACATTTCATGCTTTATACTGTGCTTGCTCCTTGAACCCTTACAACGTGCCTGAAAGTAGACATCACGTTGTCTCCAGACAACAGGGGAAACTGAGGCTAGGGGTGATTTGCTCCAGGACTCACATCTGTTGGAAGAGGCACAGTGGCTGTCCTCACTCAGAACTCCATTTCAGTGCCCTTTCCATGGCATCTTGGCTGCTTCTGCTTCTGCTTCATGGTATTTGGGCTCCTTGGTGCTCGGGTTATGGTTTTCTGTATATTCTTTCTGTCTCTCATATGTGGAGGCCTTGGGGTCAGGCTCTGAGCCCGCCCTCTCATGGATGTCTAGCCATGGTTCATTATGTGTGGCAAGTGCTCTACTAAACACATGAATGAATGAATGAATGAATATTGGGAGTGGAAGGCTGTGGCCAGCTTGAATATCTTTTGGAGGTGGGGTGGGATTCTGGGGTAGAGAGTGAGGTTGAGGGGGCTGCAACCGGAGCACTTGGGGAGTGTGTGTTGTGTTGGAGGCTGAAGGGAATGAAGCAGCCCCTCACTGTCTCTCTGCTTGGCCCCAGGAGCGCTACTACGTGCTGTATATCCGGCCTAGTCACATCCATTGCCGTAAGTTCGACCCCAAGGGAAATGAAATCGAGCCCAACTTCAGCGCCACCAGGAAGGTGAACACAGGCTTCCTCATGTCATCCTATAGTAGGTACCCTTCGCCCTTTCTCCCTCAGAGTCTTCATACACTGTGGTCTTCCTTGGTCTCCAGAGGTCTCTTGGTCCCTAGAAAGTGTCTTCTCAGCATGGTCGGCCTTGAAGCCCATGTTTGGCCTGAGGGGCCCCTGGCTGGACTCTTCCTGCCCCCCATTCACTCAGAGGATCCCTGGTGCCCTACCTCAGTGCTGAGGACCTGGGTGCCTTCCCAGCTCCTGCCATCTCCTGCAGTCTGGCAGAATCGTCCATGAACCTGCCTTAGTGCAGAGCCCAGGCCAGGTGGCCTCCATTTTCCTGCCAAAATGCTCACTTGGTTCTTGGGCCCTTTGTGATCTTATTCCTCTTCCCAGTTTTGGCTGGAGAAGGACCTTCTTGCTGTCTGCCCCGTGTGAGAAGGTTTTGAGGTTGAGTGGGTACTCATCATCCCTCTATCATTTTATCCATTCATGCTTTCAGTTGCTCATTGAGTATCTGAACATTTAGTGAGAATCCACCATGTGCCAGACTCTGAGCTGCATGCTGAGGGTTCAGGGACTAGCAAGACTCGGACTTGCACACAAGCCGTTCTCAGGCTGGTAGAGGAGATGGACAGGCCATGACTGGAGCCCTAGCGGGGGCTCTGAGCCCAGGCAGGCGTGGTTGGGGGAGGTGCACTGGAGGAGGGAATGCCAGTACTGGATCCTGAAAGACATGCAGGTATCAGCAGGGTGCCAGGGCTTGGAAGGGTGTTTCAGAGAGGGGGCAGGGTGCCAAGGGCATTCTGGGAACTGAGGGCACCAGCAGGTGAAGAGCAGCCCTGCAGAGAGGGCACTCAGTCGAGGGTGCAGGGGAGCTCTGCGTGAGTGGTTTTAAGTTAGATGAGTGATATGATTAGATTTGCTCTTTTTGAAAATAAATTTATTTATTTTTGGCTGCGTTGGGTCTTCGTTGCTACATGCGGGCTTGCTCTAGTTGCAGTGAGTGGGGGCTACTCTTCGTTGTGGTGGGCGGGCTTCTCATTGCAGTGGCTTCTCTTGTTGCAGAGCACAGGCTCTAGGCACTTGGGCTTCAGTAGTTGTGGCACGTGGGCTCAGTTGCTCCGCGGCATGTGGGATCTTCCCGGACCAGGGCTCGAACTCGTGTCCCCTGCATCAGCAGGCGGATTCTTAACCACTGCACCACCACGGAAGTCCAGATTTGCTTTTTAAAATCCCTGGGGAAGTGAAGAGACTGGAGACCAGAAGGCTATTAGGAGGCCATGATGGCATCTAGGAGGGCCCAGGATTAAGGACTGGTCAGTGAGGATGGAGAGACTGGGCAGACTCAAGATAGAGGAGGGACCATGGTCTCGGTGTTTGTTTGGATATGGGGGGAGTCAGGGATGACCCCAGGATTCGGGCTCAGGTGCCAGGTTTGGGGGATGGAGGTGCAAGAGGAGGAGGTTTGGGGAGAAGATATCTGTTTGGGACACATGGCATTAGCCACGTGGTGGTGCTTCCAGGTAGAGGTAGATGTGCTCTAGGGACTTGGTACAGTTCTAGAACCCAGGAAGAGGGCTGGGCTGGCAGCAGGTATTTCAGAGTCATCACACATGGGTCGTATTGAAGCTGTGCCAGTGGACAGGGTCAGCCAGGAAGTTGTCCTGGGGAACAGCAACAACGGGGGCGGACAGGGAAGGAGCCTTGTAAGGAGCAGGGGCGGGAACGCTGGCGGGGTCTGAGCAGGGTGGGGCAGGTGCGTGTCTCCGAAGCCCAGCGAAGCCCAGGGGTGAGGAGTAGCAATGGAGTCAGGCGGTGCCCAAGGCCCAGGTGAGTCGGGACGGCGGAGCATCCAGTGGCTTCACAGTGACATGCTCCCCAGTGACTGGTGGGGGGTGAACAGTGTCTAGAGTAGTGGGTGCCAGAGCCGGAATGCAGGAAGGTGGTAAAGAAAGATCCAAGAGAGGAGAAGGAGAGGCAAGTCCTGGAGGAGGTGGGAGGGGGTGGGCTCTGGGGCCCAGATGAGCTGGCCTGAGGCAGGAGGGGAGACACCTCGTCCTTTGAGACAGATGGGAAGGAGGAGAGGTTTCTTGCGGTTCTAGGTAACTGGACAGGTAGGTGGTGGCCCCACCTCTGGCTTCTGTTATCTTGCGAAGTAGGAGATGAGGTGGCTTGTCTGGGGGACAGTGGGCAGGGTGAGGGTTGAGGAGAAAGTTCTCTGTGTGAGCAAGGTGTCTAGGGAATCCCAGAAGGCATCCCTGACGGAGCTTGGCAGAGGTTTTACACCACAAATGGAGCATGGTCTGGTGTTCGGGACTCGCGGCCGCCTGGGTATCAGTGTGGGGAAGGCAGCCAGTGGACGGCACTGGGGTTGCCATACTCTCAACGCTGCAAGTTCTCACTTCTTAGTCTGGGACCGGGACTCCCCCCTCCATGCTGCCCCCGCCCTGGGATTAGCAGATTTGGGACTTTCAGGGTAGGCGGGTGACAGGCTGTTGGAACCTTCCCTGAGCCTCTGCGCTCTGCCTGAGCCAGGATGAGCAGGCCAGTAGAGAGTATGAGGACCACCAAAGTTTGCTGCTGGTTCCAGCAGACCCCACCCCAGCCAGGGAGTCCCTGAGAGCCCAGAGAGAACCCTGCCTGGTCACTGGGGTCTCAGTGGGAAGGCAGAATTGTGTGAAGGGCTTGAATCCTGCCTCCTCCACTGACTAGCTCTGTAACCTTGGGCAAATTACTTAACCTGTCTAAGCCTTAATTTTCTCATCTGTGAATAGGGATAGTAAAAACATTGACACTTGCTGAGTGCCAGGCCCCATGCTAAGTGCTTTACGTGCATTCGATATTTCTTTCACATGTCACGTCAGTCCCATCGGGTAGGTACCTCTTTTATCCTTATTTGTCAGGCACAGAGAGAGGTTAAGTAACTTGCCTGTGGTCACACAGCATGTAAGCAGATTTGCACCAGCTAGCCTGGCTCCAGAGCCCGTAGCCATAACTCCTCTGTGATGCGTTCCTTGAGTACTGGCAGGATGGGAACTCAGAGCCCCTACCTTCAGGTGGTTGTGAGCGTGTACAACACTGAGGCCTCACCTGGCTCCTAAAAAGCCCTCCTAGAGTGCTTGCTATTACAGTGGTAATGACTGTCTCATGCTGTGTGCCTGCAGAGGTGGAAGCCAAGGGGAACACCGACAGACTCACACCTGAGGCGCTGAAGGGGCTGGTGAACAAGCCAGAGCTGCTTGCACTGACGGAGAGCCTCACCCCCGACCAGACAGTGGCATTCTGGATGCCTGAGTCGGAGATGGAGGCCGTGGAGCTCGAGCTGGGGGCTGGGGTACGGCTGAAAACTCGAGGCGATGGCCCCTTCCTGGGTGAGCAGTGCAGCCCTCACTGTGGCCTGATGCTCCTATATGGCCTGTAGGGGCTCCTGGCCTCCTGTCTGAGGCTTACCCACCCCTCCTGCTTCGAGTTCATGGAGCAGGCCACATCTGGCCTCCCCGTGGACAAGACCCCTTGAGATTTATTCCTAAGTCCCTGGGCAAGTGCTTTGGGGCCAATAGCCTGAACACTTTGGATCCTGGGGTGCTGCCCAGTCCCATGGTTCCTGTGGGTGACCTCTCCTATCCATTGCCTTGGGGGTCCCATCCAGGGCCTCCCTGAGCACACTCAGGCCTAGGGGACCCCAGCAGAATGGGCCAGCCCCCACTATGTTTCTGCCACACGGAGAGAGGCCTTTAACTTCTCATTTCAGATTCATTAGCCAAACTCGAGGCTGGAACAGTGACCAAGTGTAATTTTGCTGGTGATGGGAAGATGGGGGCATCCTGGACAGACAACATCATGGCCCAAAAGTCTTCAGAGAGGGCTGCAGTGGAGACCCGAGAGCAGGGGGATGGCGCCGAGGACGAGGAGTGGGTAAGCCCGGGGAGATAACCGTGGACCTGGAGTTGGTGTGGTTCATCTCCTGGCAGGAGTTTTGTATGCACTGGTTGTGGTTGGGTGTAGGACAGCAGCATAAACTTTACTCCCCAGCTTTGGTGGAATTCCTGAGAGTGTGTTAGCATCAGGAAAATTCCCTCAAGGTATGAAGGGACCTTTCTTCTTGGTGGGTCTGAACTGTGCCAATCAACAAGAGAGCCCCAAAGATTTATGAAAGCAAGGGATGGAAAGAAGGGAGTGCAGAGGGGAACCAAGGAGACTTAATTCCATTAAGGCTCCAAACATTTCTACTTCAAGTGAATACATTAGCCATGTTGAGCAGCTGAATGAGCATTTTTACCCGCTTTGTTCTCGGCTTCCTGCCCAGAGTGGCTGGAAAATGGCTGACCTGGTCCTTAATAGTTATTTTGGCCCCAAGTTCAGCCTCCTAGTTGATCCTCAGCCTACTCACGGTTGATTTGGTATTTTGAGGTATATTTCACCTGAAGATTTGAATTGGTGTCAAAAGGCCCCAGATTGAACGTTTAAAACAAAGTCTCAGAAAAATGGGCTCTTGATCTAGGTGATGAAGATGATGATATTTGCCAGAGAAAGCAGGGGCAGATAGAGGGAGTGGATTCCCTTTTGTCTTAATAGAGTGAGTCTTGGACTAAAAAACAATTGGAGTTGCCAGGCTAGCTCCCTGAGCCAACACTAATGAGATGAGGCCAAGGCAGGTAGCCGCGGGCCCCCCGGTACCACTCATTCGAACCCTTGTTTGTCTGATGACGGTAGAAGACTTTTACGAAATGTGCTCTGTTCATATCTCTTTACTTTACCTCTAGGACGACTGAGGTCAGTGAGAGATGGGGTGCCTCCGGGGCCCACTGTTGAGCATTTCTTCCATCAACTTTCACTCTGGAGCTCGAGAGAGCAGGTCCACCAAGCCTTGCCTGGTTCTTCCCTACAGCCACTGTGGAATACCCTTTGAACAAGCTCTGCTAAAATCAAACGCAAGAGCCTGACGTTAGACGTGGGGCCCAAGCCTGTGGCTCATGGAGGGTCCCTCCCTGGATGTGAGTCTAGCCTTCCTAGACATTTTCATGGTGGCCCTCACCCTGAGTGGCAACCTTGTTTCTGGAGGCAGGCAGGGGGCAAGTCCCCCAGGGCAGTCAGAAGAACTGGACTTGGTTTTGGTGCAGAACTGGTGGGGAATCCCTCATCTGCATGCAGAGTGGCTCAGAGAAGTTAGCGGGGCCTCCTTCTTCTGTCCTTGTTGTATTTCTTGCTTTCCTTCTGCAATTGCCCTCCTCCCTAGCACTCTGTGCTGTAGCCTCTGCCCTCCTGCTCAAGCCTCCTTGTCCCCTGTGCCCTTTTCAGTCCCCAGAGCTGCCAGTTCTTTATTCCTCCTCTGGTTCTCTGCTACCCTGAGGGTTCCTGTCTCCTGACCTCCTTTGGCGGCTTTCCTGGGAATGCTCTTTTCAGGGAGGCTGAGAGCGTTCACAGGTGTGGCCAGCTGGTCTCCAACTCTGACTCATTCTGCCAGGCCACATTTTGGACAACACCTTTTTTCTTGTTTTGTACCTTGAGAACTTTTTACGAATGAGTAAATCTTCAGGAAGGATTCCTCTACACTGACTGTGTTATTATTAGGTATAAACTGAGCAACCTCCCTATAAGAAGAAAGCCGTATCTTTTTGGTTATGAACATTGCCTTGCTGGGTAGTATGCCCACACCCACATCTATGAAGAGATGTGGAGTTGAAATCTACATGTCCTAAGAATGGGTAGGGACTTGGTGGAATGTGGATCCTGCTTCTCTCAGGGAAAAGAGGGGTGGTGGTAAACTAACAATTATGGAGTCCCCTAATGTGTCAAACACAGCACTAGATGCTTTCCGTGATGATAATTATAGTCCCTGACTGTTGAGTGCCTCTTGGTTCTATTACTTGTGCCAAGCATTTCCAGTATCTTACTTAATTGTCACAACAATCCCAAGAGGCACATGTGATCATTATCTCCATTTTTTTTTAATATGGTTTTCATGGTTGAGGTCCCAGCATTTATTATCAGGGTTCAAACTTTCATTTGCCTTCCTGCATATTTGAGCCTGGGCTCAACAATATGGCTGTGAGGCTTGGGGTTAACACTTCATTTAGGCCACCTGAAGTCACAGGTCACTGGACTGCCCTCGGGTCTCTTCTGTTCTTGTTGCCCTTTTCTTAGTTCACATCCTCGTTCTCTTACCTCGGCTACTATAGAAGCCGCCTCGCTAGTGTCCTGTGTCTGAATGGGGCTGGCTCACTGTTGAGCATGCTGGGACCTCAACCATGTGGTGGCCAGGGGAGGGGTTAAACAGGAGGAGGACTGGGGACACTGACATGGGGAGAGGCACCCAGTGAGGGCATCCTGTTGCCCAAAGCACTGTGGCCAAAGGGTATGGCAAGCTCATGTGGGCAGGCCACCATTCTAAATGAGGAGGCACAGTGTGTCAATGGGGGAGCCCCTGGGCAACAACTAGGCTTGGTGTCTCGGTGGGGTGGGGATGGGCTCCTGGAAGGAAAAGGCCATGGTGGCTGGAGCTTAGAGAATGGTGGGAGGTTGGGCATGGCATCTTCAGCATGTTAAGTATTTTGGGACTTTATCCTTAATACCTTGGAAGCCAGTGATCCCCGGGAGAGTAGTAAGATCTGATTTGTATATTTCAAAGATCACTTGACTGCAGAGAAACTGAAGGCAATGAGCCCAACTAGGAGACTGCTGCAGTGGTGGGGGTGAGAGCCTAGAGTGATTTAGTCTATAGCAGTGGCAGAGGAGATGGAAAGAAATTCAGGTAGACAGGTGGAAAGGGACTTTCCAGCAAGAGAAGAGGACCTGCAAGGCCATGGAGGTGGGGGAGTGGCCCAATCTTGGAATATGCAATTTCTGTACATGGTCATTGCAATTTTATACCAACACATAAAATTTGATAATCCTTTTTCAATTGATGTTATATAACTACTTCCTATCAATATATCACTAGTCTTCATGTCATTGTTTTTAAGATTGACTACCTTAATAGCTCTATTATTTTCCAGAATTTGGGTAATTAATTGATCCCTCTTTGGAGCTATCTGTGTCAAAAACTATTGTAAATTACATAGTTCCCTCAATCTCACCTGCCTCCCCCCGCCACTATATTTTGTTTTGTTTTGTTTTTTAAGATTTTTTGATGTGGACCATTTTTAAAGTCTTTATTGAATCTGTTACAATATTGCTTCTGTTTTATCTTTTGTTTTTTTTGGCGCGAGGCATGTGGGATCTTAGCTCCTGGACCAGGGATCAAACCTGTACCCCCTGCGCTGGAAGGTGAAGGCTTAACCGCTGGACCGCCAGGGAAGTTCCCAGGGTTATTTCTTTAGGGATGGATTACTGGGAATCTAGGAATTCTTTGTAAAGGTCTTGGGTTTTTTTTTTTTCTGTTTGTTTTGTTTTGTTTTTTTTGGCCACGCCATTGCGGCATGTGGGATCTTCCCTGACCAGGGGTTGAACCCATGCCCCCTGCATTGGAAGCTGTAAAGGTCTTGTTATATTGCCAAATTGCTTTCCAAAAGGGTTGTTCTAAATTATAATCTCACCAGCAAGGTAGGAGAGGACTACTTTCATGCTACCCTTGCTAGACTTGGGTATGATAATATTTTAAAAATTGATATTTGATAAGGTAAAAATAACACTTTAATTTTAAGTTAATACTTTAATTTTAATTAGCCTTTTCCCCCATTAATAGTGAGCTTAAGCATTTTATTTCATGTTCATTTTCTAGATGTATTTCCTCATTTGTTACTCAGTTCCTTTGCCCATTTATTACTGAGCGGGGGAGGTTTTTTTGGTTTATCAGTTATTTATATTTTAAATATAACCATTTGCCATATTTAAGAAACTTTTCCATTTAAAAAAATTGACTTACAAACGTAAAATTTTTGTATAGCTATATCTTGACTTTTATGATTTTCATTGCTTCTAAGCTTATATACTCTTTTCAGATGTTAGATTCTCTATCATTTTCTTCCATTCTAGTTATTACTTGGTTTTATATTTAACTCTGTATTCCACTCTGCCTTTAATTTGAGAGAGTATGAAGGGAGATAACTAAATTGCTTATTTTCAAATTGCTAACCAGTTATCCCAACACACTGAATTCCTTCCCACTGTCAAGATATGATGTCTTCCACATCACATATTAAAATCACTTATACTTAAATTATCCATTATATTTCAATAAGTCTCCCTTTAATGACAATGTGAACTATCAGAGTAGGTTTTAATAGTTGGTAGAGCTAGGTCTCACTTATTATTCTTCTGTTTCAGAATTTTTTTTGGTATTCCTCCTCAACATTTGAAATATTTTGTCAAGTTTCAGTGCATATTTATTGCCTTTGGATTCTTTTAAATGAAAAAAAACTCTGGCTACAAGAGTAATACATTTTATTTTAGAAAATTTAAAATAAGAAAAAAATATAATTCCACCACCATTTTTAAAATCACTTATGTAGTACTCAGTTATATACCATGCACTGCTCTGAGTACTTACAAATATTAACTCTTTTTGTGCTATACCAACTGTCTTAGGTAAGTAGAATTTTTTTTTCAAGTAGAAATAAACTAGTCTTACAGTAAAGGAAACTGATATTATGCCTGTTTTACAAATGATGACACTTGCCCAAGGTGCACAGGTGGTGGAGAGAGCCAGGGTTTTGATCAGAGCAGTGTGGTTCCACCGGCCTGTGGTGAACACTATGATGCTGCCATTCCATCAGACACAATTATTATTCATATTTTGGTGTATATACTTCCAATCTTTTACAAAGTGGAGTGTCCCTCTACATACATATGCATGTGGATCAATGCATTTAACCAGTTTCTCATTTTGGAATAATTAGTTTGCTTCCCACTTTCCCCTGTAATAAGACTGCTGAGAGGTATGTTCTTGAGGCTAAATCTTTTCACACACCCACATCGTTTTATTATAAATTCTAAAACTGGAAATGCTGGGTCTAATGTTCAATATATTTTAAAGGCTTGATAAATATTGTCAACTGTCCTTTGGGTAGGTGATTCCAATTTGCAGCTCTATCTGTGATATAAGGACGTGCCCCACCTCACCCGCACTAAGTCATTAAAAGAAAATACAAAAACTTTACTAATTTGGGGTCGCCGGTACCTTTTAAAAGGAATTGCATTAAAGATCCCTTAATTCCACCATTCGCTATCTACCGTGGAGAGAGAGCCCTTTTGCACGAGGAGGCACATATATAATTCACTACAGCATTGTATGTAATACTAAAAAATAAAAATGAACCTAACTTTCCCCAACCGGGGAATGGCTAAATTAGCCTGCATCTCCACACCGCGCAACGTTCTGCAGTGTTAAGGGGAAGGTAAGACTGCATGTGTTAAGGCAGACGACGATAAAGGGAGACTCCCGCTGCGCTTCACCTGGGAGCGCGGCTGCTGTTGGGCTTTCTGCTTCTTGATCCGCTTTTCCGGTGTGCTCGGCTTTGCGCCAGGCCCGGGATTCTGCGGCCCTAGCCTCGGTGTCTGCACCAGCCTTACCCCCGCAACCCGCCGCCAGTCCTGGAGCCTTCTCCAAGGCGTGCCGGGAAACCGGACTCTTGGTGGTCGGGCCCTTGGGCTCCGGGACATGTTTCCGGGAGCTACTTTCAGCAGCGCACCAACCGGAAGCGTCCGTGTTGTGGCGGAAGGAGGTGCTCTCTGGAAGCAGCCGGTGGTGAAAGGAGCGTGGCGGGCAAAGATGATTCAGGCGATTCTGGTTTTCAATAACCACGGGAAGCCGCGGCTAGTCCGCTTCTACCAGCGTTTCGTGAGTGCGGCCGAGCTTCGTCACATCCTTTCGGGGCACCTGCGCCCCTTCTCTCTCTTTGTCCCGTACGGCGCACGCGGGCATCGCCCGCTGACCTCCTAGGCCTCCTGCACCGTATATGTGATCTTCCCCAGACCGGGGCCAGTGTCAGGCCTTGTGTCCCACGCCCCGCTACCCCCGCTCTTTTCCACCCCTTCCTGGACCCCGGCATTTTTGTGCCATTTTTGTGACACTTCTCGCAGAGTCTCAGGGCTCTATAAATGGTGTGTGTGTGTGTGTGTGTGGAGGGGGTGTGCCTCATGGACAACTTGAATGATTGAAATCAAATGAATCTCAAATTAATTAAACTGTTAAACGCAGTTTCACGAGGAGGAAGAAATATGCAGCTTTTTAATTATTTTGCTTTAGCTAACGGATTTGGAAAAGTGCTTTCTTGGAATTATTTTGCTTCAGTGTAGGCTGGGACCGCCCAGGAGCTAGATACCTTTCACTACGTAGAGTTGAAGAAAAAGTCAGTTTGAAAGTGGGAAATATTGAGAAATTATACGTGATAATGTGAATTTGAATTTTCCAAAGGCGTTACTCTGGAAAAAATAAACATCATTATTTGCCTCCTGCCACCCGACGTTTTATTTCTTCGTGGCTAGGTTTCAAAATGTTAAGTACGTAATTGTGAAACCGTAGAGTGGAAAGTGTCAGAAAACTTATGTTCAGGCCTCAGCAACACCTTATTTTACCCTTGTGTCAAGTTAACAAAAATCTTTTTCAGACTTCATTTCCTCTTTTGTCAAGTAGAAATGAAAAAAAATTTTTTTTACCTTTTTCGTAGAATTTTTTAGCTAGGTTACATTTTATTATATCGATTTTATATTAACATTCAATAACACTATTCAACTTGTATTTGCATTTGTGTGTGTGTGAATTTTTCTCTCAGGTTTTTTAAAGTGTTATTGAGATACGTTACATACCATACAGTTCACCTTTTAAAACTATACAGTAGAATGGTTTTTAGTACTTTACAGAGTTATGCAACCATCACCACAATTTTAGAACATTTTCATTATCCCAAAAAGGAACCCCCTACCCGTTAGCAATCATTCTGTGTTTCCCCTCAACTCCCCCAGCCCTAGGCAACCACTAATCTACTTTCTATCTCTCTAAATTTGCCTATTCTGGACATTTCATATAAAATGGAATCATACAATATGTGGTCTTTTATGACTGGCTTCTATTACTTAGTATAATGTTTTCAAGGTTCATCTATGTTGGAGTGTGTATCTGTTCTTTATTCCTTTTTATTGCCAAATTATATTCCATTGTGTGGATGCGCCACATTTTGATTGTCCATTCATCAGTTGATATTTCCACCTGTGGCTCTTGTGAATAATGCTGCTGTGAACACTGATGTACAGGCTTTTGTGTGAGCATGTATTTTCATTTCTCTTGGGTATATATCTAGGAGTAGAATTGCTGAGTCACGTAGTAACTTTATGGTGATCATTCGGAGGAACTGCCAAACTGCTTTCCAAAGTGGCTGCACCATTTTACATTCCTATCAACAATATATAAGAATTCCAATTTTTCCACCTCCCTATCAACATTTTCTATTATCTCTTTGATTAAAGACATTTTAGTAGGTGTAAAGTGGATTCTTGCGGTTTCAAAAATTTTTCTAATGACTAATAATGTTGAGCATCTTTTCATGTCTTTATCGACCATTTGTTTATCTTCTTTGGAGAGCATAGGATTTTTATAAGACCTAAATTAATTCCTAAGTGAAAGTTACCTTGAAAACTGCAGAGTACTAAAAGATATGAGGGATTATTAAAATGATTGAGAGATGTAAGCAATTGGTAGTTTGCTATTTTGTTGAATTAGAAATTAGGTAACCTCACCATTTCATAGTGCTTACCCACTGACTATCACCACTTCCCTGTAGAATCAGATAAAAGGCTTTGCAAGATGTTTTGGTCAGTTTAAAAAAGTGCTGATGCTTAGCATGTTTTGTATTTCTGGGTACACAGAGTTAATCCTTTACAGCATCCTGGCGTCTGTGAGCTTTCTGAATTCTTTAAATGGAAACCAGAAAATAGTGATTGATTTACTCAAACTTACAGTGACCAGTTATTAGCAAGTTTTCATTTATCCATTTGGTAAATGAGAGAGCCACTGTATACCAGTGTCAGTCAAGGTTATGAAAAGTAATTTCTCCACAATGACATTTTCCCTGTTTTTTCCTGTTTCGTTTAAATAACTAACCATTTCAAGTCTAAATTCAATGCTGTAGGAAGAAAGGGGTTAATGTTACTTGAATCTATGTTCTGACTCTTTAAGGGAAGTCCAATCTGAAGGTTTTCTTAAGCTTTGCTACTCAAAATGTTGTCCTCAGACCAGCAGCATTGTTATCACCTGGAAACTTGTTAGAAATGCAGTCTCAGGACTTAGCCCAGACCTACTAAATTAAAATCTGCATTTTAACAACATTCCCGGGTGATTCATTATACATTGAGATTTTTTTTGGCCCTGCCACGTGGCTTGCAGAATCTTAGTTCCCCAACCAGGGATTGAAACTGTGCCTTTGGCAGTGAAAGTGCAGAGTCCTAACCACTGGACTGCCAGGGAAATCCCATTATACATTGGGCACTGGTCTAGAGCTTTTAATTACTTTTGTCTTTTTTTTTTTTTTTTGGCCATGCAGCATGTAGGATCTTAGTTCCCCGATTAGGAATGGAATCTGAATCCCCTGCATTGAAAGCGCCAAGCCTTAACCACTGGACCTCCAGGGAATCCCTACTTCTGCCTTAATGATTGATTTCTCCCTCCCACTATCCTTTTTTAAAAACCATACTTACTATGAACTTCATATGTATAAATGGAAATCAAATATGAGTTATCAAGAGATTCCATCACAGTTGAGCTTTCTGGAGTGTAGTAAGTGAGAAAAGGTGTTTATACCTCTGTAATTGTTCAAGATTCTAATCTGTAAATAGAACATTTTTTGTCTTTCTCTGTAGTACTTTGTTGGTAACACAGCATCTTATATGTAATGTCTGTATTACCAGTACAGAAGATGGCAAATGCAGGTTTTTAAAGCACGTACACGATTACATCTTGACTTCCTTAAAGTGTTAGACCTATTAACGTTTGTTATTTGCCCTGGCATAGATGTTTTCTAGAGTAAGACAAAATATTTCGGAACCAGGCCTTCTAGTTATTCTTTGACCTTGTATGAGAGTTTGTCAGTTCTCCTTTCCTTGGTTATTCACAGTAAAGAAATATCAGCTTACCTATCAGGATGGTAATGGTTAGGGACTAGATATCTAGGTAAATATACCCTATTTTAATTCCTGTAACAGAGACTTGTCGTCAATTTTTCCATAGATTCCCCTTTTACTTTTTCTCTACTCATCATTTCTGTCTTTTCTGTAAACTGGTACCAAATGTTCAAATCATTCCTAGTTTGGAAGCCCTTGCCTTCCTGTCCATCCTCACTGATGGGATGTAGTTTTTCAGACTTTCCCACTGATTCACTTTATTTCTTTTATTCCATAGCCAGAAGAAATTCAACAGCAGATTATTCGAGAGACCTTCCATCTAGTTCTCAAGCGGGATGACAACATCTGTAACTTCTTGGAGGGTGGAAGGTAAATGATCAGTTTTCTCCCCATACATCCACTTTTTTTTTTTTTTCTTTTGTGATACGCGGGCCTCTCACTGTTGTGGCCTCTCCCGTTGCGGAGCACAGGCTCCGGACGCGCAGGCTCAGTGGCCATGGCTCACGGGCCCAGCTGCTCTGCCGCATGTGGGATCTTCCTGGACTGGGGCAAGAACCCATGTCCCCTGCATCGGCAGGTGGACTCTCAACCACTGCGCCACCAGGGAAGACCCCCATACATCCACTTTTGGGTGACCTTCATCATTATTGCTTCTTCAGGCAGTACTCAAGTGTCAAGTGAGTACCTGATGCAACTTGAGCTGAGCTGAGCTAAATCTGCTCAGGGAGAGACCCAGTTCTGTTCTGGAAGCTGCTAAATGGTTGTGCTTCAGATATTTACAAGTTTGGTGCCTGGGAGGATGGGCAGAAGAAAAGGGGAGGTAAAATGGCTTTAGGCACCTCTGCCAATTTGGTTGCCATTCACCTGGTAGAAATGGCCTATTGTTTGGCCTGTCCTCCCCCTTTCTGTTGGGCCCCTTCTCCTCCCTTGGCACAGAGTTTGTCTTTGATATATTCAGTTAAGATATAGGCATTTAAATGTTTCCCATTTTCCACAGTTTGATTGGTGGCTCTGACTACAAACTGATTTATCGGCATTATGCTACCCTCTATTTTGTATTTTGTGTGGATTCATCAGAGAGTGAACTTGGGATCTTGGACCTCATCCAGGTATGTGTAGCAGGTAATGATGGCAGCCACTTCAGAGAGTTTGCATGGGATTTTTTTGTTTTTTTTTTTGTTTTTTTTTTTGTTTTTGCGGTACGCGGGCCTCTCACTGTTGTGGCCTCTCCCGTTGCAGAGCGTGGGCTCTGGACGCGCAGGCTCAGGAGCCATGGCTCACGGGCCCAGCTGCTCCGCGGCATGTGGGATCTTCCCGGACCGGGGCACGAACCCGTGTCCCCTGCATCGGCAGGTGGACTCTCAACCACTGCGCCACCAGGGAAGCCCTGCGTGGGATTTTTGAGTAACCATCTGTAGATCCTTTTGTCAGTCTCTTTTTTGATACTTGGTGAAAGTTACTAGATGTCCACCAGATGGTGCTATGAGAACGCTCCTTAGCAACCTTTAAAAATTCTTAGAGATTCTTCTCCAGCCCTCTCACTCCCTTAGTTTTCTTATACGAGGCTGACACCAGTTCCAATGTGTGTACTCACCCCCACCCCAAGCAATTAACTCAGTTCTCCATGGACAGTAACCAGGTGTCCCATAAATTTGCTCAATTCTGACACTGTCTACCTGGAGATAGATACCAGTCTCAAGTCCAGGTTGTCTGTCACCTGTGCGTCTGACTGACAGCATATAGCTTGAAGATTTCCATGATTTCCTCCTCAGGTTCAGTTTATTTGCTAGAGTGGCTCGCAGAACTTTCTAGAGAAACATTTTACTTACTAGTTTACCAGCTTAATTTAAAAGGGTATAACTTAGGAACAGCCAGATGGAAGATGGGGAAAGGGCGTGGAGCCTCTATGCCCTCTTCAGGCATGCAACTCTCCTCGAATATCCACATGTTTACTAGCTTGGAAACTCTCCGAACCCTGTTCCTTTTGGGTTTTAAGGAGGCCTCTTTACATAGGCATGATTGATTAAATCATTGGCCATTGATGACTGATTGAGTTTGCAGCCCCTCTCCCCTCCCCAGAGGTCTGGAAGTAGGACTGAAAGTTCCCACAATCACATGGTTGGTTCCTCTGGCAACCAGTCCCCATTCCTGGGTGCTTTCCAAAAGTCACCTTATTAACAGAACAAAAGGTACCTTTATCACTTAGGAAGTTCCAAGGTTTTTAGGAGCCCTTTGCCAGATACAAGGATGAATACCAAATATTTCTCATTATAAGTTACAGTGTCACATCATGTTTTAAGATTTTTTTCAAGTATCAAACTAAATGACATTTAAAAATGCATACTTTGTATTTTCACTTGTAACTCTAGCCTAAAGCAAAGAAACTTGATGTTTTATCTAGTCTGAGCAATCTTGACATAGGTAAACATGGTTTTTTAGGCTTTTTGAAAATTAGAAATGGCTTACAGATTTCTTTTCATTACCTTCATGGAAATTGAGATATGTAGGAACCCTGTACTGGGAACTATTAATTTAGTACAATTCCGTCATTTTGTACATGATATTCTAGATAGGCTTTAAGTGACTGAACAAGTTAAGTTGAAAGCACTCAGAAGGAGCATGCATTAAAACCTAATAACAACAATTATAGAAAACTCTAGCTATAGATTATAAAATTTACATGCTTATAACTATATTTTATTTTGTTAAGATAAAATTAAAGAAGCTAAATTTAATATACCTTGGGACAAATAAATGGAAATTTTAAATGTGTATTTTTATTTCAGATATACTACACTCTTCCAAAAAGTTATATACTTGGACATAGCAATTTTTAAATTTTATTTTATTATTTTCTTTTAAATTTTATTTATTTTTATACAGCAGGTTCTTTTTTTAAATTTTTTATTATTTTAATTTTTTTTTTGCGGTACGTGGGCCTCTCACTGCTGTGGCCTCTCCCGTTGCGGAGCACAGGCTCCGGACGCGCAGGCTCAGCGGCCATGGCTCACGGGCCCAGCCGCTTCGCGGCATGTGGGATCTTCCCAGACCGGGGCACAAACCCGTGTCCCCTGCATCGGCAGGCAGACTCTCAACCACTGCGCCACCAGGGAAGCCCTACAGCGGTTCTTATTAGTTATCTATTTTGTACACATTAGTGTATGTATGTCAATCCCAATCTCCCAATTCATCCCACCCTCTTTCCCTCCTTAGTGTCCATACGTTTGTTCTCTACATCTGTGTCTCTGTTTCTGCCTTGCAAACCAGTTCATTTGTACCATTTTTTTAGATTCCACATATATGCGTTAATATACGATATTTGTTTTTCTCTTTCTGACTTACTTCACTCTGTATGACACTCTCTAGGTCCATCCACATCTCTACAAGTGACCGAACTTTGTTCCTTTTTATGGCTGAGTAACATTCCATTGTATACATGTACCACATCTTCTTTATCCATTCGTCTGTCGATGGGCATTTAGGTTGCTTCCATGACCTGGCTATTGAAAATAGTGCTGCAGTGAACATTGGGGTGCATGTGTCTTTTTGAATTATGGTTTTCTCTGGGTACATGCCCAGCAGTAGGATTGCTGGCTCATATGGTAATTCTGTTTTTAGTTTTTTAAGGAGCCTCCATTCTGTTCTCCATAGTGGCTATATAAGTTTACATTCCCACCAGCAGTGCAAGAGGGTTCCCTTTTCTCCACACCCTCTCCAGCATTTTTTTGTAGATTTTCTTTCTTTCTTTTTTTTTAAATTAATTAATTAATTTTTGGCTGTGTTGGGTCTTCGTTGCTGTGCATGGACTTTCTCTAGTTGCAGCGAGCGGGGGCTTGGTTGCGGTGCGCAGGCTTCTCACAGCAGTGGCTTCTCTTGTTGTGGAGCATGTGCTCTAGGTGCAAGGGCTTCAGTAGTTGTGGCATGCAGGCTCCGTAGTTGTGGCTCACAGGCTCCAGAGCGCATGCTCAGCAGTTGTGGCTCATGGACCTAGTTGCTCTGTGGCATGTGGGATCTTCCCGGACCAGGGCTTGAACCCGTGTCCCATGCATTGGCAGGAGGACTCTTAACCACTGCGCCACCGGGGCAGTCTCATTGTTTGTAGATTTTCTGATGATGTCCATTCTAACCAGTGTGAGGTGATACCTCATTGTAGTTTTGATTTGCATTTCTCTAATAATTAGTGATGCTGAGCAGCTTTTCATGTGCCTCTTGGCTCTCTGTATGTCTTCTTTGGAGAAACGTCTATTTAGGTCTTCGACCCATTTTCTGGTTGGGTTGTTTTTTTTTTAATACTGAGCTGCATGAGCTGTTTATATATTTTGGAGATTAATCCTTTGTCCATTGATTCATTTGCAAATATTTTCTCCCATTCTGAGGGTTGTCCTTTCGTCTTGTTTATAGTTTCCTTTGCTGTGCAAAAGTTTTTAAGTTTCATTAGGTCCCATTTATTTATTTTTGTTTTTAATACCATTACTCTAGGAGGTGGGTCAAAAAGGATCTTGCTGTGATTTATGTCAAAGAGTGTTCTTCCTATGTTTTCCTCTAAGAGTTTTATAGTGTTCAGTCTTACATTTAGTTCTTTAATCCATTTTGAGTTTACTTATCTTGTTGCGGAGCACAGGCTCCGGACGCGCAGGCTCAGCAGCCATGGCTCACGGGCCCAGCCGCTCCGCGGCATGTGGGATCTTCCCGGACCAGGGCACGAACCTGTGTCCCCTGCATCAGCAGGTGGACTGTCAACCACTGCACCACCAGGGAAGCCCCTTTGAGTTTATTTTTGTGTGTGGTGTTGGGGAGTGTTCTAATTTCATTCTTTTTCATGTAGCTGCCCAATTTTCCCAGGACCATTTATTGAAGAGACTGTCTTTTCTCCATTGTATATCCTTGCCTCCTTTGTCATAGATTAGTTGACCATAGGTGCATGGGTTTATCTCTGGGCTTTCTGTCCTGGTCCATTGATCTATATTTCTGTTTTTGTGCCAGTACCATATTGTCTTTATTTCTGTAGCTTTGTAATATAGTCTGTAGTCAGGGAGTCTTATTCCTTCAGCTCCTTTTTTTTCCCTCAAGATTGATTTGGCTATTCGGAGTCTTTTGTGTCTCCATACAGATTTTAAGATTTTTTTGTTCTGGTTCTGTAAAAAATGCCATAGGTAGTTTGGTAGGGATTGCATTGAATCTGTAGATTGCTTTGTGTAGTATACTCATTTTCAGAGTATTGATTCTTCCAATCCAATAACGTGGTGTATCTCTCCATCTGTTTGTGTCATCTTTGATTTCTTTCATCGGTGTCTTACAGTTTTCTGAGTAGTTCTTTTACCTCCTTAGGTAGGTTTATTCCTAGGTATTTTATTCTTTTTGCTGCAATGGTGAATGGGATTGTTTCCTTAATTTCTTTCTGGTCTTTCATTGTTAGTGTATAGGAATGCAAGAGATTTCTGTGCATTTATTTTGTATCCTGCAACTTTACCAAATTCATTGATTAGCTCTAGTAGTTTTCTGGTGGCATCTTTAGGATTCTGTATGTAATAGTATCATGTATTCTGCAAACAGTGACAGTTTTACTTTTTCTTTTCCAATTTGTATTCCTTTTATTTCTTTTTCTTCTCTGATTGCCGTGGCTAGGACTTTGAAGACTATGTTGAATAATAGTGGCGAGAGTGGACATCCTTGTCTTATTCCTGATCTTAGAGAAAATGCTTTCAGTTTTTCACCATTGAGAATGATGTTTGCTGTGGGTTTGTCGTATATGGCCTTTATTATGTTGAGGTAGGTTCCCTCTGTGCTCACTTTCTGGAGAGTTTTTATCATAAATGGGTGTTGAATTTTGTCAAAGCTTTTTCTGCATCTGTTGAGATGATCATATGGTTTTTATTCTTCAATTTGTTAATATGGTGTATCACATTGATTGATTTGTGTATTTTGAAGAATCTTTGCATCCCTGGGATAAATCCCACTTGCATGGTGTATGATCCTTTTAATGTGTTGTTGGATTCTGTTTGCTAGTATTTTGTCGAGGATTTTTGCATCTATATTCATCAGTGATATTGGCCTGTAATTTTCTTTCTTTGTGACATCTTTGTCTGGTTTTTGTATCAGGGTGATGGTAGCCTCGTAGAATGAGTTTGGGAGTGTTCCTTCCTCTGCAATTTTTTGGAAGAGTTTTAGAAGGATAAGTGTTAGCTCTTCTCTAAATGTTTGATAGAATTCACCTGTTAGGCCATCTGGTCCTGGACTTTTGTTTGTTTTCTTTGATTTCTTCAGTGATCTCTTGGTTATTTAGTAACGTATTGTTTAGCCTTCATGTGTTTGTGTTTTTTACTTTTTTTCCCTGTAATTTATTTCTAATCTCATAGCATTGTGGTCAGAAAAGATGCTTGATATGATTTCAGTTTTCTTAAATTTACTGAGCCTTGATTTGTGACCCAAGCTGTTATCTATCCTGGAGAATGTTCTGTGTGCACTTGAGAAGAAAGTGTAATCTGCTGTTTTCGGATGGAATGTCCTATAAATATCAATTAAATCTGTCTGGTCTATTGTATCATTTAAAGCTTGTGTTTCCTTATTAATTTTCTGTCTGGATGATCTGTCCATTGGTGTAAGTGAGGTGTTAACATCCCCCACTATTATTGTGTTACTGTTGATTTCCTTTTATATAGCTGTTAGCATTTGCCTTATGTATTGAGGTGCTCCTTTGTTGGGTGCATATATATTTATAATTGTTATATCTTCTTCTTGGATTGATCCCTTGATCATTATGTAGTGTCCTTCCTTGTCTCTTGTAACATTCTTTAAAGTCTATTTTATCTGATATGAGCATTGTTACTCCAGCTTTCTTTTGATTTCCATTTGCACGGGAAATCTTTTTCTATCCCCTCACTTTCAGTCTGTATGTGTCCCTAGGTCTGAAGTGGGTCTCTTGTAGACAACATATACATGGGTCTTGTTTTTGTATCCACTCAGTGAGCCTGTGTCTTTTGGTTCGAGTATTTAATCCATTCACATTTAAGGTAGTTATTGATATGTATTTTCCTATTACCATTTTCTTAATTGTTTTGGGTTTGTTTTTGTAGCTCCTTTTCTTCTCCTGTGTTTCCCACAAGAAGGTCCTTCAGCATTTGTTGTAGAGCTGGGTTGGTGGTGCTGAATTCTCTTAGGTTTTGCTTGTCTGTAAAGCTTTTGATTTCTCCGTCAAATCTGAATGAGATCCTTGCTGGGTAGAGTAATCTTGGTTGTAGGTTCTTCCCTTTCATCACTTTAAATATATCGTGCCACTCCCTTCTGGCTTGTAGGGTTTCTTCTGAGATATCAGCTGTTAACCTTATGAGAGTTCCCTTGTATGTTATTTGTCGTTCTTCCCTTGTTGCTTTTAATAATTTTTCTTTGTCTTTAACTTTTGTCAGTTTGATTACTATGTGTCTTGGCGTGCTTCTCCTTGGGTTTATCCTGCCTGGGACTCTCTGTGCTTCCTGGAGTTGGGTAGCTATTTCCTTTCCCATGTTAGGGAAGTTTTAGGGAAGTTTTCAAATGTAATCTCTTCAAATATTTTCTTGGGTCCTGTCTCTCTTCTCCTTCTGGGACCCCTATAATGTGAATGTTGCTGCATTTAATGTTGTCCCAGAGGTCTCTTAGGCTGTCTTCATTTCCTTTCATTTTTTTTTCTTTATTCTGTTCCATAGCAGTGAATTCCATCATTCTGTCTTCCAGGTCACTTATCCATTTTTCTGTCACAGTTATTCTGCTATTGATTCCTTCTAGTGTATTTTTCATTTCAGTTATTGTATTGTTCATCTCTGTTTGTTCTTTAATTCTTCTAGGTGTTTATTCTTTAATTCTTCTATGTCTTTGTTAAATATTTCTTGCTTTTTCTCGATCTTTGCCTCCATTCTTTTTCTGAGGTCCTGGATCATCTTCACTGTCATTATTCTGAATTCTTTTTCTGGAAGGTTGCCTATCTCCACTTCATTTATTGTTTTTCTGGGGTTTTATCTTATTCTTTCATCTGGTACATAGTCCTCTGCTTTTTCATTTTGTCTATCTTTCTCTGCATGTGGTTTTCGTCCCACATGCTGCAGGATTGTAGTTCTTGCTTCTGCTGTCTCCCCTCTCTTAAGTTTTATTTATTTATTTACACCCATTCACGTTCAGAAAATGACTTAAAATGGTTAGTTTTAAATTTTCATATAGTATATTCACTTATCATATATAAAAATATAAATAAATACTAGAAACATCCAAAAAAGATTCATCTCTAAGATAATTTTAAATGCTTTTTTTTTTTTGGCTGCATTGGGTCTTTGTTGCTGCCTGTGGGCTTTCTCTAGTTGCGGTGAGTGGGGGCTACTTTTATGAGTGGGCTTCTCATTGCAGTGGCTTCTTTTGTTGCAGAGCATGGGCTCTAGGCATGCAGGCTTCAGTAGTTGCAGTGCGCGGGCTTTAGTATTTGCAGCATGCAGGCTCAGTAGTTGCGGCACGCAGGCCCTAGAGTGCATGGGCTTCAGTAGTTGTGGCACGTGGGCTCAGTAGTTGTGGCGTGTGGGCTCTAGTGCTCAGGCTCAGTAGTTGTGGCGGACGGACTTAGTTGCTCCGCAGCATGTGGGATCTTCCCAGACCAGGGATCGAACCCATGTCCCCTGCATTGGCAGGCGGATTCTTAACCACTGCACCACCAGGGAAGTCCCTTTAAATGCTTTCTTAACACCTGAGTTCGATTGGACATTGAGAGTCAATGTGGCATAACAGAAAGAGCTCAAGATCTAGAGTCAGAAAACCTGGGTTTGAATCATGGATCCACCATCTGATATAGAACTACTAGGTTGTAAAAATGGAACAGACTTACAGGTACAGAGAACAAATGGGTGGTTGCCAGAGGGAAGGGGGGATGGAGGTGGAGGGCAAAATAGGTGAAGGGGATTAAGAGGTACAAACCTCCAGTTATAAAATAAATGAGCCACAAAGATATAATATACGGCTTAAGGAATATAGTCAATAATATTTTAATAACTTTGTTTTGAAAGAGATGGTTGCTAGACTTACCTTGGTGATTGTATGATAATGTATGCAAATGTCAAATCACTATGTAGTATATCTGAAACTAACATAATGTTGTATGTCAACTGTATTTCAACTAAAAAAACCCGAAATACTAGGTTGTAGAATTCAGTTGTGACAATGTACTTTATATTATTATACACTGTAGAATGCTATAGAAATGTGCATATTATAAGTGTATTAGAAAATAAAGGTAAAATATATAGTGGTAATTTTAAAATTGAGATGCAGTTATTAGAGGAGATGCACTTCAAGACAAAAGAGAAATGCATATTAACAAGACAAAACGAGAAGTGTAACTTTATAATGTCGTGGACATTTATTAAATACTTAGCATGTACTGGATTTGGGAAGATAGATAAAGAAAAGGTAAAAATAATAGGAACTAAGAGTTTTCATCATTGAGAAGACAATAAAATCAGTAAATAATTATCCTAATATAAAAAGGATAAAAGTCAGAAGTAGAAAACATTAAAATGTTTTAGCGGATGATATACATAGTTATAATGCCAATATATTTGAAATAGCTGACCTCAAAAAATAAATATCCAAAGACACTGAATCCAATATCAGGATGAAATAAGAAAGGTAAAATGAAAAACTGACTCCCTAATAGACTCAGTAGATTTTAGTACAGTAAGACCTCTATTATGTAAGTTATTTTTTAGACTCAGACTAAAAAATCATACTGCTTAAGTGTATTTTATGGAGTAAATTGGTTATGATCCAAAAGCTTCTCACAAAGAAAATGTGAGTCAGATACTGCATTTAAAAAAAAAATTTATTTTATTTTTGGCTGCGTTGGGTTTTCGTTGCTGTGCGCAGGCTTTCTCTAGTTGCGGAGAGCGGGGGCTACTCCTTGTTGCTGTGCGCAGGCTTCTCATTGCAGTGGCTTCTCTTGCTGCGGAGCACAGGCTCTAGGTGCGCGGGCTGCGGTAGTTGCGGCACGTGGGCTCAGTAGTTGTGGCTCGCGGGCTGGAGCACAGGCTCAGTAGTTGTGGTGCACAGGCTTAGTTACTCTGCAGCATGTGGGATCTTCCTGGACCAGGGATTGAATCTGTGTACCCTGCATTGGCAGGCAGATTCTTAACCACTGCACCACCAGGGAGGTCCCTGATATTGCATATTTTTATTGGACAGAATTATTAAATAAAATCTTAGCGAATAATCAGTTGAACCAAGGAGTCATGAGACCTGGCTCTTGTTTTGGACTCTCCTGTTAGCAAGCAGCATGGTCTTAAATCATTTAAGTTTTGTTGGCGTTAGGGTTTTTGTTTTATGTTTTGGCTCTGTGTGTGTGTGTGTGTGTATGTGTGTTTATTTATAAGTATACTAGGTGTTCTTTCTAGCTCTAAAATTCTTTCTCAGGAATACTGTATACTAGAAGAATTATTTATTATGTCCAAATAATCTTTATTCCAAGGATACAAGTCAGTTTAACAATGACATATTCTTAGAGTCTCTATTACAACAGTAAGAAAAATATAACTAATATAATTTCATCAGTACGTGCGGAGAGAAATGATTACCCAAATTATGTTTCCGAAATACTCTTAAATTGGAATAGGAAGCATTTTTACTTGATTATTTAGTGCATGTTTTCTTTATTCAGTATAAACTATTTATTGTTGAAGAAATAATACACTTATGTGGTTCAAAATTCAAAAGGAATACCAAGAGTATACAGTGGAAAACATCTTTCTTCTCTTCTCCCCCAGTCACCCAGAAACAGCCAATTTTAGTTTTAAAACCAAGAGCCAGAGCCAGTGTTATCTCAGGGGAGAAATCTACAGGCATTTATGAAAACAAGGTGTCTCTTACTGTTATTCTAATTTGAGCAAACATTTGTAATGAGTGATTAAAAAAGAAATGAAGAAGTAACATAGTAAAGGAGGAGAGAGGTAAGTTATTACTGTAAGAGAGCCTGATTATGTACCTAGTAAACCTTAAAAAAAAGGGGGGGGGGAGATTGTGGCAAGTAATGAATGATATGAGCAACATGGCAGAATATGAGATCAGTTCGTCAAAATTGAATTTCCTATTTTTTGTGAAAACAGCTAGGAAATTCATAATTAAAGAAATTTCACTTACAGTAGTGACAAAGGATATTTAGTGTTTAGAAATTAACTTAGTATGGAATACTTGATATTGATTCCAATAAAATTATAAAATCTTTGTTTATTTATTTATTTATTTGGCTGCATTGGGTCTTAGTTGCAGCACGTGGGATCTTTAGTTGGTGCATGTGGGATCTAGTTTCCTGACCAGTCATCGAACCCAGGCCCCCTGCATTGGGAGCATGGAGTCTTAGCCACTGGACCACCAGCGAAGGCCCTACAATTGTAAAATTTTAAAGGAAAAACATAAAGGAATACTTGAAATCAGTGGAGCTATAAGCCCCTTATAGGGAAGAGTTGAGCAAAGATGACAGTAGTAATCAATAGATTAAATGGGGAACCAAGTATAAATCCAGAAGATCTTTTTTTTAAAAAATTTTTTTTTGGCCATCCCACGTGGCATGCAGGATCTTAGTTCCCCAACCAGGGATCCAACCCGTGCCCCCTCCAGTGGAAGCACAGAGTCTCAACCACTGGACTGCCAGGGAGGTCCCAATCCAGGAGATTGTATAGAACTTGGTAAAGAGAAAGTTTATGAGGAAAAGTGAATGGCCAAGAAATGCAGAAGTATGTTCTGAGGGAAGAAGGGCAGTAATGAGTGACTGGCTTCACTAGGCTTCAGAATATATAATGGTTGCAGATGAAATTATTATCTACCTAGAAATTCCAAAACAATCAACTGGAAAACAATTAGAATGAGCAATATAGTTCAGTAAGGGACTGGATACAAGTTTAATGTATAAAAACTAATAGCTTTCCCTTAGCAATAATAAGTTAGAAAATATAATATTTAAAAGGGGCCCATTCACAGTAGGAAAACCTTCCTTAAGATACCCAAGAATAAATGTAAAAAATGTGTAAGATCTATATGAAGAAAACTTTAAAATTCTACTGAAAATATGATAAAAGAGCAAAATAAATGAATAAAACATACGCTTTGCCTGTGGAAAAAACTTTTAAAACTGTCAGTACAGTTGACCCTTGAACAACACAGGGGTTAGAAGTGCTGACCCACCGTGCTGTCGAAAATCCCTATATAATTTACAGTAGGCCCTCCTGTATACCCAGTTCCTCCGTGTACACGGTTCCTCCATATCCGTGGTTCTGCGTCTTCAGATTCAACCAACTGGGGATTGTATAGTACTATAGTGTTTACTATTGAAAAAAATCTGAGTGTAAGTGGACCCGCACTGTTCAAACCTGTGTTGGTCAAGTGTCAGCTGTACTTCCAGCTTATAAATTACTGAAAACCCAATCAGAATCCCAATAAGATTATTGCTGTTTTTTAAATAATTTTTATTGTGAAACGTATATACAAAAACTACGGAAAACATGCCTATGCAGTTTGAGGAATGCCAATAAAATGAAACTCTCACCCAGATTAAGAAATAGTACATTGCTAGTACCTCAAAGCCCCCGTATGTCCCTCCTCAGTTCCGTCCCCCTTGTTCATTGCATCCTTCTTCAGACTTTTTAAAGACTTTATTTATTTATTTTCCTTCTTTTCTTTTTCTTTTTTTTTTTGGCTGTGTTGGGTCTTCATTGCGGCTCACGGGCTTCTCTCTACTTGTGGTGTGTGGGTTTTCTCTCTCTAGTTTTGGCGTGTAGGCTCCAGAGTGAGTGGGCTTTGTAGTTTTTGCAGCACGTGGGTTCTCTCGTTGAGGCACTCGAGCTCAGTAGTTGTGGCACATGGGTTTGGTTGCCCCATAGCATGTGGGATCTTAGTTCCCCAACCAGGGATCGAACCTGCATCCCTTGCATTGCAAGGTGGATTCTTTACCACTGGACTACCAGGGAAGTCCCTTTCTTCAGACTTTTAAGTTGATCATTGCTTTGCTTCTCTTTATAGTTTTATCATGTGATGTATATTCCCTAAATGATACTTTGTTAGTTTGGAAAAACTGAGTGTAAGTAGTTGTGTAAGGAAAGGATAATTTGCCACTACTAGATGAAAGCTCCCGCAAGAAGATAAGCTGAACAGTGTCACCATCTGACTTCAGTATCCCTAAGGGTTTTACAAGAGGCCTTTCTGAGGAAGTCTGAGGGCAAGCTCATGTGAGTGATTCTGGGGAAACTTAGAGCTCACCGTAGTTGGGGCATTAGCCTTTGGCTGTCTTGGAGGAACATGGACAGGAGGAATGGACCACTGTGCATTTTCTGCTTCTCACCTTTTCATAACCTCTGTATTTCAAGAGTAAATCAAAGCAGAACATTTCAATGGGGGATGGGTGAAATGAGTATTCTCAGCTGATCCAGGTGGCAGAGCAGTAGAACAGATACTAGATGGTTTGATTGTTTCCATTTTCCTTTTTTTTATTAGTTTGATTGTTTTCATTTTCCTTTTTTTTAATTAACCCAAATATAACTGCTGTAAGTCTTTATGCAAACTGTTGTGTCTCTTCACACCCCAATGAAATTCCTGGGTCAAGGGATTAATATTTCTAATTATAATTCATGTTGCTAGATAGATATTCGGGAAGGTTATATTAATTTATAATGCTTCCTGAAGTATATGAGTTTATGTTTCTTCCTAACTCCAGCATTGAAATACGTCATTTTTAATTTCTACTCGGAGGTGAGTGGTACCTCAGAAATGTCTGAATTTTTATTTTTATTAATCATGCCAACTTTTCCCATGTGTGAATTTATTATTTATTATTATTTTTTTTTTTGCGGTACATGGGCCTCTCACTGTTGTGGGCTGTTCCATTGCGGAGCACAGGTTCCAGACGCACAGGCTCAGCAGCCATGGCTCACGGGCCTAGCCGCTCCGCGGCATGTGGCATCTTCCTGGACCGGGGCACGAACCCGTGTCCCCTGCATCGGCAGGCGGACTCTCAACCACTGCGCCACCAGGGAACCCCCCATGTGTGAATTTACAATGTTCTTTTTCATGTAAACCTTTTGTAATATAATTGAAACATTTGTCCAGTTAAGTCTAGTTCCTGGTTTATAATATTATATTTCATCTATTGTAAGATACACATTTTTTTCACACTTTAATAACTAACATGAGGATGTATATTACAGTAGATGATATCTTACAGTTACAATTGACAGCATTTTTTTCTTTGTTAATACAAAAATAATGGTTTGTCTTATAGTCATTGAAAAAGTAATTCTTTGTATATTTTTGTTTATTTTAAAACTATTTTTCTAAACGATTCTATTAAATGTGAATAATCCATTTCTACCTCCCCTTGTTGAAGAAACCTTAATGTATAATATGTTAAGTTTAGAGTAAAATCCAAACTCCCTATCACAACCTGCAAGGCCCGACATGGTCTGGCTCCTTTGTCTCTCTCTGTCCGATCTCACCATATACACTGTCACCTTCACTGTAGCCATTCCAGCCGCCTTTCTGCTCCTCAGGTCCAAGTACATTTTTACTTCAGGGCCTTTGCACCTGTTCTATCCACGGGAGTGATTTTTCCCAGGTGTTTCCCTCTTCAGCTCTTCAAAAGACTGGCTTCTTCATTCATGACTCAGCTCAAATGTTAATCCTCAGAGAGACTTTCTTGACACTCTGTTTGAAGTAACCCCCATCACATCATCCTATTTACTTCCTTCAGAGCATGTGTGACAATGGAAAAGATCTTGTTTATCTGCCTCATTCTTCTCACACCCAGAACATAACCCAGACAAGAATGTGACTTGCTGACTGAGGTATCCCCAGAGTACACCCGTGTATGCCTAGTGCACAGTAATCACTCGCTATTTAGTGTTTACTCTTCACTTTGTTCCACTGAGTTATGTTTCTCTTTCTGTGTTAATTTTGCACTGTTTTACTTGTTGTTAATATAGGTTCATATCCCAGTAAGACCGGTTATTCCCCTTGGGTGTGGTTCTTTTTCAGAATATTCTCCAATAGTTATAACCATTTATTCATCCTTATACATTTTTGAATAATTTGTAAAGGTCCCAAAAGTCCCTGTTGGATTTTAATTAGAAGTGAATTTAAAGTAGCATTTCCTTGCATTTATTCATTCCTTTCAAATCTTACATTACAGTTTTGTTTTGTTTTGTTTTTCAAAAAAGGTCCTGATATCCCATGGTTTATTCTGGAGTTTTAGGATATTAAGCTTTTTTTTTTTTGCGGTACGCAGGCCTCTCACTGTTGTGGCCTCTCCCGTTGCGGAGCACAGGCTCCGGACGCGCAGGCACAGCGGCCATGGCTCACGGGCCCAGCCACTCAGTGGCATGTGGGATCCTCCCGGACCGGGGCACGAACCCATGTCTCCGGCATCAGCAGGTGGACTCCCAACCACTGCGCCACCAGGGAAGCCCAGGATATTAAGCTTTTATTCATCATTATATTCACAAATATTTCTTTACCATTATACAGCCGTCCCTCTAATTCTTACTTTACGCTCTTCATTATTTGCACTTCAGCATAGTTGAAACTATCCACTTTATGTTTATCTCCTCTACTTCTTCACTAGTCATAAGTTTATCTTCCAATTGGGACAAAATTCCAAATCATTTGTTTTCAATTAAAAAATGTTTTAATAAGTTTTTAGCACAAAGATTATTTAAATCTTTTTAACACACACAAAATTTATTTCAGTATATTCTGAGATATGGAACTGAGTTTCTTTTTCTCTGTATCATGTTCCAGTTTCTTCAAATTATTCAGTCTCCCATTGTTTTGCTACTTCTAGTTTAACTTAAATTTCTGTATAAATGTAGGCCCCTTTTTGGAATTTCAAGTACATTGTTTTGGGTTTTTTAAATTATACAAGTAGTACCTGGATATATTCTTTTTATTTAAAAAAGTAAGGTTTTTTTTTAAAACAGTTTTATTGGGATATAATTCACATACCATACAGTTTATCCATTTGAAGTGTGTAATTGAGTGGATTTTAGTATATTCACAGAGTTGTATAGCCATCATCACAACCAACTTTAGAACATTTTCATCACCCCAAAAAGAAACCTCTTACTCATTATAGTCACTTCCCATTTCCCTCCAACTGCCTCCTAACTCCAGCCCTAGGCAACCATTAATTTACTTCCTGTATCTATAGTTTTGCCTATTATGGACATTTCATAAAAATAGATTTGTATAATATGTGGTCCTTCTGGACCACAGAAGGACCACAGAAGACTGGCTTCTTTAGCATAATAGTTTCAATATCCATCTATTGTTGTAGCATGTATCAGTATTCCATTCCTTTAGCATGTATCAGTATTCCATTCCTTTTTTTTATTATTAATTTTTATTGGAGTATAGTTGATTTACAATGTTGTGTTAGTTTCTGCTGTACAGCAAAGTGAATCAGTTATACATATACATATTATCTACTCTTTAGATTCTTTTCCCATATAGGTCACTAAATATATTAAGTAAATATATTAAGTATAATGGAGAAGTCCTCCCCCTTAGCATTCATTCCCCTCTCATATACCACTCCTCTTTCTAGAGGTAGCCACTATTAAGCCTTTTAATGCATGTACACACACAGACACACACACACATGTCACATACATTATTTAATTTTTAAGTAAAAAGTAATCTCACTACATACATAGTTCCGCAACTTGCTTTTTTAATCACTTAGAAGTCTTGGCGCTTTTTCCACTTCATATATGCTTTTTAGTGATGCATGATTTTCCACAATATTAATATATCATAGTCTTTTATTTATAATCTTTTATTCAGTACCCTACCTGTGGGCATTCAGGTTTCTCCCAGTTTCTTCCTATTGCAAATTATTGTGCAATGATATCCTTGCACATGCATCTGTATGCACGTGTGTTAGTTTCTTTAGGATAGATTCCTAAAATTGGAATTGCTGCTTTAATTAAAGATGTGTGCTTTTTAAATTGTTAGATAGTGCCTAATTGCCTCTCCCCAAAGTCCTATTTCCCCATAACCTTACCAGCTTTAAATATTAAGGATATTTTCAAATGTTTGCCGTCTTATGGGTGAAAAAATAGAAATTTGTTGTTTTCCCTAGCATGCTTGAATACTAGTGAGGCCACATATCTTTTACTGTTTACCAGTCATTTTGTATTTGAAAATGTCTGACCATAGCATTTGTCCACTTTTCTAATGGCTCATTTGTTTTTGTTTTTTTAAATCTATTTATTTATTTATTTATTTTTAAATTTTTTGGCTGCATTGGGTCTTTGTTGCTGTGCGCGGCCTTTCTCTAGTTGCGGCGAGCAGGGGCTACTCTTCGTTGTGGTGTGTGGGCTTCCCATTGCGGTGGCTTCTCTTGTTGTGGAGCATGGGCTCTAGGCACGTGGGCTCAGTAATTGTGACGCGCAGGCTCAGTAGTTGTGGCGCACGGGCTTAGTTGCTCCATGGCATGTGGGATCTTCAGTTGTAGCGCATGGGCTCAGTTGTTCCATGGCATGTGCGATCTTCCTGGACCAGGGCTCAAACCAGTATCCCCTGCATTGGCAGGCAGATTCTTAACCACTGCGCCACCAGGGAAGTCCGGCTCATTTGTTTTATTCATTTGTAAGCGTTTGTTTTTTTCCTAACTTTATGGATACTAATCCTTTTCTGTTATATTTATTGCAGATATTTTCTCCTAGTCCATTTGTCTTTTAACTTTATATAGTTAGGTTTGCTTGTCTTTCTTCTTGTAGCTTGAAGGTATATAAAAATATTCTCCAGTATTGCCATTGCTTTTTTTTTTCTTTTGAGAAAACCATTTTTATTATTATCGCCACCCAGCTTATTTGTGCTTGATTATGTAGCACATTGGCCAGATTGTCTAAAGAAATCTACATAACATTTCTTTCATGTTTCAAGAGATGAAAGTAACTGTAAAAAGTTAACAAAGGTACACAAGACAGTGGATGCAAAAAAATTTGTGTGAGATTTTATCCCATGTGCAGCTTTTATATATTTGAAAAATAGAATTCATGAGCTAAAAAATATTGTCCTATCAAGTTTGTTTTTTAAAATTTTATTTATTTTTGGCTGCGCGGGGTCTTCGTTGCTGCGCGTGGGCTTTCTCTAGTTGTGGTGAGCAGGGACTACTCTTTGTTGCTGTGCGCGTGCTTCTCGTTGCGGAGCACGGGCTCTAGGTGTGCAGGATTCAGTAGTTGAAGCACGCAGGCTTGGTAGTTGTGGCATGTGGGCTCAGTAGTTGTGACATGTGGGCTCTAGGGCACGCGGGCTTCAGTAGTTGTGGTGCGCAGGCTCAGTAGTTGTGGCTTGCAGACGCTCGAGCGCAGGCTCAGTAGCTGTGGTGCAAGGGCTTAGTTGCTCCATGGCATGTGGGATCTTCCCGGACCAGGGATCAAACCCATGTCCCCGGCATTGGCAGTTGGATTCTTAACCACTGTACCACCAGGGAAGTCCCCGCCTATCAAGTTTGATAGAAGTAGATTTAACCTGATTACAACACTAACACCAGTATCATTGATTTAATAGTTACAAAAAATGATGTTTTTCTTTTTTCCCCCAGCTTTATCAAGGTATAATTGATGTATAACACATAACATTGTGTAAAGTTAAGATGTATAGTGTATTGACTTGATATACTTATATATTGCAAAATGATTACCACCATATCAAGCTAACATCTTTTATCATGTCACAAAATTATCATTTCTTTTTTGTGGTAAAAATCATTTTTCAATATACTAAAGTCAGCATGACATCCATGCAAATTAGAATGCTAGCTGTTTGGTGCACAAGGACCTGACTTCAGAACAAGAACTCTGTAAGTCCCATACTTTTTTTTTTTTTTGGCCGCGCCTTGTAGCATGCGGGATCTTAGTTCCCCAACCAGGGATCAAACCCATGCCCACTACAGTGGAAGCATGGAGTGTTAACCACTGGACCACCAGGGAAGTCCCTCCCATACTTTAAATGTGTGATCTTTTTCAACCTGTATCCATTCCTCGCGTTGAAGAGTGAGACCCAATCCTACTCCTCTTTGTGTATGAGTTTATGATCTTTTCATACTGAGTATCTAGATTTCCACATAGTACTTCCTGTTGCTTCAGAGTCTTGTAACTTTCTTCATCAGCTGAACTATATCCAGTGTTTTCCTTTTTATTTCTGTTCAGCGAATTTCATTGGAGTCACAGCTGCTGTGTTATAATAGCTAAATGTGGCTATTCTGATCTCTGCCAAAGGTTTAGCTTGTGGGGCTGCCCTTTGAGCCTCTGTAGCTACCTGAGGAGTTACTTGTGTTCTTGATGGCAACAGGGCAGCAACATTGAGAACAGAATCTCCAGTAGCTGCAGCTGTTTCTTCTTGTTTTTGTTTTTACACCATTTCCTTTTCTTGTAATTTGTCTGCCCTTTCCAACCTTGTAGGATCAAGACCTTTTCCATTCCTTGCTTCTACTAAGGTGATGCCTTTTATGAGACTTAGATGTTGAATGACTTTTGCCTCTTGGTGACTTTCATTCTTTGTATTTGTGTCTGTTCTCACCATTTGCAGATGAATTTAGTTGCTCTTTTCCTTTGTGAGAAGAATGTTCCTTGTCATTTTATTCCCCAGATTTGTTTCTTAATTTAGTTTTAGATTCATGTCATGTTATTTTGCCATCTGAGTCTGTAGCACCTTCGTTTCAGTCCCTTCATGCATTAGCATGCTGTTTGCTTATTATGTTCTGGCTCCTGCGGTTTCTTCCTACATTATGTGACTTTTGTTTCCTTTCTCTTGACCTTGATTATGATCTTGAATAATGATGTTTTGAGAAAGCTTTAGGAGAAACAGATACATCTGACTGTTCATTTTGATCTCTATCTGGGGATGTCTTTTCTGGAGCTATTCCATCTTATTCTGGATCACTAGCCTACTGAGAACCCAATTGTTATGGACTAAATTGTGTCCCCCCAAAATTTGTATGTTGAAGCCTTTAACCCCCGATGTGACTGTATTTGGAGACGGGGCCTTTAAGGAAGTAAGTTAAACTAGGCCTAAGGGTGGGATTCTGATCTCATGCAGCTGGTGTTCTTATAATTATGAAGAGGAAGAGACACCAGAGATCTCTTTCTTTCCACATGCACAAACCAAGGAGAGGCCATTCAAGGACACAGGGAGAAGGCAGCTGTCTGCAAGCCAGGAGGAGAAACTGCTCCTGCCAAACCTTGATCTAGGACTTCTAACCTCCAACACTGTGAGAAAATGTCTGTTGTTTAAGCCACACAGACTTAGTTACTACCATGTGGTATTTTGTTGTGGCAGCCCAAGCAGACTAATACACCAATCTTTTTTTTTTTTTTTTTTTTGCGGTACGTGGGCCTCTCACTGCTGTGGCCTCTCCTGTTGCGGAGCACAGGCTCTGGACGCACAGGCTCAGCGGCCATGGCTCATGGGCCCAGCCGCTCTGCAGCATGTGGGATCTTCCCGGACCAGGACATGAACCTGTGTCCCCTGCATCGGCAGGCGGACTCTCAACCACTGCGCCACCAGGGAAGCCCCTAATACACCAATCTTAATTTCATTGACCCTCTTTAATGAAAACAGCCCCTTGGCACAGTGCTGCTGAGAAATATGGGCTGCTTCTCCTCACGTGTCCTGGCGCTAGGCAGCATCTCCACTTGCTGCTTTGAACAGTGTCAGCTAACCAGAAGCATCCCACAGAATGACTAAATCATTTCCAAGAGAGACCCAGATGGCATAAAATGGATCTGCCATTGCTTTGTTAGTTTTTTTTATTTTTTTTACATTTAGCTCAATATCTTTAAGGTATTTATATATCTGTATTGAGATAGGTACTATATATATATATATTTTTTGCGGTACGTGGGCCTCTCACTGTTGTGGCCTCTCCCGTTGTGGAGCACAGGCTCCGGACACGCAGGCTCAGCGGCCATGGCTCATGGGCCCAGCTGCTCCGCGGCATGTGGGACCTTCCCGGACCGGGACACGAACCTGTGTCCCCTGCATCGGCAGGTCGGCTTTCAACCACTGCACTACCAGGGAAGCCCAGGTACAATATTTTTTACCCCAAAGGATAGCCATTTGTCCTGACACTATTTATTGTCTAGATCATCTTTTTCCCATCAATTTTCCCATCTTTATCAAAAATTGTATTTTCTTGGCATGGGAGGCTCCATGCAAAATGAAGTGCCTCTACTCCCAGACCTACCAGGGCAGGGCAGAGGAGGGGACATCTGCAATAGAGGGAGAGGAAGAGGATTTGGTGGTGCCAACCATTGGAGGCTACATGAATGCTGGCACCCGGTATGGGAGCTACAGATATGGAGGCAACTTGGTGACAGCAGGCTATAGTGACTTTTTCACAGACTGCTACAGCTGTCGTGATTCTGGGTCTTCCTAGAGCATGTAAAAGTATTCCGCACAAAATCAACTTTCTACTTCAATTTTCTCAAACTTCAAAACCCAAAGTGTCTGTGCTGTGTCCCTGTGCTTCACTGGTTTTGTCAACTCTGACTTTTTGGTGAAACTTATCTGAAATTCATAGCCTGTAGAATTTAAGACAATGGCAGTTTTTAATCATGCCTTGTCTTTGAACTTGATCTATTGACATTCACAATAAGTGGAAAACAATTTTCAGAGAATGCATTTTTGCTCAGACTTGCACAGGATTCTAGAACCAGCGTTATTCAGCATTAAGGCAAAAGCCCACCTTTGCTTTTTATGGGAAGTATTACTTTATTTAAGAGACAGATGATGCATTTTAATCTACATCATTTTAATCTACATTACCTTAATTTACAGTAGGTTTTTTTTTTAATGAACTTTGACCTTTTAACAAATTTCCAACTCGTGTTTATGCCTTTGATAGTAATGAAAATGATTTATCCCATCCAGAAAAAAAAATTGTTTTCTTATAAACATGTATATGTTTCAGTATTTTATATTCTGTCCCACTGATCCATACTTTCATTTCTATCTTAGTATTACACTCCTTTAATTACCAAAGCTTTACAATGAATTTTGATACCTAGTAAGACCAGTCATTTCTTATTATCATTGTTTGTCCAAATGTTCTTGGTATTCTTTCACATTTTATTTTCTTAAGAATTTTAGATTTTGTCAGTTTCATGTTTTAAAAAGTCCTCTTGGGAGCTCCCACACTTCTAAGTTCATTTTCTTCCTTTAAAACTATAGAACATGAATTTTAAAAGAACATACATACCCACAAGGACAGAGAGAACAGGAGAGAAGACAGTAGCAAGGAATTGTTTGAAAGAAGGGAAGAGTATGAATGCCTGGTATTCACTTGGCTGGTCCAAGGAGGTCACACCCCAGGCCAGCAGTAGAGAAAGCTGACAGCCAACCTGCTACACACTGTGGAACCCTCAAAAGGCACAAAGCTAGCTGTACAGAGTCTCACTGTGGTGTGGGTGTGGAGTGGTCAAGGAAAGCTGAGAACCAGTTAGATCCCTGAGTCCTTTCTCCAATTCTAGACATAGTCGATGGTACAAGTCGGGGGGATTAAGTGAACATATGCCTTGTGAATGTTGTATACTAACTTTCCAACCCTTTTCCTGCCACTCAGCTCCCAAATTTCTGACAGCTAGTCTTTTACTCTTTAGGCAGGAGATTGTAAAATTCCTCTGGGAAATCTGACCAATCTAAGGAAAATGAAATTTAAAAGCCCAGGGCCGTGGTGGAGGGTAGGATTCCCAGCAAATAGCCATTATTACAGAGCTTCCAATCAGCCTTTAATTCTTATGAATAAAAAACAAGGATAATCAGACATCTGAGGAAAGGCTCTGACATGGAAAATGGAGACTAAAACCAACAGTAAAATTCAACTCATTTTAACAATAAAGCAAACAGCCCCCTATCTCTAAGCCACAGAGAAATAAAGGAAGACAAACAAAAATGGGCTCATAAACAGGAAACACAGAGCAGAATGATCTCTTAAAAATTAAAAACATGAGAGGAAAATGAGACAGAAAAGATAAGAAAATGGGAGGTCGAATACCCCAATATAAACAGCTCCAAAAAAAGAAAGATGAGGAATATGGAAGGGAGGAAATTCTCAACAAAATTATTTGATGAAATTTCCTCAAACTGAAGGACTTGAGTTGCCGGATTCTAAGGGCTCACTGCCCAGTACAGTGACTGAAAACCCATGTTTATGTATGTTATCCTTACAGTGGATTTTCAGTCATTGTTAAAAATGTATAGGGTTATAAATAATGCTATTATGAAATTATTATATGTGTTTTTTGGCATACATTTGTATGCATTTCTTTTGAGTATGTACCTAGGAGTAGAATTGCTGGATCACAGAGTATTAGTAAATAATGTCAAATAGTTTTCCAGAGTGGTTGGAAGTATAGTTTCCATTTATATCAATTTGTACCCAGTCAAAAACAAAAAACTCAAATGTCTATAGGAGAATGGATAAATAAATTCAAGAATGAAATACTATACAGCAGTGAATATGTACAAGATTTTATGACATGCAACAACATGGAAGAATTCACAAACATTGTTGAGTGAAAGAAGCCAAACGAAAAGAGTACATGATGTATGACGCCTTCTATGTAAATTCAAGGACAGGCAAAACTAAACTGTGATGGTAGGAGTCAGGATGGTGGTTACCTTTGGAGAGGATACGGTCTGAGGGGGCATGAAGGGGGCTTCTAGGGAACTGGTAGTGCTCCATTTCAATATTTGGATGGTGGTTACATGATATGCTCATTCTGAAAATTCATTAAGCTATACCCTTATAGCTTAATTATAAAGTATTTATAATATACAAATTATAAATTTGTATATAAATTTTCTGTTTAAATGTTATATTTAAAGTAAATTAAAATCGTAAGCATGTTAATTAAGTTGATTCATGGAAAAGTGTTTTGAAGTTAATGTTCATTGAAATTAGCAGGACAGAGCTATGTTAGCACCATGATAATGAAAAATGTTTTTACATGTATATGTGGAGGCTTGGGGAAAGGACATAGTATTATAAGTAGCTGTTACTTCGTTATTCTTTTATATCAGCTGGCATCTTATAAAGGGGGAAAGAAAGCCTCATGTGTCTGCTGGTTGTATTGCTATACTGAAAACAAGATTGTCCTGTCCTCAATTGTCCCCTTCAAATTGGGATAAGTAGGGTGATCAGCTAGTGCTGGGAGGTTTGCGGTGGGTTTTTTTTTGGGGGGGGGGGGGGGGGTTTGAGATTTATCATAAGGTAAATAGTATCTTGACTGCCCCCTTTACTTTCAGATGTGACATTTATGAAGATGTGACTTGTGTATCTATTTCTCCTTGTTTCCTAGGTTTTTGTGGAGACTCTGGATAAGTGTTTCGAAAATGTTTGTGAATTGGATTTGATCTTCCATATGGATAAGGTAACCTTCTCTCCCAAACCAGGGTTACTAGGAAACTAAGAACTTTGGACATCTCTAGCCATCTGTACACCTTCATGTTCTTTCTTTTGGTTTTTTTACTCTAAGGATAGTCCTAGAACCTAAGTTATTAAACTTAATAACATAAGTTTAATAGTTTTGGGAGTATTTTGCTGAGATTTGTTACCAGTTTTAACACACACAGGATAATTACTGGGCCTATATTATGGTTCATGTTTTCACAGACGGACTTCTTGGTTTAGGGCAATGATGGCTACCAGGCCAATGGTGAGACAAATAGTTTTGTATTGATTTTGAAATGAGTTTCTCAGGCATAGTCCAGTGACAGTGAAGCTTTGAAATAAACACATCATGGTTTTGAACTTAGCTAGTAAAATGTACCCTTTTCCTAAAGAGTAATATAGTGACTAAGACATCAGTAACATAGTTTGAGGTCAGGTGATACTCTGTAGGGAAGCCTGCCAGGCAGAACTGAAGTGGTCCGAAGGACACGTTTTCAGTTTTGTGTTGCTACCATAACTGTGACATGGCTTATGTCCTCATGTGCCAAATTAAATATGGGAGATAGCCAGCAAGGGGATAGGAGCTGCCACATTTATTTTATCCAGCTGGGCACATGCTCTACCCAGTGCTGTTCATTGGTGGAGGTTGGTGCATCTTAGGTTTGCTTGGTCCTGGTTTTTCTTCCACTGATTATTGTCACAATGATCCATGGCCCTTAGAGGGAGATAATGATGTTTAGGAGACTACTACCCATTGCTATGCCGTGATCCTTTATTAATCTGTTTTCATCATGACGAGATAGGTTATTTTTAGATCCATCATTGCCATCTAGAGCACTTTCATTTTCCAGTAGGATCTTCAGTCTCAGTTAACTCTCCCAGGGTTCTCAGATAGCATTTTCTGGGCTAATGCAATGGGTGTTGGAATGGAGTACAGTTTTCTCTCTCAACATGTGGCTTGGCTGTGTGGCTCCCTGAGCAGCTTGGTGCAAGAGAATCACAGAACCCCATTCCTTTTATAGATACTTGACTTGGGGCTCCCTGATAGCCTCACAAGACTTCCGGGACTGACTGATACTTTTGAGGTGGTTACTCTCCCTTTTCATATGAAAGGACTTTAGAAACTTCAGAGACCTCTCAACCTCCTCTTTGCAGGCAATTAGAGTGGTTTTAGGCTTGTCAGTTGTTAAAGGTGCTGCTATCTGGTAATTTCTGTCAAGGAGAGCCATAGCTCTAGTTTCCTTCTGTACTAGTGGGGAAAAAAAGTTAAGACTTAAAGAGACTTGAGAATATGGAGGGAACAGAGGAATGCTTTCTATAGGCCCTATTATTATTTTAAAACAATTTTTTTAAAATTGTGAAATACAAGGTGTTAACCTTGGGGTTAACACCTGGTTTCAAAGTGGATTCCTTTGGGGATGCCACCTGTTGCTTACCAAGCCATTCTCAGCTCATGGATTAAGGGATAGGCTTTGCTTGGGAATTCCCAAGCAAGAGAAGAGGAGGCACAGGTTTCCCATCCTCCCATTGTCACCATGGCAAGGTGTGTCTCTGGTAGGGCCTGTCTCTGGTAGAGTGGCTTCCCGCCCCCTTCTCCCAATGCCCTTTCTTTTTTTTTTTTAAAAGAAACTCTATATTCTTTTTTATTTAAATTTTTTTTTTATTTTTGGCTGCATCGGGTGTTCATTGCTGCACGTGGTCTTTCTCCAGTTGAGGCGAGCAGGGGCTACTCTTCGTTACAGTGTGCGGGCCTCTCATCACGGTGGCCTCTCCCGTTGAGGAGCACGGGCTCCAGGCACGCGGGCTTCAGTAGTTGTGGCGCATGGGCTTAGTTGCTCTGTGGCACGTGGGATCCTCCCAGACCAGGGCTCGAACCCGTGTCCCCTGCATTGGCAGGCAGACTCCCAACCACTGCACCACCAGGGAAGCCCTGCCCTCTGTATTTATCAGACAACTGCAGGAGCAGACTTACCAGTGAGGAGATAGACAAACTGCCTGGATACCAGGTAGTCTGTTATTTGGGTGCCAGCTGTCTCTAGAAGTTGTCTCAGAATGCCAGATGCCTAACACCTGAAAACTTGGGGGGCCTATAGGATGATACACCTGGAGGAGGCAGTTGCGGGTCCTCTGGGAAGTTGAGCTTGGTCCTGTGCAATTTAGGGTCAACTTGTAAGTTACACATGCGCACATGCACACACACGCACACCTGTTGGGATTTTGATTGGAATTGCATTGAATCTATAAAACATTTCAGGAGAATTTACACTTTTACAATATCAAGTTTTATCCATGTTATGGTATAGCCATTTCTTCAGGCCTTCTTTGAGGTTTCTCAGTGAACTTTTACAATTTTTCCCATAGAGGTTTTACATATCTTTTATTAAATTTATTCCTAGATACCTGTTTTTTTATGTAATGATGTTTTAAATATTCATTTTCTGTTTATTGTTGCTATATAATATATCCATCACTTTATTTCTGCAAGTTGATGTTGAATTCAGAGATTGTGTTAAACACTTACTAATTCTGATATTTTATCTGTAAACATTTTGCCCATTTCTTTTCAATCCTGTAGCTTTCTTTCTGTTTCTTGCTTTACTGACTAGGAACTCCAGTGTAATGCTGAATAGAAGTGGTGATAGTGGGCATCTCATTTTGTTCATAATTTCAAAGCGAAGTCTTCATCTTGTCAGTATTTGCTGTATATATAGTATTTGAAGTATAGCAAGTTTTTGGGTAAATATTCTTTATCAAGTTAAAGGAAGTTTCTTCTTTTTCTAGTTGCGAAGAGTTTTTAGTCATGAAAGGGTGTTAAAATGTATCAAAAGCTTTTTTTCCATCTCCTGGGGTAATCATGATTTTTTGCCTTATCATTCTAATATTGTTCTTTAAATATTTGTGAGGATACCTGCTAAAGCAGTAAAGTAATTCCAGTCCCAACTATTTTATTGCACGTGTCTTTTAAAGGAAATAAAAGGCCATAAAAATATTGTTCTTTCTCATATGTCTTATCTTCAGGTGAGTTCTATGAAGTGTTTTGCTGCTGCTGCACATTTCTTTTACAGTTTATAGAACTGTTTATTTTTAGTTGCTCTATGACGTCAGGAAATTGCTGTCCATATCTCCTAAGGTTTTTGAAAAGTGATGATGCAAGGACCAAATCTCACTGTACTCGGCTGTAGAATGTCTAAAGGTGTCTTCCAACAGGGGACTTTCTTTCAGTGGGATTTCAAGCTTACCTTTGCCCTCGTGTAGAGCAGTTGCTAATTCAGGCATATCTTCTATTGATAGTAGAAAATGGTCTTTTACTCATATAGGCAAAGGACCAGTCATAATACAGGAGGAATGTCACCTTGAACACAGTCCTTCTTAATTAGTCTCCACCTTAAGTCAGGAATTCCCATCAGGCGGTTACACTCTGCGTTGGGTTGTCATGGATAGCTGCCCCATTCCCCTAAGCAGTTGTGGCTGGAGTAGCAGGCCTGTGTAAGGTCCAGAAATGACTCAATTCCTGCTGCCCTGGCAATTTTTTTCTAATCTTGAGATTTCTTTCTCAGCTTCTAAATTATTTTTGTCAATGTCCTCTTTTTATTACCGCTGCTCTCTTCACCTCTTCACTCACCCTTTCTTCCTGTCTTAAAGGAAGGTTTATTCCATTCCATTTCTGGAACTAAGTCCTCTTCCTATCTCTCCCTAATATGCAGCATAATCTCGGTTCTTCAACTCGTCTCCGAGGTGTCTTTATTTGCTCCTTCTCCTATAACTACAAATTTCGCCAGATTGTCCCAATCTCTTACAGAATACAGCTCTCCCCATGCTTCTAGTGCTCCTTTTAACTGTCGTTTCATTTCCATTTCATTTAAGGTAAACCTCCTCATGTGTGAGTGATTTATACCCAGTCTTGCATTTCTACTTCGTCTGTTCCTTTTCTGGAGCCTATAGCCTGGTTTTCACTTCTACCCCAAATTCACTGATTATTTCCTAATTCTATTTGCCAATCTTCACCTTCTTTAGTGTTTCCGCAGTATTTGATGCCGTTGATCATTCCATGAAGCACTGCCTTAATCCTTTTCCTACCTTTGTTTCTGTCACATAGAACCCTCCTGGTTCTCTTATTCTCGTCCCACCTTCTACCAGTAAATTATGATGTCAGTCATCTCTCACTTCACTCTTTTCCCTGTCCTGCTTCTATCTTAGATCTCATCTGTTTCTCATACTTAAACTATTATCCACTTAGGTAGTTCGTGAATTGGTATTTCTAGTCCTGATGTGTGGCCTGAGTCTTATTTTTCCCAACTGCTCAAAGACATTTCTTTCTCATTTCATTCTAGTATCTTGTTTCTTCTTGCCACTTCTTATCCGTAGCCAGATTCAGCACGTGTCTCCTGAAAACTGTTTCTTCCCTTAGCTTCCCTTTTCCGGTGGTGCTACCAGTATTCTGTGTCATGTACACGCAAAACCTTTCCTCCTTCTTCCTTGCCCCCAACAGCCAGTCAGTCACTAAAACCTGTGCTTCTTTCCATAGAGTCCTTCTTATATCTTGTGTTTAGATTCACTAGTTATTGACATTGGTCACACTTGCTTTTATATCTCTCTAGATACATACTTTTTTCCTGAACCATTTGAGAGTTAGTTGCAGACATCATAACTTTTCAACCCTAAATACTTCAGCAGACCTCTCCTAAGAACAAAGACATTGTCTTATATAATATGTTGTGCATAATTCTCTAATATACTTAATTACAGCATAATTAATTATTAACCACAACATAACATTCAGGAAATTTAACATTAATATATACTGTTATCCAATATATAGTTCATATTTAATTTTCCCCATTTGACCCAGTAATGTCCTTTATATATATATAAATTTTATAATCCTAGTTTCAATTATGAGTCAAGGAGAGCCACTGTCTTCATTTATGGTGTCTCTTGATTTCAGTTGTGTCTGTTGGGTTTTCTAACCTTGTTTTCTCTTCATTCTTGTTGATCCTGCACACTGGAATTAGATTCATTTTCCAAAGCACCCTTTAGACTAGGTCCCTTGATCACAGACCTGTTTTGGTCCCCCATTATCAAGCTTTGACCCCCTGGCCAGGCATTCAATGCTGTTCACAGTTTGTCCCTATTCTGTCTTGTCCTCACTTACCATTATTTCTAGCCAGATACCTTCTGCTCTAGCCAGAGTGGACCAGTCTTCATCTCTTTGTAATTCGTGCTTCAGAGCCTCTGCCTGAATTGCCTTTCAACATCTCTTTGTAATCCAGTCTGTCATTCAAGCTCAGCTCAAATCCTACCACCCTAAAACTTGTCCTGGTTACCCTGGCCTGTCATCTCTGTGGACAATATGTAGTGCTATTTCTGACCTTATGTACCTTAGTTTATGTGAGTTTGTATGTTTTCCCTACTTGACTAGACCGTTCTTTTCTTTGTGTTTGCCCTTGTCTCCCTCCCTGGATCTAGCATGGCCCCTTTTACTGAGTGAGCTGTCTACAGGTGAGTGTCACTAAAGAGTTCTCATGTCTCTAGCCTCATAAGCTTCTTCATGATTTAAAATGCTGCAGGTTGGAATAAAGTTTGATTTCATAGGCTCTGGCATAGTCCTCAACTCTCCAGACTGTGCCATTTGGAGCTTATCTTGCCTGGGGCAGTTGGTTCCCTTCTGTTTTCAGAAATCCCCCAAACACAGCTCAATTTCATGGCTGAGGTGGGTATTGGTGTTGATTTTGGTGAATTGAGTTTTGTTCAAAGACAGTCACGTGAGTAGCCTAACATTCTGTTCTACCAGTGCCTCAACAGCAAAGCTGGATTTGGAACTCAATTGGGCTTTCAAGATTTGGTCATCAGAGTCATGGTTTAGTGCCTGTGTCAAGGGAATTCATCCAGCCTTTTTATAGATTTCAGTCTGCAATGGGCTGTCTCAGGAGATTTGGAACGTATGCTTTGGGGCAGGTCTGAGCCCAAGAAACCCTGTAGTATGGAATTTAAATCTCTGCTAAGTATAAGCTGCTGAAATGGGAAAATGCTGAGGGCTCAAAATTGAAATGAACTGTTGAGACCTAAGATGAAAGGATCATAAATAAATGATGGTGCTTGTTAAGTGTCCCTTCTGGGAACAGAGGTTGTGATAAGAAAGCTCATTAATGCCCTCCACACCCCAGTGATGTTTGAAGCAGATACCCTGATTTCTGTTTCAGAGAATGGAGGAAGAGTAAAGGACACACGTTTTGTGTGTTTTTAGTGAGGAGGGAGGAGCTGTTTGGGCCTAAAAGAACAAGACATTCTGTTTGAGTTTTAGTTCTTGTGAAAGGTGATAGTTGGCATGTCTAACCGTCTCTGGCTACCTGTGTTTCTCTCTGAATGCTCCCGAGAAAGTGGAGGGGAGCCGAGGCCTGCCTTTTATCCCATCGCATTCCAAGCCCTTCTCTGCTGAGACTTGAGAAGAATTTTGTAGCAGAATATTTTTCAGAGGCCAGTATCTTATTCCCTCAGGACAGCTCAGAGATTAGCAATAATGATTTCTTAAATTTCTAACATTGCTATACTTTGTTTTAAAAAAAGGAAAGAAAAGCTCAGACTGCTCCAAACTATACGTAATATCTGCTACAGTATACACTCTCACTTTCCTTTGCGCTTGAACTTTGCACTGCTTCAATGTACAGTCTCATTGATTGCCACTTGAAATTACAGAGAACCTTTTTGGTTTGTTTAATCGTTCCTTATTACTGGTTTAGGGTATTAGGATGATACTGTACACAGAACAGCAAAATTTGACCTTTAGAGCTGTTTGTTATCCGGCCTTTTCAATAAAACCTAGTGTTTGTCAAGACTGTAGTGATAGCAAAGCTTATTACCAATGATGTTACTTGGTTGTGTTGCAGATAAAACAAATTGTGTATCACCTGGATTGCTGATGTGTAGGTGCCCTAAAAGGCTGGAATTGAGATTCACTTCTTGCTATTATTATTTATGATGCAAAAGAGGATTGGCCTGCTCTGAGATAAAAAACAGAATTTCTTGATCCCCAATTGAAAACCCTTTGCCAGACTTGGTGTTTGTATCAATCTAGGTAGACTAGGTAATAACATAACTCCAAATTTTCAGTAGCAGAAAGGTTAATTTCTCACTCAGGCTGTGTGGCCGTGGTGTGTGTCTGCTAACTATAGTCACTCGGGGGTCCAGGCTGATGGAAATCTTCATCAACGTGTACTTTTCCACCTGGGCGCTTAAAGTGTGTTGGCTCTTAAAGTGACGCATCCATTGCACTCACATTTCATTGGCCAAAAGCAAGTCACATGCTCTCACTTAAAGGCCTAGGAAAGTGCAGTCCTACGGTGTGCCCAAGATGGGGGAGAACCTGAAATAGTTTTGAATATTACTAATGACTACCACAGTTTTGTTTTGTTTTGTTTTCATTTATTTTCTTAGAGGCAAAACAAATCCGACGTATGCTTCAGTATCAATTTATAGGTGGAAACTTAGAAATTTTAGTATCAGAAAAATCGAGGAACACTTGTAAAAAGGAAACATGATTGAATCTTAGGAAAAGGCATCTCATGTAGCAGCTTTTCAGTTTCTCTAATGAAATACTTGGCATTTATGTCTTATATGCTTCCCATATGAATTTAAGGTGGTTTACAAAATTAAAATTCCCTAATAGAATAAATTGCTTCCATATCTGAGAGGCAGGTTCCTCTCTCCTTACAGAGGCTTCCAGTTACCTATCCTTACCTTGATGGCTTTCTGACCTTGGTAAAGTACTGATGTCTGTTGAGAATGTTTTTGTCTTTTTTTCTGTGATTATCAAATAGCAAACATTTATTAATGAGGAGGCCACTGTGTTAGATATGGAGATACAAAGATGGAAAAGACAAATATTCTGTCCTCAAGAGGTTCATGGTGCAACTATAAAGATGGGTCACATAGAGACATTCCTGGGTCTTGGACTAAAGCAACATTTTTGGAGAAGGAGCCTTAAGTTGAATGCAGTTTTTTAGGAGGCATGTTGTTATATGAGGGAGCTCTCATTTTGTACTACTTTTTATAGCAGTGATCACAAGCACTGCATTTAGTCAAATATATATAGTATATCTGCATATTGTACTTCATAAAACTAAAATGTATATACATTATTTATACAGAATAACATAGTGCCTAATCGTGAGCTCTTTATTTAATGATATTTAATCAGAGGTAGAGAAAGAAGAATGGAACTTTAAAGAAATAGCTGTTTCTGGGGCAAGTCTCTGAAATGGAGGAGGGGCAGGATAGATGGTGGCCCATCTATAGCTTTTGCCTGAGAGCCTAGGTCCTAGATATGGAGCATGTTGGGCAGCAGGTGTGACGGCCCCAAGTCAGGTAGCTGGAGAAAACCATTAGCAACTTGAGGTAGAAGATCACTGCCAAGTGAGAAGAGCAGTGAGGTCTGTATGAATTCCTGAGTAGAATACAGTTAGCCCTCTGGATCTGAAGGTTCCACATCTGCAGATTCAGCAAACCTCAGACTGAAAATACTTGGGGGATAAAAATATTCCAGAAAGTTCTAAAAAGCAAAACTTGAATTTGCCATGCTGCCAACTATTTATATAGCGTTCACATTGTATTTGTAACTATTTATGTAACATTTACATTGTATTAAGTATTATAAGTAATCTAGAGATGATTGAAAGTATATGGGAAGATGTACGTAGGTTATATGCAGATACTGTGCCGTTTTATATAAGGGGCTTAAGCATTCACGGGTTTCAGTATTTGGTGGCAGGGTCCTGGAATCAGCCCCCAACAGATACCATGGGTGGACTGTAATCATTCAAGGGGAGGGTAATCATAGAAAGGGAAATTAATGTTGATTGGGCAGCTGCCAAGTGCCGGGCATTGTGCTAGGTACTTTAAGCCCAGTCATCTTTAATACAGTAGATAGTAACATCCCTGTGTAACAGATCAGCAGGCTGAGGCTTAAAGTGCCTAAAACTTAAACAAACAAACAAACCAAAAAAAACACAAAACATGTTCTTTCCACTATACTACAGAATTTGAGAATTTAAATGCATGAATATTATAATAAATATGATATGTAAAAATTTACAAAATTTGTTGACTTCTGATTCCAAAACCAGAATTCCAGGAGACCACACAGTAGGAACAAAGGCTAAAGGTATGACAGGGGGTAGGGAGGAATGGGAACATTAGGGGTGAAGGCCACCGGAGATTGGGAACTTTGCATAAACTGCCGCTAGACAAAGGGTCTGCCAGCTGAGGCATTAGTGGCATTTTGGGCAGTGCAGTTGTTCGTTGAACTGTGGATATCCCTGACCCCCTCTACTAAATGCTAGTAGGTCCTCTGCCTGATACATTTCCAAATGCCCTCTGGGGTGGGAGCAGTGCTATCCTAGATGAAGAGCACTGAGTTAGAGTAGGGTGTGTGTATGGGATTAGGCCGAGAGAAGTTTGAAGAAGTAGATAATGGTCAGACTGTGGAGAACCTTGTCCTCTGTTTCTAAGTCCAATGTACACTCCCCAGTGCCCTTTTCACCAAGCAGTTTTGATACTTCCTTATTCTTAAAGCATTCTTTGTTTCTAGTTTTAGGTTTTATCTACCTTTCTGGCCATTTCATCTGGCATTTTGAGCTTCTTACCTCTTAAATGATCCCTCTTCTCTTTTCTTTTGGACACTCTTTTCTTAGGAAATCTCACACAATCCCATGACTTCAGTTATCTTTCTGCTAGTGATTCCTAAAGTACAATCCGAACTCACTTCACTTCAAACTCAGTTATGTCCAAAACTGAATCTCTATCCCCCTGTATTTCCAGACTGACAGTTCTGGAAAGGTTTTAGGAAAACTTCTTGGCATTCCCCTCACTGCCCATAGACTGAAATAGATATACTTGTCTTGTTTCCACCCGAGCACCTTCAATTACTTTTGCCGTGACATTTAACACAGTGTGTTGTTTTTGCTTATTTGCCTGTTTAAGAGCACACACTCCAGAGCCTGCATGTCTCGGCTTGATTCCCGGCTCTGCCGCTTAAGAACCATATGGCTTGTGCCTTAGGAATTTATGTGTGGACAGGAAATCGTGATAGCACCTAGCTTATATGGTGGATTTGAGCATTAAATATATGGAAAGTGCTTAGGACATAGTAAATATTTATTTCATTCTTTTGTTTGTTTACCCCCCCGCCACCTCCAGATACTGTTAAGGTAAGGATCAGACTGTCTCGCTCACTACTGTATTTCCAGATATTAGCACAATACTTGGCACATACTGGTTATTCATTGTTGAATTCATTTGTCCATCTACTACCAGCGAAATAGTTAATCAAAAATTCCTTTCTTCATGAATCTTATATCTACTAGAGGGAGACAAAATAAAATAAATGTTAGGTGGTAATAAGTGCAGGAGAGAAAATAAAGCAGGTTGAGGGGTGGGTAGGTATGGCTTGATATTTTATATAGGGTGCTTAGGAAACGCATCCCTGATAAGATGGCATTTGAGCAAAAACCAGAAGAAAGTAAGAGAAGAGAGAGATAGATTCTTCCCTGGAGAAGAACATTCCAGGTAAATGGAACAAGTCCAAAGGCCTTGGGGCTGGTATAGCCGAATGGAAGTGAGAAAGCGGGGGGAATAATAGGAGATGAGGTAGGGATGGGGAAAGAGGAGCGGAAAAGTCATCACTGCCTCTGGAGAGGGGAGCTAGGTAAGTGTGGGGACTAACTTTTCAAAAATGTTGTACCATGTGCATATACATATATAGCCTCTTTATCACCCTGGGTCTTCTAGGTCCAGTGCACTAAAGAAAGAGTACAGCCCTCTCTTAATGTAAGCTTTATACAGTAAACAGTTTAAATTGCTGTCTCCTGCTCTGAGGCAAAGTCTGAGCTTGAAGCTAGATAAGTTGTAGATTGTCTACACATTATCCCTTCACCTTAGCCTAGGAACTGTGATTAACTCCGGAGTACAAGTGGGAGGGCCAAGGGAGTGTGTGCACAGTAGTGGTAATGGCCCAGAGTACACCTCAGGACACATTTATGAGTCTGAAAGCACATCCATCTAGATTGGGGAAAACAATTTGCTACATTGACATCTTGGTCATTGATGAATCTTTGTGGCCTTATCTGCTTATGACCCCAAGAATTAAGGTCCATATTCTGTAGAGAACAAGTTGCTCCATCTGTTTCTGAAGTTAGCCAGGTCTGTACCGTGAGACATTTTTAGCAGGTTAGGGCAGAGGGATGCCCAGACCCATCCGCCTGCAGTTGAACTCCTGATAGCACTGAAGGGAAGTCATCCTGTCAAAGCCTGGAGTTGAGCACTTCCTGTTTTTTTGCCCAGTCACTATAAAGTGCATCCCTTTAGATTTTCAGAATCAATATATCTGAATTTACCCTAGAAGAATCATGTTAATGTTGTTTAGAAACCTCAGGGAAGGAATGGAAGGTTCCTTGCTGACTGGGCCTGACCCCCTTGGGCTTTAAGACTGCTGCTTCTTTTCCTACCTACAGAATGAGAGAAATGGGCACATTCCACACAGGTCTGTCCCTGGCACCCTGCTGGCTTTCTCTTTTTACATTCATCCTTGGGCACTCGTCTGCTTTGATACAGATGGGCGACAGATCTACATCTCATTCTGACCCAGGCTAAAGGCTTGTGTTTATGGGAGTGTACAGCACCTTTCCATCTGGATGACCTGCCATCACTTCCAACTTAGTGTACACCAAACCGCTCATTGTCTCCTACTTTCCTCACCTCCTCTCTTGCCTACCCCTCACCCACTTACCCACTCAGCTGTGGTCTTCTCTTCTTAACTTTCCTTATTCTGTCAGCGATATCATCTTTCTTCAAGGCATGAAATCTCGGATGTGTACTTCGCTTTCTATTTCCAAGTGGTCGCAAAATGGTATTGGTTCTTCTTTCAGGGTCCGCTTCAGTCCCACCTCTGCCTTTCCTTCTCTTTTCCTTTCCCCTTTCCTTTCCTTTTCCTTCCTGGGTAACTAATATATCAGCTCTAGGTAACTACAGCAGCTATATCCAGTATTTCTCCCAACCTTTTTCACTCAGTCTAATCTTCCATAGAAAACATTTCTCCCATTTTCCCTTCAGTCTACATTCTTCCTTCTGACCTCAAAGGATCTCTGGATTGTGGATCCTCTTGTCCCTCAGGCTGTCTCTGCTTTGGAACGGAGACCCCTCAGGCCAATCAGACAGTCTTCCTCTGTTTTTCATACATACCTTGTCAATTCCCACTTCTTTGCCTTTGCCTATGCCTTGTCTCCACCCTGAAATACCCTCATCTTCTCCCTAACAAGCTTTCAAGATTTCAGCACCCAGCTCAAGTTTTACATTTGATGAAGTCTTCTCTGAACTCCAGTATTGTAGGTCTCCAAGTTATTTGTCTTCTTACTCTTGCTTTAAAGTTTTTATTCCTAATTGTTTCCAATAGGTTTTAAACTCTTGGAATAGTGTCACTATGTAATAGTTTGTTAGTTATCTGAACAGTACAGGGCACTCAAATATAGTTGGTAGGTTAATTGTTGCAGTTGATTGGTTGTCCAAATTTTGTGTGGTTTTTAAATTTTTTTAATTCTCAAAGCACTTTTCAGATATAATGTCTGATTAACACAGCTAGAGGCCTTTTTTTTTTTTTTTTTTTTGCCGTATGCGGGCCTCTCACTGTTGTGGCCTCTCCCGTTGTGGAGCGCAGGCTCAGCGGCCATGGCTCACGGGCCCAGCCGCTCCGCGGCATGTGGGATCTTCCTGGACCGGAGCACGAACCCGTGTCCCCTGCATCGGCAGGCAGGCGGACTCTCAACCACTGCGCCACCAGGGAAGCCCTAGAGGCCTATTTTTAAAAACTAGATTCTAATTAGACCTCAACTTTCAAGGTTATGAGCTGTGTACACCCACTAGTTTCAGGGCATACATCAGTCTATCACTTAGCTTTGCCTTTGCTCCCTTGGGAGATAACATCTGGGTGGACTCAGGAGGAGCCCTGTGTTCCTTGAGTGGGATTCTGCCTGAAGTGGCTTCATGGGTTCTGGCTCTACTAGATTCTAACTTTGTGACTTAGGCATCCCTCCTAAAGACCTCCTTGTGCCTCAGTTTCTTCAGTTGTAAAACAGGGATGATACCATATTTAATTGATTCTTAGACTCCCTTTTTTGGTAATATTTATAACTTTACATATCAAATCCAGATTTGTCTTACAGTCAATGGCATTTCACAGTTTAATTAGCATTTCAACATTTTCCTTTTTAGTGATACATAAAATAATGGTGTGATTTATAATCAAAGAGTCTTGGCATCTACCATTCACGGTTATTTTTTTATTTTTTTTTATTTTTATTTTTTTTTTGCAGTATGCGGGCCTCTCACCGCTGTGGCCCCTCCCACTGCGGAGCACAGGCTCTGGACGCGCAGGCTCAGCGGCCTTGGCTCACGGGCCCAGCCGCTCCGCGGCATGCATTCACGGTTATTTTGAGGATTGGAGTTAATGGGTAACTGCTTAGCTCAATAAATGATGATTTTTGTCTTTATTTTTACTTTTTTCCTACAGTTCTCTCTGCCTTCAATATTACCCCCTTAACTTCACCCTTTACACACCTGCCTAATGACATATTAAAAGTGTGTTTTTGACTAACTCCCTCGTTTGAATTTTTCAGTGGCTCTGTATCCCCCCATAGCAGTGATTCTTCTTCTTCTTTTTTTTTTTTTCTTTTTTGCGGTACGCGGGCCTCTCACTGTTGTGGCCTCTCCCGTTGCGGAGCACAGGCTCCGGACGCGCAGGCTCAGCGGCCATGGCTCACGGGCCCAGCCGCTCTGCGGCATGTGGGATCTTCCCAGACCAGGGCACGAACCCGTGTCCCCTGCATCGGCAGGCGGACTCTCAACCACTGCGCCACCAGGGAAGCCCTATTTCCTGCATCATTTTATTTTATCTTTAAATAGGTATGTCAGGTAAGAACTCTTGTTCTCCCCATTTTACAGATGGAGAAACTGAGCTTTAGAGCTAGGATGCCTCAGTTTCTCCAAAGTCTCACAACTAGTAAGTGGCAGAGACAGAATTCAGACCCTGGACTCTGATTTCAGAGCCTGCACTCTCCACACAGCTATACTCCCTTAGTGTCCTCTCCTGCTTTAGCATACTCAATGTGGTAAGAATGTATTAAGCTCATGTTTTGTTAACAGATAACCAGCCAGAGAGAGGATAAAATTCAAGAGAACAAAGCTTGGACCATTTTCTTTACAAAGTGTTGTGCTTAGCATTTGGGACCAATATTGCAAACAGGCAGGAAATGAGGGAGGATGAAACAGTAGACAAAAAAGAAAGTCCTGCTAGAACATTTTTAAAAAATTACTTCACAGAGAACTCTGACTCATTATAGGAATTTTTTTTTTTAAGGAAGGAGTAAAATGCAATGAGTATACTTGGCTACAGTCAACAATACATACTCAAGAGCACAAAACAGGACTTCCCTGGTGGCGCAGTGGTTAAGAATCTGCCTGCCAATGCAGGGGACATGGGTTTGAGCCCTGGTCTTGGAGGATCCCACATGCCACGGAGCATGTCCATGCACCACAACTGAGCCTGTGCTCTAGAGCCCGTGAGCCACAACTGCTGAGCCCGTGTGCCACAACTACTGAATCCTGTGCGCCTAGAGCCCATGCTCCGCAACAAGAGAAGCCACCACAATGAGAAGCCCACACACCACAACGAAGAGTAGCCCCCGCTCGCCGCAACTAGAGAAAGCCCACACGCAGCAACAAAGACCCAATGCAGCCAAAAATAAATAAATAAATAAATTTATTTTTTAAAAGAGCACAAAACATAAAACCAGCAAGTGAGTAATCCTTTTTAAAGAAGAAGAATTATTCGGAGAGCATAAAGAATAGTTTTTTGTTTTGTTTTGTTTGGAGACTTTACCATGATTTTTTTCTTTTTTCTTTTTTAATTTTATTTATTTTTTGGCTACATTGGGTCTTCGTTGCTGTGCACGGGCTTTCTCTAGTTGTAGCAAGTGGGGGCTACTCTTCATTGCGGTGCGTGGGCTTCTCATTGCAAAGGCTTCTCTTGTTGCAGAGCATGGGCCCTAGGCACGTGGGCTTCAGTAGTTGCAGCATGTGGGCTCAGTAGTTGCAGCGTGCAAGCTCTAGGGCACACGGGCTTCAGTAGTTGTGGTGTGCAGGCTCAGTAGTTGAGGTGTGTGGGCTCTAGGGCTCAGGCTCAGTAGTTGTGGCGCATGGCCTTGGTTGCTCCACGGCATGTGGGATCTGCCTGGACCAGGGATAAAACCCATGTCCCCTGCATTGTCAAGCAGATTCTTAACCACTGCACCACCAGGGAATTCCCTGAAGAATAGTTAATGAGTTACTGAGTGATTTGCCATTTCCCTTGCCTGGATAGCTTCTCTTCCATTTACTGGTTAGTTTAAGGCCCAGCCTTGTCTAAAATTCCACAGCATTTTGTACTTGGGTCACAGTCTTCCTTTTATTATAGTTAATTCCATGCATGTTTTATCTTCCCTCCTTGACTAAGCCCTTTGAGGCCAGGGTCCAAATCTTATCTTCATTTCTTCCTTCCGGCTTTAACATTCTGTGATGTTAAGCATATTTAAAGACAGCTATTGATGGGACTTTGCTGGTAGTCCAGTGGTTATGATTCAGCACTTCCAGTGCAGGGGTCACGGGTTCTGTCCCTGGTCAGGGAGCTAAAATCCACATGCCGTGCTGCGCGGCCAAGGAAATATTAAAAAAAATAAAAATAAAATAAAAATAGACATTGTTACAGATCACATTCTTTTAGTGAAAATGAGTGAATACTTGAACGTAATACATTATCTTGTTTGTGGGGGTACAGTGGGCTCACATATAGTATATACAGATTCATCTCTAACCATTTGGCAAGAAGAAAGAGAATTAAATTCTAAATACAGAATGATTCTGTCCACAATTCTACTCCCTTAGTCTGTGCCTGGAATGAGTGTGAGAGGGAAGATTTGAATCCGCTCTTCTTTGCCTCTCCTCTCATGTGCCTGTCATGTGCCTCCCATGAGCATCTTACTGTGTTTAGAGTGATTTTAATCCTTAAAGATACAATACAGATTTTCAATCTGTGTGGTCCCTAAACAACAAGCCAGCCACTTTATCTAGTACTTAACTGAGGACAAAAAAAAGTAATCAAGAGGAAAGACTAGCCAGGTTGGACTGCATTGGTGATTTAAGGGATTTTGGCTATGCATAGTTTCCATCTTACTTGGTGACTTTAGAACTTAAACCTTATATAAGATGAGATTCCACTATTTTCTCATTTTTTCATTGTGTGATCATGTGAGTGAAAGAGAAAGACAGAAAATCAAGGGCTAGGGATTGGGTCTTATGGAATTTCATGACAAGACGTCTGGAGAAAACTGTGGAAAACGCCTAGTCTAAAAACCAAGGAAGGTCATGAAAGTGGTTCAGGAGACACTAATAGCAAGGAAAAGAGAAAAACAGAACTTTACAAAGCAGATTGCTTTCTTTGCCTGCTCTCTTTACTTTAGCAGAGCATACCAGGTTTCTGGAAGGCATTTTTATGCCCTCTTCCCCTTTTCATTTCTTTCTAAAATGGGTAATATGGGAACTAGAGACTTACTTTGGAAAAAATGACTCTCAGATGATTTTCTCTTCCCCTATCAGTACTGAGTCCACTTGGAGCATCCTCCTATCCTTTGGCCTATTAATAGCCACCACACCCTCTAGCATAGACAAAGAGATGATGCATACCCCATCCCACCAAGAATCTCTTCCCTCCTTATTCTCTGGAGGCCTTTCCTCGGAACTGATGAAACCAACCAAGCTTTTTGACTTGGGGTAGAAAAAGTTATTAGCACTTAGATTTTATATAGTAGACTAGATATTTTATTAGTGATTAACAGTTCTTTTTTAAAACTTGAATGTTGCAATATTGGCATCCTCCTGTTCCAGTACAAGCACTGTGACCATGCTCTTTTGTATTTGATGAGCATTTTATTGTCTTCTCTGTGGTAATAGTTGTTTTTTTTTTTTTTTTTGCGGTATGTGGGCCTCTCACTGCTGTGGCCTCTCCCGCTGCGGAGCGCAGGCTCAGCGGCCATGGCTCACGGGCCCAGCAGCTCCGCGGCATGTGGGATCTTCCCGGACCGGGGCACGAACCTGTGTCCCCTGCATCGGCAGGCGGACTCTCAACCACTGCGCCACCAGGGAAGCCCCGTAATAGTTGTTTTAAGAAAGATATGAGGGACTTCCCTGGTGGCGCAGTGGTTAAGAATCTGCCTGCCAATTCAGGGGACACGGGTTCGAGCCCTGGTCCGGGAAGATCCCACATGCTACGGAGCAATGAAGCCCATATGCCACAACTACTGAGCCTGCACTCTAGAGCCACGAGCCGCAACTACTGAGCCCGTGTGCCACAACTACTGAAGCCCGCGTGCCTAGAGTCTGCTCTGCAACAAGAGAAGCCACCACAGTGAGAAGCCCGCACACTGCAACCAAGAGTAGCCCCCACTCGCCACAACTAGAAAAAAAAAAAAAAAGCCCGTGCACAACAATGAAGACCCAACGCAGCCAAATAAAAATAAAAAATAAAAATAATAAAAATAAAAAAAGATATGAGAGTATGGATACGAAGTGGGGATGTGAGCCCTTGTCTTGTGTGATACAGCAGGCTTTCATCCTCCAATGCAGAATACCTGGAGAGGGATTGATCTAGTTTAGAGATTTCTGTGGATATGATTGAGCTTGGAGTGTGGTGAGTGTTGACATGTCACTATCCTTTCTGCCCGTGGAGTTCCGCTAGATGGGTTCCTGCCATCCCAATATAGAACTGCATTTTACTATAGAAACAGTATTATTCATGGTACTTAGTTGTAGATGCAGGGGTGCTTTATGGTATCACATTCTAGGTAACATGGATTTGAGTCAGCTTTTGTGTCCTGCTTGCATGAGAACCTTATTTATTATAAATATAGAAAAATACACTGTAACTTTAATATTTAAAAATAAACTTTTGGAACATAGCCAGCAATGTCTGGAGACTGTATTTTTACTGGAGGAAAAAGAGTGATGTTTGTTATCTTCAGGCTCCAGGTCAGTTTGCTTTTAGTGATTGCTGGAGGACAGAGGGAACGAAAAGTGCCCAGTGAACTGAGAAGGTATCTTGAGACTGAAAGACAAGACAGGCAGCTCTATATAATCGATGGATCAGTTTATTATAGGGTAATTCACTCACAGGGTGGGATCAGGCAGTGATCTGGAAGCATTTGCAGCTACACTCCACACTGCCGAGGGGCCCTTGGGACAGTTTCATAGTTAACCTAGTGTAGGGGGGTATGTGCTTGGAAATGGGACATGCATTCCTAAGTCAAGATTTATGAATGGGTTACTAGTCTCATGGGTAACCAGGTATATGTCAGCAAAGGTCTTCATCGTTGTTTGGGAACTAACAGAGCATAGAGGCCACCTGGTCAGAATGATTATTAAACAATATCTATTACATACCAATCCCCTGACAACAGAGAAGTGATTACTGCACAGTACAGTCCCGGGTAGGATCAGCAGAAGGACAGGAGGAACTGTATGTGCCCAAGATGGCATCAGTTATGCTAACAGCCATAGACAGTGATGGCTTCTGTTGACCTGGGATTGGATTCAGAACTTTTTTATCTTCAGTGAGAAACATAACCAAGGATGAACTTTTGAAGATCCTGGAATCCTCTATTCTTGGACAGGTTTGTTGAAACTGACTTGTCTCCACTCCCTGTAGTTCCAGAGCTGTGTCCCTAAGGAGCACCTCTGTCCTTGAAGTGACACTTTTATTTTCCCTTTTAGACTGTATCAATCCTGACACGAAACGAGCAAGCTCATTTTAACCCACTTTTATCTGTGGAGGTTAACTCTTGTGTCCCAGGCAGTTAGAGTGTTCTTCTCAGTGCCAGAATGGGAAGCCAGGCCAACTCAAAAGGCCTGTGTCTCCTCAAAATCAGAACTTGTGAACCAGATGAGCCTCTTTCATCCATGCAGCCAGATTTATGAAGTACCGCTGTGCTTGGCACTGGAGACCCAGAGAAGAATATGACATAGATTTTGCCTTCAAGGAAAATCATGGTGGAGGAGAAGAACAGACAAGTGAAAAATATGACAGTGCACTGAATTGAGTGCCTCAGGAGAGAGGCATACTAGGCACAGCAGTCTCACTGAGAAGAGGGTGATTATCTTAGCCTAGAGAGGTCCTTAGTCTTTCTTGAATTTACTCGGCCCAAGTCTTAAGTATTCATCACCTCAAATCTTGGAAGAATGGTTTTGCAGTCTCTGATTTTTACAGAACTGCTTAACAGGATCAGCATGAAGAATGGTAGAAGGTAGTGAGGGTTAGTATTAGCAATTCTCAGCAGAGTCATCAGCATTACAAGCCCTTGTTCAATTAGAGAAGTGCTTTCTTTCCATCAGGAAGTCCCAGCAGGTTAAACAGTCATTTAACTCTCTCCTTCGATGCTTCCCAGTGTTATTTTCACCTTTCTGTGCATTTTCACAGTGGAACTGCTTACCAAGCCTTTGTTGGCACAGAACCTCTGATTCAAGCTCTTCAGAACAGGAGAGTCACACCTTCCAGGAGTCCCAAAGCTGTACCTAAGCTCTATTGAATGCTCAACATGCACCAGATTTATTCTTATTTCATCTGTTAGTAAACTGGGTCACAGGAACACTTCCTGAGGGAGCCCAGGGTACAAACTTATAGGTCTCTATCCTGATCAGGACATTTCATATTGCCTCTAGGGAATGAGATGGGGAAGGTCTCAAACAGTTAGCTTATACTGACAGAAAAGAATACAGGGGCCACATTGGATGCCCAGTGGATCCAGTTATAGAAGCAAGTACCTTCAACAGAGGGAGGATGATGTGACAGCTTCCTGGAAAAGAAAAATGAAGGAGACGGATGTCCAGATGTGTGGGGAGGAGAGAATAGTCTCGATAGCAGGTTAGACTGCCTTCAGAGGAATAGACATCTTGACTGGTAATCATTCCTACTTTTTGACTGTTTTGAGGGTTGTTGTTTTTCTCTTTAATTAATTTACTTTTTAAATTTTGGCTGCTCCAGGTCTTAGTTGCGGCATGTGGGATCTTTCTTGTGGCATGCGGACTTCTTAGTTGTGGCATGCATGTGGGATCTAATTCCCCGATCAGGGATCGAATCCAGGCCCCCTGCATTGGGAGTGCAGAGTTTTACCCACTGGACCACCAGGGAAGTCCCTTTAAGGGGTTTTAAGAGACAGAATTATAAATACCAACTTTTACTCATTAAAGTGTGGCCATAAATTTATGTATCTTGATCTTGTAAAACACAGTTTCCAACCAGCATTTTACCTGTTAACATTTCAGATTCATCACCCAAAGTATTTCCTCTGTTGCCTTCCCCTCACATCAAGATAACCTATTTGTTTATTAGGGTTATCTTAATCTTTTTATTCAGATTAAACTCTTCCCTGTTGTGATTACTCTTGGGTCAAATTACCAGGGGATTTGCCAGGAACTAAGAAATCAGTAGCACTTTTGTTTAAACACTTCTGAATGAATTTTGCTAGAGAGCTATGAATTACTATTACTTGATAATTGATATTTGTTCAGTGCACACTGCGTTAAGCTGGGTTTAGGGCTCTTGAGGACCTTTACCTCTTTGCTATCTTCTGTTCTTGTGGTTTTTATTGCTACCTACATGACTCAGGTTTCAGATTTCTTTTTCCCCCATATCAGTTGGTTTGTTGGTTTGATCCTTTAACCCTCAGTGTTCTCTGAGGTACTTACCTACATTTCTGCTAGCATCCTTAAGATCAGTCCATCAGTCAGCTCCTGTCATTTAACAGAACCATTCTTTGTGATCTCTTTTTTCTAGGTTTTTTTTTTTTTTTTTTTTTTTCCGGTACGCGGGCCTGTCACTGTTGTGGTCTCTCCCGTTGCGGAGCACAGGCTCAGCGGCCATGGCTCACGGGCCCAGCCGCTCCGCGGCATGTGGGATCCTCCTGGACCAGGGCACGAGCCCGTGTCCTCTGCATCGGCAGGCAGACTCTCAACCACTGCGCCACCAGGGAAGCCCTTTTTTCTAGTTTTTTAAGTACATGAGTTTGGTATTGATTCTTGGCTGCCTTCTCCCCACACTCATGCTTGGCAACCTCCAGCTTTCTCAAGGCCCCTCTATCTCCACTCAAAGAAATGTCACCCATCTTACATGGTCCACTTCATAGTCAGTGGAAGGAAGTCTTCACTGACTTGTCAGGTTAACATGGGCAGCTGGTGAGCTAATCCCTAGTTGCTCATCCTTTGCTCATTTACACTGCACGAGTCACTGTGCTTACCAAAGGTCAGTTGTGATTGTTTCAGACCTGTTGATGCTAGTTATATTGGTATTGTAAATAAGTAACTTAATTAATAATATACAGCTAAACCATGAGTGAGGAAAGAGACTTGTTCTATGAAAACTTAACTTGCTTTGGAAAGGCAAAGTAACTTGCATTGGAAAGGCAAGTTACTTAAAAAAGGAAATGAAGTTGAATGAGGTTTGGACAGGATAACTGTAGGAGACTAGAGGTGGAGGACTCTTAAAATCTAGAAAAATTCTGTGCTTCCTGTTTCACAGGAGTCTGAGTTCTCCCTCTCCTTTAGAGAAACTGGAAATTGTGGATGATACATTATGAGTGAATTTTATACAAGAAAAAAGGCATAGATCTCTAGCTAGCAGAAAAGATCTTTTGGGCTCTACATCAAAAATTTGATGGCTCTCAAGGTAGTGTTTATAGCAGATGATTATGGGCTTGGACATTGGGGAAAAAGTCACAATAAAAGTCAAAATAACTTATCTTTATTACATGAGTTGTCGGTTTTAAATGCTATCCATTGAGGGTAAGGAAAACAGTGTTATTATTCTGCCTCCCTCTTTTTTTCCCCCGTCTTCCTAATTTTTGGCTAGCTGTAGCTTTCTACATTGTCAAAACATATAGCATGGGCATTCTGTTGTCACTCTAATCCCATTTGTCTTAGTCCTACCATTAAGGGGATTCAGTGCTAACCGCCAGTCTTTCTGCCACGATTTTTCCAGTCACCTCTTGGTTAGCAGAAGTGTTTTCTTCTGTAGATTCCTCAAAAAAGACTCATGGGAACAATATTTCCTATTCTGTTACTCTTGATTGACAGTCACCTAGGTGTAAAATTCTTGGGTTACCCTTTGTCTCCTTGGGAAGTTTTGTAAGTATTGCTCCTTTTTCTGCTAGCATTGAATTTTACCGTTGAAATTTTCAAGATTTTGTCCCTCTTTTAAGTGATTTGATCTTTTTGCCTGGTTGCAGAAATTGAGAAATCTTACCTTCAAAGTCTATCTTGGCACTGACTGTTCTGGGTCAGTTTTTCCCTGCGATACAATGTGCCCTTTCAAGAACATCTTGAATTATATTTTTACATCATCTTTATGAACTGAGTCTTTACATATTTGTTCTGTTTCTATGTTGCAGTTTTCTTTTTTGCATATGTTATATCTCCTTTGCTGTCTTCTGTAACTCATTTTCTCCTTATTCCTTTTAATTCTTTTTTCATTTCATTTTAGTTGCTTTTTAAAAATTTCTCCCCTTTTTGTTCCTCCCTATATTTTCAGCAGTCTCTCCTGCCTTTTCTTCCTTCAGTTTCATCTTCTTTTCTGTATGTTTTTTCCCTTCCACTTATGTCTTCTCTTCTTCTTGTCTCCCTGCCTCTCCCACTTCTGCTTTGAGCTCTTGCTTCATAGTTTTTTTTTTTTTCAGTTTTGTAAAGTATTTTATTACATTTTATCTGCTGTATCACAGCATTTTTCTGGTGTGTAGTCTTAGTCTTCCCTTTGGGTTTCCTGTTTCTTTCCTAATTTTTTTCTTGTTTCATCTTTATATAGATCCTGTGCAGATTTCATTTTTATAACTCATCTTTAAATAGGTGAGTTTTTCAGGAACCAGCTATTTGCGGGATGCTTGTTTAGGGGAGGTCCCAAGTCTGTGTTCCAGGCTGGCTGCAGTTGTTCTCATGATTTCAGGTTCCGGGTGAGTTCCTTTACCCTTTATTTCTACCTAGCCAAGAGAGGTGGGTGTCTGCAATTTTTCCACCATGCAAAGGCTATCTTCTCTGCTGCCACAGAGACTGGCTCTGTGAGGCAAATAGAGCTTGTTTGGGTGGTTTCTCATTTAGCCCCAACTCCACGTCCAAGGAAGTTCCTGTCTTCCAAAAACAAGGAATCTGTTTGGTCCCAGAGGGTGTGTTCTTTACCTACAAAAAATATATTTTTGCAGATCTTCCTGAGCTCTCCAGCTCCCGTGTCCTCTCTCGGTAGCATCCTTTCTTCTTCTCAAAAGGAAAAGAGCCCTTGCTTGAGCTCCCTGCTTTTGACAGCTTTTACACCTATTGGCGCCTGGGATTGTGGTTATCTCCTTTTTTTTTTAATGTATTTATTTATTTTTTAATTTTTGGCTGTGTTGGGTCTTTGTTGCTGTGCGCAAGCTTTCTCTAGTTGCGGCGAGCGGGGGCTACTCTTCGTTGTAGTGTGCGGACTTCTCATTGTCGTGGCTTCTCTTGTTGCAGAGCACAGGTTCTAGGCACATGGGCTTCAGCAGTTGTGGCATGCGGGCTCTAGAGCGCAGGCTAAGTAGTTGTGGCGCATGGGCTTAGTTGCTCCACAGCATGTGGGATCTTCCCGGACCAGAGCTCGAACCCGTGTCCCCTGCATTGGCAGGCGGATTCTTAACCACTGTGCCACCAGGGAAGCCCTGTGGTTATCTTCTAATTTTGTTGAAAATGGAGTTTGCATTTTTATTTATTTCTCCTTTTTTGCACTTGAAACACATTTTGAATAGCATTTAAAAATTATGACTTCATGATGCAGTGTTCAAATCAAAAGTCTTAACTGACACTATCTATTAACCAACTGCTGGTCCCCATGATATCCTCTGTTAGGCCTTTTACTACACCTTCTCCATAAAGCCTCCACCACCACACTGTCATCCATCTTTTAAGCACCTGAAGCCCACGGAAGATGCTATGAAGATGCTTTTCAGACTTATGAAAAGCCTTTTATTGGGCTTCCCTGGTGGCGCAGTGGTTGAGAGTCCGCCTGCTGATGCAGGGGACGCGGGTTCGTGCCCCGGTCCAGGAAGATCCCACATGCCACGGAATGGCTAGGCCCGTGAGCCATGGCTGCTGAGCCTGCGCGTCCAGAGCCTGTGCTCTGCAACGGGAGAGGCCACAACAGTGAGAGGCCCGCGTACAGCAAAAAAAAAAAAAAAAACCTTTTATTCATTCAACATGCCTACTCCACACTGGGCATTGTTCTAGGCCTTGGGGATAAAGCATGGAAGACTTTCTACTAGACCTTTGACACACCCTGTTCAGATGAAGAGGGTGGAAGACTTAGTTTGGGATTTTGAGGAGGGAGTATGGTGGAAAGGGTAGAACATGAGCTCTGGAGTCAGACAGACCTAGATTCAGTGATCAGTTCTGCTACTAAATATGTGACATTGGGATAGTTTATTGACTTTTCCATGTATCGTTTTACCTCAGATGGATGTTATAAAATTAAAATAAGTTACGTATAAAGTGCTCAGCACATAGTAGATGCTCAACAAGTACTACTTCCCCCATGAAAAAGGGGTTCATTAAACAAAAGGAGTAAATACTAGGAGTACTGGTATAGAGACCTATTTTTTAAAATTGTGGTAACATTTACATAACATAAAGTTTACTGTCTTCATTTTTAAATGTACTGTTCAGTAGTGTTAAATGTGTTCACATTTTTGTACAGCCCATCTCCAGAGCTCTTCATCTTGCAAAACTGAAACTCTATACCCATTAAACAACACTCCCCGTTCCCTCCTCCCCTCAGTCCCTGGCAACCACCGTTCTACTTTCTGCCTCTATGATTTTGACTACTAGGTACCTTATATAAATGGAATTATACTATATTTGTCCTTTTATGTCTGGCTTATTTCACTTAGCATAATATCCTCAAGGTTCATCCATGTTGTAGCATGTTTCAGAATTTTCTGAATAATATTCCATTGCATGTATATTCCACATTTTGTTTATCTGTTCATCCATTGATGGACACTTGCGTTGCTTCCTACTTTTGGCTATTGTGAATAATGCTGCTATGAAGATAGGTATAAAAATATCTCTTTGAATCCTTCTTTTCAATTCTTTTGGGTATAAACCCAGAAGTAATATGGTAATTCTATTTTTAATTTTTTAAGGAAACACAATACTATTTTTGGAAGCCTATTTCTTGATGGGGAAGTATAAACAGTGTAGTCCCCCAGGGCATAATTTTAAGACCAGTCTTGTTTAACATTTTGTAAATTATCTGTATATGAGAGTTTCACTATTAAATTGCCATTGCATATAGATAATGAAATAGTTCATATTGTGTAAAATTTTAAAACACCTCATGTGAGTGTATATGTAGACATAAAAGTGGTTAATAAGGCTTAATTAATGTAAGCAAACATATTTTATTTGTATTTGAATGTATGCTTTATTACACTCCCTTCTCGAGGTCAGAAGAAATACCCTAGTTACATCTGTTAGTGTATTCCCCTCACTTATTATAGGCAAAATATGGAGAACTGATGTGTCAGAAAACTTCATGTGTCAAAAATACACGTGTACAAACTTGCAGACATGTCTTTTTTCTTGACTGTCCATAGCCTGTGGAGTATATTGGCCCTCAAATCCTCCATAGTTTAGTCTGGACTTTACGCCAATAGGGTCTCAGCTGAAGACAGTTTTTTCCCCCGGAGATATTTGATCATGTGTGGAGATGTTTTTGTTGTCACAGGTGAAGGAGTGCTACAGGAATCTAGCGCGCAGAGCCAGGGATACTGCTAAACATGCTGCGATGCACGGGACAGCTCCCCACAATAGAAGACCCTCCAGCCCCAGATGGCAATAGTGCCCAAGTTGAGAGACCTTGCCTTAGACCCAAACTACCTTCTCAGCATCATCCTCAGCCTCTCTTTTGCATAAACCTGACCTTCTAGCCAGACCCAGGTGCTCCTCAGACCATACACCAGCTGAATTGCTTCCTCCAGTGCCTTTCACCTGAAATCCTCCTCCCTGCTTCTCTGATGGCAGACCCAGCTTCAGTTCTCTCACTGTCTCGGTGAAACTGGCTCTGGTCTCTCTAGCCACTGCTCTCTTCCTTCTCTGACCTCCTGTAGGACTATCCCACTAATCTGGCAATTGGTTAACAATACAAAGTGGTACTTGCTCTCTTTCCAACTTAATTGAAAGTGCTTTGAAGGCCATGTCGATAGGACTTGATTTGAAATATGAAGTACCACCCCTTACATACCCCAGTGGGCACCTTGACCCACCTGGGGCTTCCCATGGCAGCTTTCCTGCCACTGTGGGATAGAGTGGTTTAGTCAGCGCAATAGTCGGCTGTCACAGCAGTCTGAGACTCCACTTTGTTGGGAGAAGTACTAGCTAGATGGAAGGCCCACGTGTGAGCCTCATGACCAAAAAAGTATTCACCCTGAACATGGTTTCTCATCTAAAGCTGGAAGATATGGGATGAGGACGGGTGCCAAGAAACAGGCCTGTTTTGCCTCCAGCAGAGCACAGACTGGAGGATCTTATGAAGCCTGGGGGATAACATATTTCACATGGAAATGTGCGTGGACAGGAATTGTTCTGTCATAGCTGGACTGACTTAATGCCAGTCGGTGTTTATGATGATAACACTAGTAATGAAAGGCATCATTATTTTTTTAGAACCCAATGTGTGCCAGACACTGGGTAGGTGCTTCACACAGGTTGTCTCCTTCAGCCCTCACCACAATCCTGGAAGGAAGCTGAAGCACTGAAAGGATGATTTGCCCAAGGTCAGCCAGCTAATAACAAAGAGCAGAGCTGAAATTTAAACACAGTCTAACTTCAAATGAAGCCTGTGCTCTCAGCCACCACCTTGTGTGTAGCCAGGCCCTTCTGCACTGCTTTTGAAAGAGATTTGTGTCTTGATATGCCGGGATGTGGGGGGGAATCCCCTGTGGTCTCTGAGACATTTGTTATGAATCAGGTGCCAGTGTCAAGTATGACCACCCTGCTGCTACAAGAAAGCCCACAAGGTTTCCTTTGGGTCCACACTGTCACTCCCACAAAGGGCTCTAACCCTTCTTATTTTTGTTTCCCCTTCAGGTGCACTACATTCTTCAGGAGGTGGTGATGGGTGGGATGGTGTTGGAAACAAACATGAATGAAATTGTGGCTCAGATTGAAGCTCAGAACAGGCTGGAGAAATCCGAGGTGAGATGCAGCTGTAATTTTGCCCTGGCTGGTTAGAGAAGACGTGGGCAGAAGGAGGAATGGCTAATGTGTGGGTTTGGGTTGCTGTGGATCCTTAGCAGGGTTTTCTACTCATCCTCTTTCTTCCTTGAGTCTGTCGAAACTCATTGGTTTGAAGGCCAGCCATGAAGATTAAAAAGGTAAGAAAAAGGCTAAAAGTGTGAATGTAAAAGCCAGGTGGCACGGGAAGGCAAACAGCTTCTGGCTTGGGAGGTTATGGCCAATGTTTGTGGTTTCTAATTCCTCCTTCAAAGCCACGTGTTCCCTGGAGGGACCCAGAATCCCCGTCTCCGATTCCAGTGTGGTTTGTTAGTTTGTGTGCCTATGAGTGGTCTCCCAGCAGGCACTTCTCGTGGTTTCAGACCTCAGAGTTGCCAATTTCCTTATTTCCAGTTAGCCTTATAAAAAGCTACAGTAGAGTTTGGGCTGAGTTTGAAAATAGCATACCCCAGGTCCACCCCCACATAGTGCTGAGTTTGATACAAATGCTCACAGTAAATTTCCATCCTTTTCCCCTGAGGTCTCCGTCACCTTCGTCAGCCTTACCAGGGAGTAGAGGTTACAAGCATACACCTTCACACGTGGCAGAACAAGCAGAACAAATTACCTCTTCAATTATCTGAGTGTCTTAAAGAGCTTCATTGCTTTGTGTAACGGAACTTGGTCTTGCGAAACCAGGAATGCTTCCTGTGAGGACTGGCAGTCCTGCTGAAGAAGCTTTTCCAGACCACAGCTATTGTGGCAACTATAGTTCTCTTAGAAATGTAGGCTGGGAAGCTTCCAGGAATAGTAAGTGAGTCAGAGGCAAGGGGTTTGGAAACTAGAAGCAATGGAGACTTGCTGGGCGAGGGTGGAATTGGAGTCAGGATCCTGAAAAGTAGTCAAGAAGGACGAAATGGTTTTGAGAACATCCTCGTCGACTTCTCCCCCTCTCCGCACACTGGGGCCGAGCCTGGAGAGTGAGGGCTGACCGCAGGCACCTTTCCTCTCTGTTGCTCCCAGACCTTCTGTGTCTGTGGGTACATTCCACCTCCTACGTGTCCTTCTTCCCGTCTTGTGGCCACATGACATTTCCAAAGCCAGCTCTTGTCCATTCCATGGTATTAGTTGGCAAGCGGTTGTCCTAAGCTGTGACATTCCTTTTCCCTTTTAAGAATTTCCCTGTGACTGCACTCCTCTGTAAGAGTCTTCAGTCTCTTGAGGAAAGGGTTTTGTTTAATTTTGTTTCATAAACCTGTTGCTGAACATGACTTGGTTAAACTTCCTTGGTTATTTCAACAGGCATCTACTGAACACCTACTGTGTGCCAGGCACTGTTGGCACTGGGGCTATAAAACTGCATAAGACACCACCCACCTTTAGGAGTGCAGATTGGGTCCCTGTACTGTAGAACCTACTAACCTAAAGATTGTTGTGTTGGCCACCTTTGAGGCATAAGGAGGGAAAAATCAAAATGTGCATTGCATGTGCTCGGTTTGGACATTTTCTAGCCCTCTTTCACTTGTTTTTATTTAAGCCTTAAGCAGATGACACTGAGGGTTTCTCTCATACCCACCTTAACGTCTCCCCAGGGTGGCCTTTCAGCAGCGCCCGCCCGGGCCGTGTCCGCTGTGAAAAACATCAACCTGCCGGAGATGCCTCGGAATATCAACATTGGCGATCTCAACATCAAAGTCCCCAACCTGTCCCAGTTTGTCTAAGAGTGGAAGATGGCTGAACTGAGTCCTTGGAACCAGCAAAGCTGAGCCAGTTCTGCAGCAAAGCCCGCTCTGTGCCCTAGAGGAGTCCTGCCTCGGGCCGTGGCCCCTGCTGTCCCGAAGTGGGAAGGAGTCCTGTGTCCACTGGCAGCCTGTGTGCTTGCTTCTCACATGTGCGGCCTTGCCTGTCTCTTGTACACACAGCCACTGCAGATGTGAGGGGCCCTGACTTCCTCAGTAGGGGTCAGGTGCCCAAGCCACTCGCCCCCTTTACCTGCCACGTGCAGCCACTCCCAGGGATTGCAGACTGTAGTGAGAGGCCCCCCTGCTCCCAGAACCCCACCACGAGGATGTTTTCTGACGTGAGTCTTCAACTTTAGCACCACGAGGCTCCCTGAGGTCCTGCAGCATTGACTTTCCTGGTGAGGTGCCATAGCTAGAAAAAGGCTGACCCTCTAGATGTGGGGATGTGGTGAGTGGCAAACAAGGGTAGGATGTTATGAGATCCAGAGTTGCCTACTGACTCTACTAGAGTTGGCACACCCAGAATCCTTTTGTATAGCCACGCTGTCTCATCACCACCTCCTGCAGCATACACTCCCCACTGCCACAGTCCTGGCCCTGCTCTCCCAGGTGTTTATGTGCAGGACACGATCCAAATCATAAGCCTGTTGTTTGCCTGCCCCCCACATTTCTGCCAATAGGGAGGGCACCCCCCCACAGCCAGAGGGGTCCCCCTCAAAGGGGAGGGGCCCTGTGTCTGTAGAAAGCAAAGCTGACAACATGTGGAACATCTAAGAATTATGACTCTTCCAGGTTTAAAATACATTCTCCTTCCGAGTAGCAGACGGGTCAGTTGCTGTGTTATGAATGATGAGTCTTCTTTGTACAGGAAACCCGCTGCTGTCTACACCAGCTTCTGGAGCATGAGAGCCTGAGCTGGGGTCATGTGTTCTGGACCTGGCACAGGGGAAGGCTGGGGACACGGGCATCCTGCTGGCTGAAACCGGTGGCAGTGCAGCATCTTCTCCCCAGTGTGCGAGGGGTCCCTGCCTGTGCTTACTCTGGGCACGCCCTGTTCCCCTCAGATGACAGTCCCCTAGAGCTAGCTGTGGAAACCTGTAAATGTTTACACTCGGTAAGAGCCTTTCTTCCTATGGTTAACTTAAGAGCTGAAGCTGCTCCTTGAAGTAGTGCCTCTTACTCCTGCGCTGCCTTGGGGCCAGGTCTCGGGTATGATGTTGAGCTGCCTTGAGATTAGGGAGCTCGCTGCACCATCATGGTAAAGTCTCCCGGCCTGGGGACTTTTCGTGCCTGCTGGCCAGTGGCCCAAACTGTTTCCTCAGGCCTCCTGATGCTGTCGCAGAGCCCATCTGAGATGGTGCCCGGCAGGACCATGGTCAGGACCACATCTTTTCCCACTTTGAATAATGCTTCCTGTGCTTGGTGCCTTTTGCTCCCTGTAGCCTCTTAACCTCAGTCTTTTGGAACATCTCTGATAACCTTAGAGATGGGCAGTGTTGATCAGAATGTAGGCCCTCTTATGTTGGAAGAGGGAAATGTAGGTTTATATATCTATCTGATGTTAAAACCTCTGATATTCTTTTAAAGAGTTTAATTTTTATTTTTAACAGACATTTCAGTATATTCACATCCCTCTCACATTTGCTGAAAGTGATATAGGGAACAAAGAAGGAAAACGATATTTATTTTGCACCTCCTGTAAGGTGGCATGAGCGAGATCCTTCCACAATCCTTACAACAGACACTATCATCTCCATTTTGCAAGTCAAGAAAGTAAGACTCAGAGAGGTCAAGTAACCTGCTTTAGGTCACAAGGGCCAAGAATTGAGACTGTCTGTTTGCCTAAATCCACAGTTCATTTTTTTTCACTGCTCAAGATGGCTTCTCCCAATTTTATTTTCTTTCTTATGGATAAGGAAACCTCAAAAAGTATAGGTAGCTTCTCAGAAACTGTGATTAAAAACTGGCTTGGTAGCCAGTGAGAGCATCAAAGAGAGCTGGGGGGTCCTCCACATGCCTCCATTGAACTGGTTAGGAAGCAGAAGCCCAAAGTGTTTAGTGTTCTGTCCAGGGTCACAGAGCTAGAACCAAGTCAGTTTTCTTTTTTCTTTTTTTAAAATTTTTATTGGAGTAGAGTTGATTTACAATGTTGTGTTAGTTTCAGGTGTGCAGCAAAGTGAATCAGTTATACGTATACATATCAAGTCGTTTTTCTTGAGTTTGTTTCATGGCTTATCGCATTGCTGCCACATGTTCTGGATTTCCTGGAATAGTATTTGAATGTTTTGCCTGCCAGAAACCAGTGATTCCCAAAAGCCACTGACCAGTCCTAGAGACTCCAGCAGTGGGCATCACAACATCATCCCTCATACTGCTTCTAAAAATGACATAAAACTTGAGCCTGGTCTTTCGTTTGGAACACTTGATCCCTTTGGATGAGCCACAGTAATTGTTCATTAACTACTTGAGGTTGCCTGCAAATCCAGGTGCCTTTCTTGCTTGTTATCAGCAAAGCCATAAACGTTTTTGAAAAATAAGAGGAAATCCTCATTGGCCTTTTTTTGGAGAGGGATACAAATACTGCTGCTGAGAGATGTTGGTTATGAAAATAGGGACCAGGTTTGAATTTGGGAGCCCTTGGCCCTGGATGGTTTACAATGAGGATTTCCTGAAGTGGTACAGAATACTGGTACAGAATTCAGTGTTCACTGCCACTGACAAAAATCTAATATTCCTCCATTCTGCAATTTCTCAGTGCCTGGTGGATGCTAGGCTCAGTTCTGGGCACTGAAGGTTGCGAGCAGTGAGGCCCTGCCTCCTGCAGCTGTCTCTGCTGTGCATCTCTGAGTGCTCAGGTTGCATCTGACTGGCAGCCTGAATTTGTGGAGGCTAGAGTCAGTGACTTTGTGTTTTATGGAATATTTAAAGGACAGTAACCCATTTCCCAACCCCAGCTGACCCCATCACGCTCTGCTGTCTGTGCTCCAAACAGCCTGTCTTCAAGCTGCTAGAACAAAAATACCATAGACTGGGTGGCTTAAATAACAAACATTTCTCACAGTTCTGCAGGCTGGTCAAGATCAAGGTGCCAGCAGATTTGGTGCCTAGTGTGGGCCTACTTCCTGTTTCACAGAGGGCCATATACTTGCTCTGTCCGGAAATAATGAAGAGAAAGCTCTGGGCTCTTCATCCCCTTATAAGGGTGCCAATCCCACCATGGGTACTCCACCCCTGTGACCTCATCCAAACCTAATTACCTCTCAAAGGCCCCATCTCCAAATACCATCACATTGGGGATTGGATGTCAACATACGCATTTGGGAGAGGACACAAACATTCAGTCCATGTGTACCCACCTTTCTGCACAGATCATGGTCCTGTGCTTGTCACATTAAGGATTAAGTCAGCTATCTTGAGTGTTCTCAAGTCCCTGTTATTCAGGCCTCTGCCACTTACAGAGCCAGCCTTTCCTCCCCACCACCTTCACCTCCATGGAGCCAACCTAGGGAAGACCTCTTGGGCCCCAGCTTCACCAGGAAAGAAACCAGGGAAGTATGGCTGAAACCAGGCTGCTGGCCAAGTCCAGTCTCGTGGACCAGTCTTTAGTAGGGGATTAAATCCTTAGTGTGGGCCATGGGTTTCCAAATAGGATGCAGCTGTGATCAGTGCCTGACGATAAAGGTCAAGAGAGAGTGTGATAGCCATGACAAGAGCCAGTGAGGTAGGGGAGTCACCTGGGGTGGGGTGGGGGTGTCGGCTCCTAGCAAATATCCTGGTCTTCAGCTTCCCGAGTCTCCTGCCCTCATCGTGAGCCTGGTGTCCACATACCTGTGTGTACACATGGCCAGTGCCTGCAGGTGGACAAATGGCTGATCTCATGGTTAAGATGTTGCCCACTAGGGAGCACTGGAGGATGCTACATCTGCGATGTCTGGCAGCAGTTGGCAGATAGACAAACAGGCCTCCTATAAGGCAGTAGCTCCATGGAAATGATTAATCTTTTCCAGAAGACTGTCCAAGTTCTTTCCTATTTCAATGAATTAATGTTTTGAAAAGGAAATTCACGTGGTTCAAAATTTAAGGTGACAAAAGGCTGTTCAGCCAGACTCTCACCCTGTTCCCCCAAACCACGGAGCACCCACCCCCATCCCTGGAAGCAACAAGTGTTTCCAATTTAAAAGATTAAGAAACAAAGCCCCTGGATTTTTATTACTGAAACTGAGTGTACTTTCCTCAAAGAGTTCTGTTCCATTTGACCTTGGTTGACAGCCCACTACAATCCTGCCATCCTCTGTAGAGGGAGAGGCCTCCCAGACCACCCCATCCTTGCTCTGCCTCTCCATTTTCCATGGCACTCTGATGTCCTGTGTGTTTGAGTTGTAGTTTTTATCTCCCCCACTAAGACGTACGCCCCTCAAAGGCAGGGATTTGTCTCTCCTGTTCAGTGCTGTATCCCAGCTGCTATGACCAGTGCCTGGTATGTACTTCTCAATAAATAACTATTGAATGAGTGAATACTTGAGACAAATGGTAACTCATTCTAACAGCAACTTGTAGCTTATGCTCTCCAGGGCCCCGTGCTCAGTCAGCATTTGGGGAAAGAACCTGGATAATGGCATTGGGAACAGCCTATAGAGAGGGACCAGGTGATGGCCTGTGGAGGATGAGGGAGAGGAGAAAGGCAAAGTTGATGACAGTGGAGCCCACATGACCAGAGGATGAGCGAGGGAGAAAGACCAGAGTTTGGATGTGGACATGTGACACTGGCGTTGCCTGAGAGTATCTGGGGCAGATGTCCACCAGCCAGCTGGGAACCTGGGAGTGGGCAGAGAGGAAATGAACGTCCAGCCCAGAGAGATGGTGGTTGAAGCCATGTGGGCGAGCGATGTGGCCAAGAGGACTCAGCCTGTGGGCAGAGAAAGGGAGATGAGAGTCTAGACAGAGGAGCAACTTTAAGTCGATGGAGGACTTTCAGTGGGAAGGGCCCCTGCTGAGAGGCCAAGGGGTGGGACTTAGAAGAGATGACCTTTCTTGGTCTTGCCATTGCCCCTCCACCCCAAGCCCTCTAAGTGAGGCAGCGAAATGAGGGAACTTGGAAGGGGTGGCTCTAGCCTAGTGGTGGGGTGGGTCTCACCCACAAGGTGGTTGTATAAGAGTGTGCGTCACAAGCTAGCTCTGTGACGTACAGAGCCTTCGGAAGGTCAGTGACCACATCCATAAAAGGGTACCAATAACTCCTGCCTTAGGGGGCTGTTTGAGGGTTAACTGAGAATTGATGAAGACCACAAAGGACTCCATAAACACTGGCTGCTGTCATCATTGGGATTTTTGCAGAGGAAATGGGAGCTGAAGTAGATGCAATTAGCTGGGAGAGGTTTGGTGGTGCTGGGAAGGAGAGATGGACGTCTGCGGTGCTCAAGTCCTGGCAGAAGACCTCAAAGGTGGGGCTGCAGAGGGATGATGGGGACAGTGGATACTGGCCTGGCCCCACCAGTGGCCCATATCTATAGGCCGCCGGTGGATAAAGCTGTAGGGGAAGTGGTGGAATCTCTGGAAAGTGAAGCTTCCCTTACAGTGAGGAGGTTGAAGACATAGAAGAGCGAGCTTGGGATTGGTAGGACCGGAAGGGTGGGGGACAGAGCCTGGAATTCCCTTCCCCCAGAGTCAGGGGGAAACGGAGAGGTCCCAAAGACATAGTGGGAGGAGTCAGCATTTGGCCAGGACGGGGGTGAGGGCCTCTGGCCAAGCAGGCCTGGCCGAGGGTTGGGTTCCTATAGGGACTCCACGCTTCCTGTGAGAAATGGGATCTTTAGGCTTTCTCAAGAGCAAACCTTACATTTTTTTCCAGCTCTGATATCAGCCTGGCCTGAGAGTGCTTGGGTATAGGGGTGCCCTCCCCTCCCACCTAGGATTGGACCACACTTTCAAGAGGGCAGGTTGGGGGTTATTTTCTGTATTGGTGATGATGAATGCCCTTTACAAACCCATGGGATAAAGGCACAGCTGAAATGACAGAAAGGAGGTACAGGTAAATATTCATTTTTTATTTTAAGAGTTCAGCTATTGAACATGTTACAAAAGAGGTTCAGTCAAAAAGCCCAAAGCCCATGTCATCATCAGACTCCTCAGACTCTTCTTTCTTCGCTGCCACTGTCTTCTCAGCTGGGGCAGCAGTGGTGGAGGTGGCAGGACCTCCTGCTGGTGCCACCCCAGCTGACAGGCAGGCCCACCAGCCCCTTCCTTGCAGATGAGGCACCCGATGTCGACATTGGCCAGAGCCTTTGCAAACAATCCTGGCCAGAAAAGGTCAGCATTTACAGCAGCTGTTTAATGAGGGCATTGATCCTCCGTGACCATCACCTCATAGTTGTGCAGGATGAGGGCCGAGTAGATGCAGGTGAGCTCCGAGATGGAGGCCATGGTACAAGCGAATGCGAGGCGGGCGTGGTGCTAGTCGCCGGATGAAGTGAGGGCCTCACCCCAGTGCGACCCAAGCTTCCTCAGAGGGACTGAGCACCTTAGCGGCAGCTGAGGAGAGGGAGCCAGGTGAATTTTTCAAAGACTGGGATCCACTGACTCCCCAGGCTCAGGTGATATTCAAAATACTTACCAACAGGCCTGTCTCAGGCACCGACAAGTGGAGGTACCAGATGGGCGCTTGGGGGTGTTACTGGTGGTCCATGATGCTTCTGCCACTAGGCCCTACCTCTCCTGTGGTAACAGAAAGGAGAACCCAGGAGGTTGTCACACCTGCAGCTGCTGCAGTTAGCTCCTCTGCTGGCCTGCGTGGGGCCCTGTTGATGGCAACTGTGGCTTGGTGAGTCAGTGTGCCCCTTCCCGCTGGGGCCCTGAGGTGGGAGGGGCAAGGAGCCTCCTCGTACCCCACCCCTAGACCCTTCCAAGCTGCAAGTGAAACTGGAGGCCAAGAGACACAAGCCCAGGGCACGCCCACCGCAGAAGATCACCGTCTTTGCCCTGGGCAGCCTGGCACTGAAGCTTTCCTCCAGCCTCCCAGTTCTGAGTCCTTGGCACTGGGCACCGTTCCCTTGACCCCTCTCCAAGCCTCCCAGTGGCTCCCCAGCTGGCCGCAGGCCACACGAATCTTACTCTGGCTGGCAGGCCTGAGGTCGCTGCATGCCAAAGATGGCAATATGCACAGCCTGGAAGGTAATCCTTTCTTGCTAGGAAAGTGCTTATCTAACTGAGGCAAGCTAGGATTTGAACTGCTAATTGCTAAGCCAGCTTTTCTGGAACTTCTTTTGTGTGTCTGGGAGGTACAGCTGGTCCATGAGGAGGTGGCTCCCATTCAGATGCTGGACTGTGCACTCTGGGGTGTTTTCTGCTGATATTCCTTCTCGTTTTTTGCTGAGTTTCCCAGCCTCTACCTGCCTCTTCTCCACCAACTGGGGCCTACCTGGGCCCTATGAAGTGCCAACCAACCCACCAGCTGTTTCTTGTGCACGATGATGTTACAAGATTGGAAGGAAATCCCTGGATCCAAGGTCTGTGCCAAACAGGCAAGTGATACAGTGATGCTACCTGGCATCGTGCTGTGCCTGGCACAGGTTGGTGGCCCGCAGTGGGCCATCCTTTCAGGCCTCTCCCTGAGCCGCAGTGCTCAGGGTTACAACCCTTTCCTATCAGGTCACCCACTCCCAGCTCCAGCCCAGACCTGATGAGCTGCTCTTGGCTCCTGTGGCCCCAGAAAGGCCTCAGACTCCAGGCTGTGCCAGGCCCTGGCCCTGGCCAACCCCTCTGCCTGTCTTCAGGTCTTTCTCACTCGCTCACTTCAGGAGAGTCTCTGCACAAATGTCGCTGTCAGAGGACTTCCCTGCCCTTTCCTGTTTCTCATGGCACTTATCACCTGACGTCATAGTGTTTGTGATGTCAAATTCTATTCTTTTCACTATTTTTTGCTGCTATTTTGCTGTGCCTAGCACGGTGCCTGACCCACTTTAGCTGTCAGTTAAATAAGTGACTGTTCATGAATGAATGAATGAACACTTCTGCTGTTCCCCTGTCAACATGCATGGAGCTCCACACCTACTCCAGGCTTGAGGGCAGGAAGCTCTGTGGGGTGGGAGTCATGGGGCCTGGCTTCTCAATTCACTGCGTGAGCTTGAGTGAGTCGTTTAGCTGCCTACTTCCAGTTGTAGGAATAGTGTATGAGAACGCACTTATCATAGAGACATAAAGCCCTGAATGGGATATAAACTTGGTTTGAATCCCGGCTCCACCACCTGCTAGCTGTGTGGCCTTGGGCAACATACCTAACCTCTCTGTGCTTCTGTTTCCTCATCTGTGAAATGGGAGTAAAACAGCTTCCTTGAATCAGTCAAGGTTCTTGGTTGCAAACAATAGCACCAACCCAGAAGCTTACTAAAGGGCTATAGGGAAGCTCTCACAGGCTCAACGGAAAGGTGGAAAGCCCAAAACAAAGCTGTCCAGGACACAAGGAAAAATATTCTCTGAAGCATGCCACCAGCACTGCCAACACTGGACCCCAGGGCCACAGACCCTGCTGGCCTTCCCTGAATAGACCGACTCCTAGGCAGTGCCTCTGATTTGTGAAACTCAGATCCAGGGGTCAGGGCAGCAAGTAGAGGAGGCTGGCCCCAGCATCACACAGTGAGGAGCTTGCCAAGCAGGGAAGAGACGCCTGTCCACCACATCACATGCAGAGGGTTGTCCTGAGGATTAGAGTTAATCCAGAACCTCGAACACAGCTAGTGGGAAACCTGGTGGAATCTGCTGGATTTAGAACACGCTTATCCTATGACTCAGTGATGTCAAACTAGTGTGCGTGTCTGGAAGACGGGGACAAAAATGTTAACAGCACTCTGTGTAATCACCAAAAACTGGGAACAGCCAGATGCCCATCGAGAATGGAACACATGAATAAATAAGTACCCTGGACTACTACACAGCCACAAGAAAGAGCAAACTACAACTATATGTAACAATGTGGATAAATCTAAAACACAACACCAGGCATAAGAAGCCAGGCAGAAAACCATGTAGGTTGTATGGTTTCATTTATTTGCACTTCAAACACAGGCAAAGTGGATGCATGATTTTAGAAGCTGGGATAGTGGGTGTCCTAGAACGACAAGAGAAGAAGGGGCAGGAGTGGGGCTCCTTGTGCTGAGAAAGCTCACTTTCTTGATCTGGGTGCTGGTTTCACAGTGTGTTCACTTTGTGAACCTTCATTGAGTTCTTCATTTATGATTTTGTATTTTTCTCTAGGCTTGTTATACTTCAATTAAAAAATCACATACGGGGCTTCCCTGGTGGCGCAGTGGTTGAGAGTCCGCCTGCCGATGCAGGGGACACGGGTTCGTGCTCCGGTCCGGGAAGATCCCACATGCCACGGAGCGGCTGGGCCCGTGAGCCATGGCCGCTGAGCCTGCGCGTCCGGAGCCTGTGCTCCGCAACGGGAGAGGCCACAACAGTGAGAGGCCCGCATACCGCAAAAATAATAATAATAATAATACGGGTTTAAGAAAAAAAGAAAGAAAGAAAGAATTTGTCTCTGGGAAGCACTGGGGATAGTGCCTATGGTATGAGATGAATAAATGTTAGGTCATTGTTGTTACCATCGTCCTTGTCACTGGTTGGTCTCTCTCCCACCCCACACACCCCATCCTCACACACACTGTCCTCCCAGGCTGGAAGAGACCCCTGTGTTCTCAACCCTCAAATGCATTCAGTAGGCAGAGCTGGTGCTGCAAGCACAGGGGTTCTGAGCTCATTTGTGAGTGGTGGGGAAAACCTCCTGGCTCAGCACAACCCATTCACTCCTCAAGGAATTAGCCACTTCCTGCAGAGGCTGGGAGGCCAGAGGGAGTGAGAAGTGGGCAAACAAAGGGCCTGCAAGTAGCTGAGGACAGGAGTGGAGACAGATCAGGGAGGTGATGGGGAGCTGGGGCCTCGGAGGCAGGGAATGTGTTGGAGCCCATCCTGAGGACAGTAGGAAGCCAGGGTAGGAGTAGTCTGTGTGTGCCTGTGTTGGGCATAGGAGAGGTGTATGTGTCCAGTTTGGCTGTGGCTTTAGTGAGGAGAATGGATGAAAAGGGAGCAAAAAACATTCCAGGAGTCCAGTTAGGAAGCCTTTGGTGGTGACCAGGTCAGGGTGAGACCATGGAGGTGGAGAGAATTGGAGGATTCATGGGGCATTCTAGGATTAGAACTGATAGGACTTGGGGATCGTCATCCAGCGTAGAGGGAAGCATGGGGATGGGCGAGGCAGGCGATGACCAGGGGCTTGAGTAGCCCCACAGATGATAGGTCTTGCTCTGTCTGGCACCATGGAGGAGCTGGATTTGGGGTGAGTGTAAGTTAGATTTGGGGAGCAGAGTCAGAAGAGACTGAGACGCAGTGGGCAATGCCTGTGGAGGGTGGGCTTGTGGGAGGGAAGGGAAGCTGTGTGCATAGAGAACCGCTGGCTTACAGGGACACTGCCCAGTTTAGGCAGCCAGCTCAGAGGAGAGGCCCAGATTAGGAGAGTGTAGGCCATGGAATCAGGGTTTCTGGGGCTCAGTGAGAAGGGGGGGAAGGGCTGACAGGGGGATGGGATGGGTGCACAGAGTGAGCCGGGGCCAAGGATGACAGAGATGTGGGGCCTGGTGGGCTTAGCTAGTCTCTAAATTTCCAAATCAATGAGGTGGGCACTGGTGAATGGGAGGACCCTGACCCTTGAGGAGAGCACCCAGCCCAGGGTGGTGGTGCATCAGGGGACATCAGGCTAGATCGCGTGTGTGGAGCCTCTGCATGGTCTCCAGCTAGAACAATATCAATGATAATAGTGAAAGTGGCTCTGGTAGACATTATTACTGTTCAAAGTATCTATTGCCTCTCCCTGGGGGAGCATGACACTTCCCATAATTTGACATCAGGCTTGGCTACCTGACTTGCTTTGGTCAATAACCTGAGCATAAGTGAGGTGTGCCACTTCTAAAAAGAAACTTCAGGAGTCATGGTGCTGCCACGTTCATTCTTATCTCTGCCAGGAGACCTGCAGTGTCCCAGATAAGGGCTGCTCCTTCAACCTGGGTCTTGGAGTGGAGCTGGCTTAGTGCAGAGCGGCAACCAACCCATGACGGACATGTAATGTGAGTCAGAAATAAACCTTGTTGTAAGATGCTAAAATCTGGGGGCTGTTTGTTGCTGCAGTATAACATAGCCTCAGCTGACTGCTACAGCAGCTCGTGGATTTGGAGTGTATACTCTGCACCAGGCACAAATGATTCCATTTGTATAAAATTCTAGAAAACATAAACTTATCTATAGTGACAAAAAGCAGATCAGTGGCTGCCTGGGAACCGGCTGGGAAAGAGGGGGGCAAGAGGGAGGGATTACAAAGGGCATGAGAAAAGTTTTGAGGTGACAGATATGTTCATTATCTTAAGTGTGGAGATGGTTACATGACTGTATATACATGTCAGATCTTACAGACTTTAAATATGTACAGTTTATTGTATGTCAAGTATACCTCAATAAACTGTTTTTATAGAAAACTCAACTCTGTTGGACTAGAATTCTAATAAAATTCTTATCCTTATTTTACAGGTGAGGAAAATGAACCTCTTTGGGATTAAATTACTTGCTGAGGGTCACTCAGCTCTTAAAGGCTGGATCCAGAATCTGAACCAGGTGTGCCTGAATTCAAAACCTGTACCTTTTAACCCTAAAGGAGTTTGAGTGGCAGGCCAAGGGTCCAGGGGTGAGAGCCCCCAGGCATGAATATGGGCTACATATGGAACCCCAGAGACAGCCCCAGCTTAAATACAGTGTTCCCCAAGAGTCACCTTGTGGGGGGAGAGGAGGTGGGCAGATGCCAGGCCCCACGGTTTTCAGAGCAGCCCCATGTCTCCTGGAAGAGTAGGCACAGCATGGCAGCAGTGGGGTTCTGGAGCCAGCTGGTACCCACATGGGAGAGCCGGCTGTTAAAATTTCAGGAATTTCACGAATCAGTTGTTAAACATAGCCGTTATTAAAAATTAAATCATATATGCTTACAATTAAACAAAATATGTGAAAAACAAAGATTATAATACTCAAAACTCATGGCCTCCTAATTATGTTCCCACTCTGGCTGGTGTTTATGCTCTTATGGTTCTGCACACCATTGTGTCTATTAGGGGGAGATGGTCTCTTCCCAGCTCTGCCTCCTGTGGTAGCTTGAATTTGGACTGGTGGGATTATTTACCCCATGGACATGGGAAAAATGCTAAATCAGTGCTAACCCCTCAAGCCCACCCCCTGCGGATTGTTAAACATTTAATCATCACATCACTGAGCCCTAGGGTCTTGGACAGGAGGCTCAGGTCTGGGGCTGAAGGGAGAGGCAAGTACAGACAGAGGCTGGAGGCCCCGGGGCCGCCTATAATGGCGGTGATGAAATGGCTAGCCTGATTCGACCCTAGCTGCCTGACAAGCTTTTTGTGAATTCCCTCCCTTAATCCTCACCACAACCCTGAGAGGTAAAATGCTATTACTACCTGCAGATGAGGAAGCCGAGAAGATATAATACTTGCCCAGAGTTGCTCAGCTAGTAAGTGTCACAGGCAGGATTACAAAGCCTGACCCTTAACTGCTACTGTCCACACACCCTCTGCCCCCTGAAAGTAGCAGTGTTGGACTCAGGGTCTGGTCCCACCGTTTCCTGAAACCTCCAGCCAGGCACAGGCTCCAGGTCCCTAGGAGCCTGGAGTAGGCTTCAGTGACCACTGGGCCCATGGCCCCAGTTCTCCTGTGGGCAGCCTGTCTTGGGGGCCACGTTTTGTGCAGAACTGAGTACCAGAGAGAGGACTGACCCGTTTCCCACGACCGAGGCCAAGGGCAGGCTGACCCCTTTCCAGAACAGTTTGCGCCTCTCAGGGGCCCTGGAGCACTAGGGGACAAGCTGGGCTGGTAGAAGCCCTGAAGCCTCCTGAGGGCTCTGAAGAGGAGAAATTCCAGAATGCTGCAGCCTGAGGGGCCTCTCAGATCCTCCTCTCAGATCTTCCTCTTCATATGTGAGGAAAGTGAAGGCTTGGGAGTGCAAATGTCCCTGAGACTGAGACGGGGCTGACTGTCCAGAGTTGAGTTTCAGAGAAGAGAGTCTTGGAAAAGGTCTCAGGCTGCCAGAGCAAGAGGAGGAAGCCCTGGGAGGCCAGAAGGTTGGAGCAGGTCTCCCAGGTGCCATGAAGGCAGTGCCCCGAGGGCTGGTGGGAAGGATGCCTGTGATTTTCTTTCCGATGCTGGAGGTGAGGGAGGCTGCAGTGCAGGGTTGGGGGTGACAGGTGGGTGTGCTTCAGGTGAGCCACATGAGGAGTGGACCAAGGCTGGCCTGGAAGAGACTGGGGGAGCTGAGGAGGGCCCCAGGGCCCTGCTGAGTGTAGTGGGTTGAATGGTGTCCCCTAAAAAGACATGTCCAAGTTCTAATCTCTGGAACCTGTGAATGTGACCTTATTTGGAAAAATGGTGTTTGATGTAATTAAGTTAGGGATCTGGAGATGAGAACATCTTGGATTATTCAGGTGAGCCCTAAATCCAATGACAAGTGTCCTTATAGGAGATACACAGAGATGAAGGCCACGTGACTCCAGGCAGAGACTGGAGTGATGCAGCCACAAGCCAAGGACCACCTGGAGCCACCAGAGGCTGGAAAAGCCACTGAACCATCCTCCCCAGCACCTTTGGAGGGAGTATGGCCCTACTGACACTGTGATTTCAGACTGGTGACTCTCCATACCAGTGTGAGAATATGTTTCTGTTGTTTTTGACCACCCAGTTTGTGGAAGCCCTAGGAAACCCATCGGTGGGGGTGAAAACGGGCATGTTACAGAGATTCCTCCACTGCATGGGGCAGTGCCAGACGGGAAAGGAGGCTCACAGACTGGCAGGTGGAGTGCGGTGGGCTCAGGCTGGGTGGGCAGAAGGAAGGCCTGCAGAGGGGGACGGATGGGTGGGAGGTGGGGAGAAGCTTGGAGCTCTCAGGGGGATGGGAGAGCCAGGGTCCAGGAGGGGGGTCAGGAAAAGGGCACTTTCAGGAGATGGCAGGTCCTGGGAAGAGACGCGGGAGGGGTGGCCGAGAAGGCAGATGGGGAAACCCCCAGAGCTGAGACTTTCTAGACAAAGAGGCTGACATGCCCAGGGAGAGGCATGCCCAGAGGAGGCATGGGCTATGCCAAGTGGGTCAAAGACGAGCACTGCACCGATATCATCCACGAAGGAATCATTACTGAGGGCTCCTGTGGGCCGTCCGTTGGGAAACGCCGTGCACAGCTTTTCTCGTGTAACTCTCACAACAGTTCGAGGAGGGCTTGTTCCCATTTTACAGGCGAGGAAGGCGAAGGCGAGGGGTAAGGTAGTTGCCCAGCTTGTAAGTGTCAGACCCTGACTGGAAGCCACGTGTCTGCCTGCAAAGCTGGCCTCCTGAGCATCCTGCTCTGCCCTCGGGAGGCTCCCGGGGCAGCCTGTGGCCAGTGCGTGGTTGACTGGGGTGTGGAGCCAGCACTAGGATGGGAGCCAGCCCAGGGGAGTGGCGCTCACCCTGCCTTCTTGCCCCGCCTGGCCTGTCCCTCCCTCTCACCTCGCCTCAGGGACCGCTGTCCCTCCCGCTAGGCTCCCAGTCCATCCTGTCCCTTCCACGCCTGGGACCCCGCTGGGCTCAACTTCGCATCAACAACAGGCTCTTTCCCACTTCCGGCCTTGCCAAGAGAGTCAGCTCTAAAACTGCTCTTTGTCCTTTTTCTTTTTTTTTTCAAAAAATGTGTTTTTGATCAATTTTATAATAAAACCCAAAGTGAATTCTTGAAAACAACAGCAATGAGAAATAAAAAAAGAAAAAACTCTCAGCTCCAGGAAGTGCTGACTCCAGCACCATCCTCTCTAGCCCAAGCTGCAGCACTGGTTCCCTTCCCTCTCTCCCCCAAAACCCTACCTCCACCCACCCATGCACAATTCCTGGTACCAAGCCTCCTAAATATCCCTTAGCCCCTTTGTCTCTGCCTGCTGCTGAGATCCTTCACCTCTGGAGAGGCTCTACGCCTCCCAACTGCTCTTCCAGCCTCCAGTCTGATTCCCCTCCGTGCTGGTCCCCTCTGTGCATGCTCTCCCCAGAGGCTCACTCTGAAAGACAAATCTGACCCCATCAGTGTCCTTTACTCAGAGTTCATAGAGTCTTAACTCCTTACCACGGCATTCAAGGCTTCAATGTCCAGTCCCTGCTTGCCCCAGCTTCATACCCCACCAGGCACCTGACCCCCTGCCTTTGCATATGCTGGTCCCTCTCTCTGCTTGGGACACCCTTCTTCCACCTGTCCGTCAGGATAATTCAACTCAATCCTCAAGACTCAACCCAATTAGTCCCCTCTTTTGATAGCCCTCTCCTGCCCTCCCCAGGCAACAGAGTGGCCTTCTTCCCCACTGTCATGACAACTGGGTGGAACCTGGTTCATTCATTCATCTGATATGTGTCCATTCCCATGCTAGGCACTGGGACACAGCAGAAAACAGTACCGGCCCAGCCTCTGCCCCGGTGGACATTACTATCCCTGCTACTGTTGCCCAGGTAGACCGTGAGTCCCCCAGGACAGGTGCCACCTGCCTGCACAGAGATGAGCTTGGTGCCCACAGGCAGTGTGTGCTCCTTAAATGTTTGTTGACTGAATGACCAACCGGATGAGTGAGTGAATAACCTTAACCCCTTCCAGCTCCCCCTTCCCCAAAGCTTTTCTATCTCCTTTTGTTTTTAAAGTAGTATTTTAATGGTTTTGGTGGTGGTTGCTCCAAAAATAGTACAGATGTATGTTTGTTCTAACAATTCAAAGAATGCACAGGTGTACAAGGAAAAACTGGTAGTCTCTCCCGGCCCTGCTCCCCCCAGCCCCCTGCATCAAGTTGACCTCACTGAAGCCAATGAGATTAATCATTTGGCAGGTGCATTTCCACCACCCCAACACTCATGACTCTATATAAGTCTACATGCACCAAGAAAGTTCTTATGAAGATGAATAATAGTAAATATATTACTTCGGCTCTTGCTTTTTTAACTTAAAAGTATGCTAGGGACATCATTCCAAGGTCATATAAATAGAATTAACTTGATCTCTCCAACTGCTGTGTAATGTTCCCTGTGGATGTTTAATACTTTGTTTAAATGGTACTCTATGGACACTTTGGCCTTTTTTTTTTTTTCTGTAACAAGGAATGCTGCAATAAGCCTCCTCCTACACATCTTTGAGTTCTGGTTGGGTTTCTCCAGGGTTTAGGATAAAGCCCCCAAAGCAGTCACTGGGTCAAAGGGGATATGCATGTGAATTTTTAATAGGTCTTGCCATTTTACTTTCTCAAACAGTTGGAGCAATTCACAAGACTCCAGGAGTGTATGAAAACGTGAGTTCCCCGTACCCTGGCCAATTCTAGATGTTATCAATAGTCTAAACCTTTGCCTGGGCAAAAAATGACATCTCATTGTTTTGAAATTGCATTTCCTGAATACAGCTAAGGTGGAACATCTCTTCATGCAATGGTTGGCCTTTTTTTTTTTTTTTTCCCGTACACGGGCCTCTCACTGCCGCGGCCTCTCTCGTTGCGGAGCACAGGCTCCGGACGCGCAGGCTCAGCGGCCATGGCTCACGGGCCCAGCCGCTCCACAGCATGTGGGATCTTCCCAGACCGGGCACGAACCCATGTCCCCTGTCGGCAGGCGGACTCTCAACCACTGCGCCACCAGGGAAGCCCTGACTGGCCTTTTCTATTTCCTCTTCTGTGAGTTTTTGCCAGTTTTCAATTAAAAAATCACCTTGTAGGAACTTTTTAAACATTATCGATATTAATTCTTTGTTGTATGTGTTGCAAATATTATAATCCCATGTAATAATCGTCTTTTGCCATACAGCAGTTTATATATGCTTAAATGATTTTTAACTCCTTATTACAGGAATTTGAAAACATACTCAAAAGTAATGAGAACGATATAAGGAACTCCCAGTGTACCTACCTCTGAGCTCCAACAGTGATCAAGATAAGGCTAATTTTCCCCCCAGTATGAAGTTTTCCTATTGACGTTGCTTGTGGTGGTTTGTTTTGCAGAAAAAAAAATTTTTTTTGTAGTCAAATTTATCAGTCTTTTCTTTTGAGGCTTCAGGTTTTGTATAATATTTATAAAGGACTTCCCCACTCTGGGATTTAAAAAAAAATTCTCCCATGGTTTCATTCAGTAGTTATAAAACATGATTTGTTTTTCATGGTGGGATAGTATTTCATTATATGGGAAGACCATAATTTACTCAACCAATCACCTATAGCTGCATATTTGGGCTATTTCTGATTTTTCCTGAATTATAAATAATACAAGGCAGTAAAAGCCTTGTCCATGAATATTCTAGTTCATCAGGCTAAATTCCTGAAAGTGAACTTCATTTCCATCCCCAAACTGCTCTCCAGAAAGTCGGGCTGCATTTCTCCCACAGTGGCTTGTGTATTACTCTCAAAATGCCCTCAGAGCCTAAAGCAGAAAGGCAGGGACCCAGAATGGAAGATTCTCTCCCGGCCTGATTGAGCCTTTCTTTGGCTTGTCAGCCATAGAGAGGATTATGTCAAATATGCTAGAGGAGGGGGCCAGGCAGCATGAGACTGGAGGCCCAGAGGAGCTGCTAGGGTATCACTCAGAGCCAACTTTTACTTTACATACAATTCTATACTCCAGTAAACTTGTGACCTGTCTTTTCAGAGCACAGGAACAAATGAGAAAGGGGAAGCAAGGCTGCTACTAAGAGCACCCTAGCCCACTTGTGCTGTTTCTAAAGGAAGAGAAAGTGCATGTCAGTCAAAAAGCAATCACTTTGGACCATGGTGATGCAGTGCTAAACTGTCCCACAGATCCCAGTAATGGATGCGGGAGAGTCAATTAGACTGGGTGATCTCGAAATTTGCTTCTAAACCTGAGATTCTGGAAGGTATCTTGAACTTTATGGTAGGCAGACTAACGCCCCCTCCCTGAAGATGCCCTTGTCCTAATCCCTGGATTCTGTGAAGATGCTTTGCTATGTGGCAAAGAGTAATTAAAATTGCTATCAGCTAACCTTAAAATAGGGAGATTATCTTGGATTATCAGGGTGGACACAATGTAATCACAAGGATCCTTAAAAGCAGATGCAGCAGGCCAAAGAAGAGTTAATGTCAGAGTGATACAATGTCAGAAAGACTGGATAGGCCACTGCTGGCTTTGAAAATGGTAGGGGACCACAAGCCAAGGAATGTGGGCAGCCAGAAAAGGCAAAGAAATTGATGTTCTGTAGAGCCTCTAGAAGGAAGCCCTGTGGACACCCTTGAATATAGCCTAGTGAGATCCATCTTGGACCTGACTTACAACACTGTAAGATAATAAGCGTGTTGTTTTAAGTTGTGTTAATTTGTTACAGCAGCCATAGGAAGGGAATACAAATATCATCTGGTACTGCCCAGTAAAAAAGATACCCAGAGAAGAGGAGTGCCCTGCCCCTGGCTGCACAGCCTCTGGAAGCAACATACTCCTAGCTCTGGTTTTTTTTTTTTTTTTTTTTTTTTTTTTTTTGCTAGGTCCTGCTGCTTCTCTGCCTTCTTAATGATGAGCCCCAGGTATCACAAAAGTTAAATTCTGTGCTGCCGACATTCAATTATCGGGAACAGCCATCTCCGGGGGATGCCCAGTTTATTTTTTTGAATGAGTGGGGCTCCCCCCACCCCCCGCGCCCCAACTCGAAGGGCGAGGCTTTGTGTTCCTCCCCCAAGGGCAGATGCTGTCCAGATGGGGGGGCGGGGCCCTGGGGCTCCGGCCACAGCGGGGCTGGGGGGCGTAGTGGGGTGAGGTGTGGAAGCGGGAGACCTGGAACCGAAGAGCAATTCCAGGGCCTGCGGGCCGGCCGTTGTTGGACCGGCTCCCTATCGGGGGTGCTCCTGGGAGGCTGCGGGCAGGCGGGGGAGGAGTCCGGGCGGAGCTGTGGGGGGGCAGAGGTTAACCCGAGAGTAGTGGTCGGGTCAGGTTACTTCCCTTTACAAAGAAGGGGAAAGGAGGAGTCAGGTCCTAGTGGGCAGTGGCCGTGGCTGGTCCGGCTCGTCGTTCGGGAGAGGAGGCTCCGAGCAGGTCAGTGTCGGGCGCCCTGGCGGCCACAGGCAAGTGGAGCGCGGTGGAGAGGGTCTGCGGGGCGCGGAGGGGCTGCGGGGCAGCTGCGGGGCGGCAGCCACAGTGAGGAAGGGACATCGACGCAAGCGCGCGCAGAGACCCCCGACGTCCCTGCCGACGCCCCCTTCTCAGACCGGTACACTGAGGTCCAAGGAGAGCGAAGAATTCTTTTGGCTGAGATCCCGCTATGATCTCGCGGCCGAGTTGGCTCCGCAGCGGGCCTATCAGCCGGGCAGGGGGCCGTCCACCTGGGGAGGTGGTCCCCGGGGCGGGGAGGGCAGCTGCCGGCGCCTCTGGGGGAGGGCAGATGGAGAGACCCCGCTGGTGCAGCGGACTCTACCCCGCTGGGGTCTGAGGCAGGGTGGTGTGGGGACAGAGGTGCGAGCGTGGTGACTGTGAGGCACCGCAGCTCAGACTCGTAGTGGGTGGGGCGGAGCCAAAAATGAACGGAATCCCGGCCAGCCTTTGGGGTCTATACAGCCCCCAGAGGAGGAGCGGGGGGGGGGGGTCCAGGGTCAAGGCCGCAGTAGGAGTCCCCCTTAGCTAACCTTGGACGTTTTGCCTCCGTCCAAAGCCTTCCCCCCGACCGCTTAAAGGGAATTCCCGCTGAACAAGCATCGTCTCCCTTGCTCCTTACAACCCCATAGTTCGCGGGTTCTCCTGAGGCAGGAACGGAGCGCCCGCTCCAGCACTCCCTGGCAGCCGAGAAGAGCAATGCTCCTACTGCAGCCCGCACTTGCTCTGCGGAGGGGTCCTCCAGATGAGCCAGTGGGGCCCTAACTCTGCACCTCCAAACCCCCAGCAGTGCAGTGGGCACGGGTGCCCCAGTTGGGTCATGCCTTGGGTTTTGTAACTTGAATCCGCCTCCTCCCTCCAACCCAGCCCAGGGACTGCACCAACCAGGCAGTGTGGTTGAATTGTCAGAGTACTGTTCTCAGTCAGGCCTAAGGTATGATTGTGGCTTAGTCTCTGAGTCTCTAACTGACCTGGACCTCTCTGGGCCTTGCCTTATTCACCTGTAAAAGCAGAGTCTTGGACTAGATGGGCCCTTCCGTTGGTTGTCTGTGTTTGAGGAGCTGGCTGTAGATATGTGAGGTGGGGGAGGGGAGAAATGAGGGCATGGTCACACGGAAGAGGAAATGGGCCTCCAATCCACCAAAGATCCCTTTTGGACACATTGGGGGCAGCGGAGGTGGGGAAGGCAGGGTGCCTCGCCCCTCTCTGGCAGTGGGCTGGCATCCTCCACTAGTCCACCTCCCTAAAAAGCCCTAGAGTAAAGCTAGACTATCAGTGGAAGAAAGCTTACCCCAGAGAGCTGCTCCCACTTCACAGATGGAGAAACAGGCTCAACTGTGTGAGGCAGACCGGCCACCTGCCCTGTGATTCCCCCAGAGCCTTCTAGGGAGTGGGGCATAAGCTCCTTCCCATTTCCACAACCCTTAAGCCAAGTCCTCCAGCCACTTTGCTTCAAGAGTTTTATTGCTAAGCATTCTGGGAAGACAGGTGGGGGGTCCCCACGTGGGAAGGCATCAATCAGGGTATTGGAATGGGGCCTAGTTCCTGGGCCTCTGGCTCTGGTGGAAAATCCAGGACCCCATGCTGGGGGCTATTCGAGAGTCTAGGAGGGATGGCAGGGACAGTAGGCCAGCTGTTCACACTGAGTCCCCGGGGTGCCTTCCTTCACACAGGCCAACAGCCGTCACCTCCAGCCTGGGCCCAACCCTGGGTGTCCGTCATTGGAGACGCTACAGTGGTTCGGGTGCACCCTTGAAGGCAAGCCAGGGTCCTCCACAGAGAGCTGTGTCTGGTAGCACAGTGCTCCCCCTCTGATAAGAAGTTCCACTTCCTAGAACCAGCCCCTGCTCCCAGTCCTGGTCTGGGGGCAGGGAGCTCATGGCCCCTTTGTAGAGCCCCCAAGCTGACTTCCACCAGGTTGCCAGTCTCTCAGCTATTCCTTGCAGCAGCCACTCCTGCCCCCTGTCCCTTAGTGTGCCTCTAAAATTGAGAAGAAGGGACACACAGTTCCCCTAAAAGATGATCAGGTCTTTCATCCTGCCCAGATTGGCCTTCCTTAACTTGTTGTCATGTGTTGTTATGCTAAAAGGTGTGTGTCTCCTCCTGTGGTCTTTTAACCCTCCTGGGCACTGCCTAGTAGGAAATGTGGGGAGCTGTATGAGAGGATGCTTTGGGAGGCACATATAGTTAAGCAATAGAACCTGCCACTAACTAGCTGTGTGACCTTGGGCAAGTCACTTAACTTCTCTGTGCCTTGGTTTTCTCAACAGCCAAATGGTGGTGATTATCCTGATGGTGATTATCTGTTCAGTTACACAGATGGGAGTTTCCAGACAGGATCCACAGCCCAGAATGGCCCTTCCGAGGCTGGTGTACTTCCCCAACTCCAAGAGGGCCCCTTCTGCTCCTTTGCTCCTGAGTGCCCTTGCATTGGGCTCCAGAGGCCAAAATAGGAGCTGACTTCCCATTAGGGCCTTCTGCGGTTCTCACAGGATGGACAATGTCCAAGGCTCCCAGAGGAAGCACCCTGGGGGCTGGCCCAGGCCCAGCCTCACGCAGCTGTGGGTGGAGACCTCAGAAGTCTGGGAGAAGGCCAGGGGCTGGAGGGGCCAGAATGTGCCCTGCACTGGGGCCCCAGCCTCATCCCTGCTCCTAACTCGCTGCTCCTTCAGAGCAGACAGATGGGCTTCAGGTTGTTCCATAGCTCCCAGCCTGCACAGCCTGAAGCTGAGGAGGATAGGGCGGGGAGGTGTTGAGCGAGCATGAGCAGCAGCTTACGCCAAGACCCAGCGATCTGTGAGGGAGCTGGGACTGCACAGTTGTTTGCCTGACTGCTGGTCCTGGCTTTCCCCACTACAGCCCCTCCCAGGCTCCTGGCGTTGTCATGTTTGAATTCAAGGCAACTTGTACCCCCATATCTGAGATAAAGCTGACTTTTCCCATTCAATTAATGCCTTCTACACGAGTGGCTATGCCTCAAATATTCTCTAACATGATTGTTGTCAACCTTAATTTTTTTTTTTTTTTTAATTTAGAACTTTTGTTCCCGGACCAAAACATAGGCAGGGCAGAAATAAATAAACCCATAGATGGGAAGGCTGCTTTGGTTGAGACCGGGGCTGGGTACTCAGCTTCGCCCCCATCAAGAAATGAATGGTAAAAGGAATGCACACATTCTGCTCGCCTGCAGAAATCTTCCACTCCAAAGACAGTCTGCAGGTGATGCCACCCCAGAATCATACAAGGTGGAGCAGTGATTCCCCAAGTGAGTGCAGCTAAACAAGATGATTGTAGTGGCTACCTAGATGAATAGTTTTAAAATCAATAGTCATAAATTGAAATGTGTATCAGAAAAAATATAACGTAATACATCCAACCATGACTTCTTGGTCGTTATTGCTCAGAAGGAGAGTAAGTAGTGAATTTATTTAAAGAAAAATGTTAACTAAATAATGTGCAGGAGGATCACAGATATGGCAAAACTCACAAAAGTGGTTTGTATGCACAATCTAGGAGCCCAAGAAGGAACGTGAGGCATAGAGGGGAAATCTGTGCCGAGGATCCAGGGTCTGAATTAACGCCGAGTTTGGTCTTTAACCACTGCCTCTCGCTTTCTTATGGCTGCTCCATTTCGCGAGCATGTGTTACCTGCCTGCTGTGTACTAGGTGCTTGCCTGGTATGGAGGATATCATCCTCATGGCGCTGAGTCTTGGGGGTGCTGGGAGAGCTGCCCCGGGATAGCATCGCTGAAGTGAGCTTCCAGGATGAGTGGGTGGTATGTGAAGGAAAGATAGAAGCTGTCCAGGCCCAAAGAGAAGCTTGGGGTAAGGGTGAGGTGGGGGTGAGGGTGAGGATGAGGGTGGAGTGGGGGTGGAGGAAGGAAGAGATGGTGGGCTTGAGAAACCAAAAGAGGCCAGTGGGGCAGAGCAACAGGGGGAGAAGGCTTGAGATGAGACCAGAGAATCATTGGAGGCTAGATCACACTAGACCTATAAGCCAAGGCAGGGATTGTAGACATTGTCATTCATTTAGCCAGCATTGAGCTTCTGCCCTGTGCTAGGCATGGAGGGGTGTACAAAGTCACAGAGGCTTCCCCTGAGGTGCCTTCTCTAGTGAGAAGCTTTTGAACACATAGATGGCCTTAAGTGCTGTGATAGAGGTGTGAACCAGAGGCCAGGGAAGCACCCGGGGGAAAGGGGCTGCCTGTTCATGAGAAGGCAGTGATGTTTGAGCTGGGTTTTGAAAGATGAGTAGGAGTTTGACAGGAGGGAGAGGCAAGGCATTCCCGGCAGTGGAAACAGGATGGGTAAAGGCACAGAGGTATGAAAAAGTCCAGGGAGTTTGGGGAAATACCCACAACTGGAGCCACATCGGGCATTGGAAAGAGGAGAGGCCAGAGGGTCAAGTCCACAGAAGGTTTTCAGGCTCAAGACAGAGCTGAGGTTTCATTCCACAAGCAGTGAGGAGCCAGAGACCAGGTTCAAGCAGGAGAGGACGATCCCTCTGCCAAGGTGTGTGGGCACGTTGGGTGACAGGGGAGAAGAACATGGTTACTGCTACCCAGTGGGGTGTAGAGATGGCCATGCCTGGGCCTTGGCAGGGGGCTGGAAGAGGGATCCCTTTTTATTATTAGAGAATGTGGGGGCTGTGGAGCATGCCCCTCTATGTGCCCCCAGCCTGGGCTGGCACAGTACCCAGAACAGGGACCTCTCATTACAGGGCACTGGGCTGCCTGCTGTGCCAGCTTTGAAGACCAGAGGCCCTTTCCAAAAGGGTAAAGATCCCAGCCAGCTGGGCCACGGACTGTGTCCAAAGCAAACAGGAAAAGGCCACGATGGGCCAGGCAGGGCCTCTTTCTTTGTTTGGAGTAGAGATTAGGCCAATCAGGCTTATGTGTCTTTTTGCTGCAAAGGTGGGAGAGGGCTTCAGGTCCTACAGAGTGAAACTTGTTGCAAGGGGATGCATGACCCCTGGGTGCCAGCCTTCAGGGGTACAACAGGGATGGCTTTCCTTGGCAAATTCTAGCCCTGATGAAGGGAGACTGGAAGCACATACTTCTCACTCTCAGTCACCCTCAGGGGCTGCTGCTCCCTCTGTCACCATGCCCAAGTTGCAGCCCTCCCTCGGTACTTGGCTTCCCACTCTTGCCCCTTGGCCATCAGCCCAGGCCTAGGAGGGGTGGCTGTAGGTCACTGCAATGGGAAGTCCACACTGTCCAGACCAACGCCCTGGGGGGCAGGTCTCTAGAGAGAAAGAGGGAAGTGCTGACGGCTCAGAGCGCCCTGGAGCCCAAAGATGGGCACCCAGGATTCCCCTGAAGACCCTGTACAGGGATGCCTGAATGAATTAACCTATGAACACTTACCGTCCATGCATGCATTTGTTTGCCAAGCCTCCAGGTGGGCTCACAGGTTGCTGGCCCAAGACGGGGCAGGGAGTGGCCAATGAATGAGGAGCTGACAGACCAGATGAGGGAGGAGACAAGCGTGGGCCCTGAGATGCATCTGGCCCTAGCAAGAGTCTTGCCTGTCTGCCATGGTTGGAGGAGGGCTCAGAGAAGGGGGTAGACAGTTCTCCCAGGGCTAAGTGGGAGTGGAGACAGGGGTGGAGATGGGCTGCAAAGACTCCAATAAGGAGTGACGCCTGAATTGACTCACTCATTCATCCATGCACCCATTCACGCCTGTGTGCATTCACTCAGCAAATATGTATTGAGCAACTACTATGTGCCAGGCACCGTGCCTAGTGCCAGTGGGCAGAAGCAGCCAGGGACCTGCTCTTATGGGGCCTGCCGTTGGTCGGGGAGACAGGCAACACTCAAATCATCACCACACAGATCAAATGGAAAATTGTACTGAGTTATAGGGCTTTGAAGAAGAGGTTTGTGGTTCTAAGGGGCCTGACCTAGTCACGGAGGTCAGGGTGTCTTCTCTGAGAAAGACTTGAAGAATAAATAGGAAGTAACCAGGGCAAGAAGGGGGAGAAGATGATCCAAACAGAGGGAACTGCACATGCAAAGGTCCTGTGGTGGAGGGTCTGGGTGAAGGCCAGAGTGGCTGGAGTGCCACAACAGAGGGGAGTGTGGTGAGAACGAGGTTGGGAAGTGGGCCAGCTGATAGCACTTGAACTTGTGGGTGTCTTTAGAAGATTTGGTCTGAATTCCAAGAGCAAAGGGAAGGTTTTAAGCAGTGGTGCAAAATGATCCAATTTGTGTAGCAAACTAGTTTGAGGGGGCCCAAGTGGAAGTGAGGAGTCATGAGGGTCCAGCAGTGCCCACATAAACAATGACAGTGGCTTTGACCAAGGACATGGTGAGATTGGGGGGCAGGGTGAGTTGGATGTTGGGGTGAGGGTCAGGTGATATTGAGGTCTGAGGAACTGGGCTGGCAGATGGGAAGGGTGACGATGAACATCATATTCCTGTAAGAACATATTATATTGAGCATGATAAGTAATATCTTCCTTTCTACCAAGGATAGAATGGTTGACCTCTGAGTAAGAAAGAAGGGAAGGGAAGGATTTTCAGGTTCTACTATATGGTATTTAATATGTTTTCTCATTAAATCTGTTCAACAAATCTGAGAAGTAAATACTATTATTTATGTACGAGGAAAGGAGTCTCAGAAAGGTAAAATTACCTGCCCAAGGTCACGGCTGGGAAGAGGTTACGGCTCCACCAGCCTCCTCTCTTAAAAAAAAAAAGAAAAAAAAAAGGCAAAACAACTTATTTCATTCTTCTCAGTGAGCTTATAATTGAGGAAAAAGTTTTTGGCAGAAGGGAAAGGGAGGGGAACCTGGAAGAACTCCCTGCTCTGAAAGAATGCAAGGGAGCCTGGGGCCATGTCACTGAGGAGCCCTGGGCATCCATCCAACCACAGGGGTGAACCAATGTGTTCTTGACCCGAGCCGGAAACCAACTCTCCCTTTCTCTTCATCTCCCACCTCCCTGCTCCTGGGAAGTCCTTCTAACCTCCTGGACCTAACCTCGATCCTCCTGTTCTGGTGCCCATTGTCTCCTCTTGCAGGCAGATCCAAGCCACCTGGCCGCTCCCTCTCCCCGCTGGGCACGAAGCCTGACGCCTGCCCTTCAGCCCTCGGTGGGCTTCCAGGAAGCCTGCAGCCTGTAACCGGACAGTTTGCTCCCAGCAGGTACCCCTGAGCTGCACTCCGCACACTGTTCCTGGATCTCCTCTCCGAAACCTGGGCAGAGTGTGTTCCCACCCAGTCCGGTGACCTTCGCCTGTCTGAGCCCTGGTTAATTTTTGCCCAGTCTGCAGGCTGTGGGGTTCCTCCCCTTCAGGGATATAAGCCTGGCCCGAGGCTGCCCTGTTCCCCACCTGTCCTGAGCCTCCCCAAGCTCCCTCTGCACCCTCACCATGGCCAAAGGATTCTACATATCCAAGGCTCTGGGCATCCTGGGCATCCTCCTGGGCGTGGCGGCCATAGCCACTATCATCGCTCTGTCTGTGCTGTATGACCAGGAGAAGAACCAGAATGCCGGGTACGCCACCACCGTGGCCCCTATGAGCCCCGTGACCACCATCACCACGGCCACCACCTTGGATCAGAGCAAGCCATGGAACCGATACCGCCTACCCACGACACTGTTGCCTGACTCCTACAAGGTGACACTGAGGCCCTACCTCACTCCCAATGAGAATGGCCTGTATATCTTCACGGGCACAAGCATCGTCCGCTTCATCTGCAAGGCCCCCACTGACGTCATCATCATCCATAGCAAGAAGCTCAACTACACCACAACCCAGGGGCACATGGTGGCCCTGCGGGGCGTGGGGGGCTTCTCGGCCCCCGACATCGCCAGGACCGAGCTGGTAGAGCCCACGGAGTATCTGGTGGTACACCTCAAGGGCTCGCTGGAGTCAGGCAGAATGTACGAGATGGAGAGTGCATTTCAGGGGGAGCTGGCCGACGACCTGGCAGGCTTCTACCGCAGCGAGTACATGGAAGGCAATGTCAAAAAGTAAGTCAGAGCTGGGTCTGCTGGGGGGCAGATCCTAGGTGCTGAGGCAGAGCTGGACCCTGGGAGCTAAGGAAGGGCTTGGGTTCGGGGCCTTTGAACCTTCGGGAGTCCTTGGCTGGCCCATCACTCCATCTGCAGCTCCGGTAGAGCAGCTACCAAGACAATCGACCCTTTCCCGGAGGGCTCCTCTATACTTTATTAGGGAGTAGGGATGAGAGATGAAAGTGCCCCTTGGATAGATAGGAAAACAGGCTCTGAGGAAAGAAATTTGCCAAGGTTTCCCAGCCAATACAGGGATGGAGCCTGCCAGGACTTTGACCCTGAGTCCAGAAGGAGCTCTGCTCTCCCACGTCAGCTGGCCTGTCGGCCTAGAGGCGGCCTGGGGGAGGTGGGGAGGGCAGGGATTAGGCCAGGCAGCATCTGTGCACCCCATCCCTGCACACCCAGCAACATCCTGCAGCCCCAGCCCCACACACCCACACGGGCACAGGCATTAAGCTGGCACACCCTCTAACCCCCGCTTCGGGCAGGGTGCTGGCCACGACACAGATGCAGTCTACAGATGCCCGGAAATCCTTCCCGTGCTTTGACGAGCCGGCCATGAAGGCCACATTTAACATCACCCTCATCTACCCCAACGGATTCACGGCCTTGTCCAACATGCCGCCCAAAGGTGAGCAGGTCTGGCTGGGGCCACACATCCTTGGAAAGCAGACCCCCAGGGCTGGGGCACAGGGCAGGGAGAGGGCACAACCCCACATGCCTGTGTGCTCTCTGCCCAGGTCCCAGTGTCCCGTTTGCAGAAGACCCCAAATGGAACGTCATTGAGTTCGAAACCACGCCTGTAATGTCCACATACCTTCTGGCCTACATCGTGTGCGAGTTCACGAGTGTGAAGACAGTGGCACCCAACAACGTCCAGGTATGGAGCTGAGGCCACCTATCCTTCCTCGGGATTGGTCCTGGCCTGGGAGATATTCCTATTTATCCTCATCCTTGTCCCAGCCCCTGACTTGCTAGGCAGTGTTTGAATCCCAGTTCTGAGTGATCTTGGGCAAGTGCCTTAGGTTCTCTGACCCTCCGTCTCTGCATCTGAAAAGTGGGACCCTCCTCATGAAGGGAGTTCCCGACTCCTGGGTGCCAGACAGATGGTGTCTATGGCTATTGTTATTCCCCGAAGGCCCCTGCCTGTGACTCAAGGCTCTGAAGAGACACCCCCGCCCTCTCCTCCGCTGACCAAGCCTCCCAGTTTAACTTAGTTGGTCCCCCAGCCTGCCAGGCTTTGGGACTCGGCCCACCTGCACCAGGACCCAAGAAGGGCCCCTGACCTACCTCTGTCTTCTTTACAGGTCGGGATCTGGGCTCGGCCTAATGCAATTGCAGAGAACCATGGCAATTATGCCCTGAACGTGACAGGTCCCATCCTAAACTTCTTTGCCAAACATTTTGATACACCCTACCCACTCCCAAAATCTGGTGAGTGAGGTACCTCGCATTGGGGGGAAGTGGATGGGTCTCCCCCCATAGCCCGAGGCCATCCCACCAACAGCCTGGACTCCCCAGACCAGGTTGCCTTGCCCGACTTCAACGCCGGTGCCATGGAGAACTGGGGGCTGGTGACCTACCGGGAGAACTCGCTGCTGTTTGACCCACAGGCCTCCTCCAGCAGCAATAAAGAGCGGGTTGTCACTGTGATTGCTCACGAGCTGGCCCACCAGGTAGCCCCCCCATCATGGGGAGTGCAGACAAAGAACGAGGGGGGCTCTGGGAGGAGACGGCACAAGTTGTGGCTCCGTCCTTGGCAGCTGAGAAGGGAAGAGTTCCACCTGGCAGGGTGTCAGGGAGGAGAGTCATGATGATGTCGGGGAAGCCGAGCTCAAGACTGGCACGCTGGGAACACTCGGTGAAGGGTAGCTCTGGGTACCGTTAGTGACCGCAAGGCGCGAGCGGCTTGCCGGGCTGACCTCCCCTCCCCCACAGTGGTTTGGGAACTTGGTGACCCTGGCCTGGTGGAATGATCTTTGGCTGAACGAGGGCTTTGCCTCCTACGTGGAGTACCTGGGTGCTGACTATGCAGAGCCCACCTGGAACCTGGTGAGCCCGCTGCCCAGGGACCTCTGGGGTCTGGGATGGGGGAAGACCTGGGTCACCCCCTCCCAGGCCAGTCTCCTGATGGCTGCTGGGGATTTGCAGAAAGACCTCATGGTGCCGAACGAGTTGTACCATGTGATGGCTGTGGACGCGCTGGCCTCCTCCCACCCCCTGACCACCCCTGCCGAGGAGGTCAACACACCTGCCCAGATCAGCGAGATGTTTGACTCCATCTCCTACAGCAAGGTGCTGCCCAGCCCCCGTGCTGGTCCTGAGATAGTAGGGGTCATGGGAAGGGAGGTGGGATCTCGGCCCACAGGGGCCCACCGAAGCTGGGGGCTCCGGGAGCACCTGTCCCAGCCCAATGGGGACACAGGGTCTCCTGCTGGCTCGGCGCAGCCTTCTGAGCCCCCTGTCCTCCACCAGGGAGCCTCGGTCATCAGGATGCTTTCTGAGTTCCTGACTGAGGACCTGTTCAGGAAGGGCCTGGCGGTGAGTACCCTTGGCCAGCCATAGGGTGGGAGGTGTTTCCTCCAAGCCCCGGCCTACCACAGAGGCTGAGTGGTAGAGCCTGGGGCAGCAGCTTTACCCTCACCGTGCCCTGTCTTTCCACAGTCCTACTTGCATGCCTTTGCCTATCAGAACACCACCTACCTGGACCTGTGGGAACACCTGCAGATGGTCAGTAACAACCAGCCCCCCTGAAGCCATTCTGTGGGGGTCCTGAGATGCTGAAAGTCCTTGGGGGCAGCACACGTGTAAGAGAATGTGCCCAGCTCCACTGCTTACCCTCCCAGGCAGGCCATCTGGAGGCTTGGTTGCTCATCTGTAAAATGGGCACAATATTGTCTCCTTGAAGGAGGTGTTACGAGAGCCTGGGTCATGAGCCCTGGCAGGCAGCCCCCTTCACGCTACAGTGAGCTCTGTGAGGGCAGCTGAGGAGTGCCGTCATCTGAGTAGCGAGGAAACGGGCTCTTGTGGTTCCCAAGCCCAAGCCTTCCTCTCCCTGGAACTTTGGAGCCAGTCATTCACCTACTCAGCATTCCTGGCCGCCCTGCGCCCTGGCTGGCCCCTCCCAGACATGACTTTGCACACACCAGAACCCTCAGCGCGCTCTCTGACCCTCCTATCCAGCCTCACCTTGCATTCCTGTCCATTCAGACCCTGAGTGGCCCCTGTCTTTGGGCAAACCCTCTGACCACTCCCACCCTCCCGCCTGCCCCTCCTCCCCACCTCTCTTGAGACTCTCCCCATCATCCCCCATCATGTCTTCTCCTTCACGGCGGCCCCCACCCCTTCTCTGTGGCCCTGGTCAGCCCTACCGATCCCCCCATATGCCTGTGCTCCATGACCAGCCTGACCAGGGAGGGGAGGCCCAGGGCCTTGTCACAGAGTCACAGCTGGGCTCCAGGGCCCTCCTGGCCAGTCTCCAGCCCGACATCCGTCTGCCACGAGGCCGGTCCACCTCCCACACCTCCCACAGCGTCAGTCCCTCCCCTCCGCTTCCACTGTCTTCCTTGCCCAGCCTCAGTTTCCAGCGCCTTCCTTTCTTCCGAAGCCAAGCCCTCCTCCACACCAGCACCCCTCCAGCTCCATCTGCCCCTCCCTCTTTCCCTGAGCTCCTTCTCTCTGCAGCCCCCCTAGAGATGCCCTCTCCCTCAGCTTGCACCTTCCGACAGGGTCTTCTGCCCTCTATTTACGCTGTTCTTAGTTTTTTATTTTCTCAGTTATTAACAGGTGTGGTTGGTTTTTTGTTATTATTATGAAAGCAATGCACACACATGGAAAAAGATGAAAAAAGATTTAAGACAATAACAACCACCCTAAGCCCATCCCCAGACCCTCATCCAGGTGCGTTTCCTTCACATCGCCACGAGCCTCTCCTTCACGCTGCCTGTGACATGCGGACACTGGTTTTCCTTCCTCTCTGTCTCCTCTCCCTGCCTGTCCTCCCGGGTTTGTTCAGGCTGAGCCATGGGCATCCTGGGTGCCCCTCCCTGACACACACCCACCTGAGGGTGGATCACAGAATGGGAGGCCACATAGATTTGCTTAATCAAAGTGGAATGAACCAGAGGCTGGGAAGCTCTTGGCTCGTCCAGCACTGGGCAGCCGAGGAGACAGAGAGCCGGGCTGGGACCCCAGCTCCTGCCTCCCAGCAAAGTGGTACCACTAAGGGGAGGCCAAGGGTGCAAGGGGAGAGTGGGTGGGTGGGAGAATGGCAGTTGCTGATGGCTGCACCATATCCCTCTGCCCAAGGCTGTAAACAATCAGTCGGCCATCAAGCTGCCAGACACCGTGCGTGCCATCATGGACCGCTGGACCCAGCAGATGGGCTTCCCTGTCATCACTGTGGACACCAAGACAGGGAGCATCTCCCAGAAGCACTTCCTCCTTGACCCCGAGTCCAGCGTCACCCGCCCCTCAGTGTTCAAGTAAGCAGATGAGGTCACTGAGACAGGCGTCCTAGTGAAGGTTCTGAGGGGCAGTTGCTCTGGGACCCTCTGACCATAGCAGGGCCTGGCCCGCTGTGGCCCTGCCACAGTGGCTGTAGACAGTCTCCTTCCTGGGCCAGGAGGATGGGGGCGTTTTAGTGCCAGAGTTGGGCAGAAACTGGAAGTCCGGGCAAGGCTGTTCTTTGCTGGCAGTGCCCAAGAGCTGCCGTTTCTCACACCTGGCCTCTGGATCTCTTGTTCCAGATACCTGTGGATTGTTCCCATCTCATCTATCAAAAATGGCAACCAGCAGGGCCACTACTGGCTGCAGGGCAATGCAGCAGGTAATCCAGCCCTGCCCTAGTGGACAGCAGCCCCATCCCATACTCCCAGCTCCTGGCCCATGTTCTGGGGTTATGGCAGGCCTCAGCCAGGGCTTCCTTCATCGTTTCATTCAACAAATGGAGCCAGCTTCTTTGGTTCTAATTTCTACGCTGTGTGACCCTGGCCAAGTTACCATCTCTCTCTGGTCTCCATTTCCCCATCTATACAATGGGGCTAGGAACAGTATCTACCCCATTGAGTTGTGTGAAGGTTAAAGAAGAGGATTCCCATGAAATGTTTAAAACAGTGCCTGGCACATAGTATGAGCAGTCCTACTCTGCCAGGCACTGAGGAAACCAAGGTCAAGGCAAGTCATCCTCTGCCTAAGCCAAGGCTGCAGGTGAAGGGAAGGAAGACAAGCAGTTCAAACGTTCCAGAGCTGTGCTGAGTGCTTTAACGGAGGCACATGTGGCCTCTGGGGTACTGGGGCAGGTGGGTAGGGAGCGGGGAATAGGGAGCTTCAACTTCATGGAGAGGTCAGGAAACACTGGAGGAGGTGAGCTGAGTCAGAGTAAGAGCAGGAGTTCGCCAGGCTAATGGCAGCAGAGAGAAGCAGTCCAGGCAGAGTCAAGAGCAAGCGCAAGGCTTGAGGTAGGACAGAGCTCGGGGACTGAGTGTGGCTGGGGCAGAGGTGCGCCCTCGGTGAAGCTGAAGCGGGTCCCTGCAGGCTGCAGGAGACAATGGCTATGTCCTCGGGCCAGGAGGAGCTGGGACAGGTGGGAAGTGGGAAAGCCATTGGGTCTGACCTGCAGTTATGGAAGGATCCCCTCTGGCTGCCAGGAGAAAGGGTGGAGGGAGAGCCGTGAGGAGGGGGCACAGAGCCCCCAGGAAGAGATGAGCGGTGCTGGGGGCTAACTGGATGGGAGGCGCTGCCTGGGTGTGATGGCACTGTTACAAGTGGAGAGGTGGGAGGAGGAGGGGGTGGAGGGGGAGAGGCCACCTGGGGAGTTGAGTCTGAGTGGCCAGGGGTGTGCTGATGGAGTTGTCCCGGTGGATGCCACTGACGCGGCCACACAGAGCCTGTGGGAGGCAGGGCGGCCACTGAGGTTCAGAGATGGCAACTGGTCTGTCCAAGGTCCACGGCCAGAGTCGGGCCCCGGCAGCCAGTCCTACCCCTCTTCTCCGCCCCTCTCCTTGGCGTTGGCCCAGCGGCGTGAGGGCCGGCTGCTGCCAGGCTGCAGCGGAGGCTGCTCTGCCGAGGCCTGGGTCAGGTCAGCCTGTGGCCTTCTGAGCAGCCCTGCCCAGCTCTGGTCTCTCCCCACAGCCCAGAACGATCTGTTCAAAACCGGAGCAGAAGAGTGGGTCCTGCTTAACGTCAACGTGACGGGCTATTACCAGGTGAACTACGATGAGAACAACTGGAGGAAGATTCAGAATCAGCTGCAGATAAGACCAGCGGTGGGTACCTGCCGCCCCACCCATCCCCTGCCCGAGGCCCAGCCCCACGACGGGGCCCCAGACTGCAGGGCCTGCCCGCACCGCCAGCCCGAGGTCACACGCTCTGTTGCTCCTTCTAGATCATCCCTGTCATCAATCGGGCACAGGTCATCTACGACAGCTTCAACCTGGCCAGGTGAGTGCTCAGCCACAGAAGCCTGGAGACTTGGTGAGTGCGGTTCCATAGTGAGAGCCAGTGCTGCCTGCCGCCGTCCTCACCGTGTGCCAGGCTCAGCACCGTGGGCTCCCTGTGCTTGTGCACACCCCTCCCTTGGCCCCATGTCCCCGGAGATTGTCGGCGTCACAGCCCGTACTTCCCAGAGAAGGACTCTGAGATTCAGAGCTTGAGTACCCTGCCTGAGGTCACACATTAGCCCATGACAGCCAGACGCAGTCCTGTCCAACTCCAAAACCCCAGTGCACTCCACGGCACCAAGGTTTTCCGGAGGGCTACCTATGGCCCAGGCCACCATGCTCAGTGCTGAGAAAGATACGGGAAGGACAGGATAGAAGAGATGCAGCATGGATAAACAGATATTTATTGAGCAGCTGCTGTGTTCATGAGCACCAGCAGGTGCCAAGTTCTTAGACATAAGTGATATCACCCATAGACATGGACACTTATGAACCAAATATGCACAGATGGCCTGAGGAGGTGGAGGGAGGAAAGACCAGAGAGCCAAGCAATCAGAGAAGAGGTGGGCAGAGTAAATAGCACAGGTTTCTTGTCTTTTTGAATTTCTGATCTGTCTCCTGTGGGCTGTGTGGCCTTAGGCAAGGCACTTTACCTCTCTGAGCCTCAGTTTCCTCACCTGTAAAATGGGGATAATGAGCAAGGAAATGTGACTGGCAGTGGGTGAGGGCCAGGCCTGGGCTGGCCTCGTCTGTGGCACCACCCAGCATCCACATCCCTCGCCCCTACCCCCAGCCCCACCCCTGGTGAATGCTGGAGTTGGCTCAGTTGGGCCTCTGGGACCTCAGGCTCTAGGAGGAGGTTGGGGTTCCCACAGTGAGGCTGGACTGGGTGGGGGTGCTTACTTGAGCCCCTCTGTCTGTTCCCAGTGCCCGTATAGTCCCTGTCACCCTGGCGCTGAACAACACCCTCTTCCTGAAAAACGAGATAGAGTACATGCCCTGGCAGGCCGCCCTGAGCAGCCTGAGGTACTTCAAGCTCATGTTCGACCGATCCGAGGTCTACGGCCCCATGAAGGTACAGAGGGTCATGGCAGGGTTCAAGGACCAATTCCCCAGTGCCTGAAATTACACCATAAGGAAGTGAATAGAAATATTGCCTGGAATGGTGAAACACGCCAAGTCCTTGGCAGTGGTGAGAGAGTAGGAGGGATGTAGGGTGAAGGGACCAGGGATTGAAAAGGTGAGCAGGTTGGGCACGGCAAAGAAAGGACACAGACTTCTAGCAAGGTTTGCTAGATTTGGAAATTAGCAAATCCTTCTTTCAGAAGGCAACAGAAAAAGCCACAGAACAGGAAGGGGGTGGGAGTGAGGGAGGAGGCCTTTTATCAGCTGTGTGGACTCAGGCAATCCTCCTCAGCCCCAGAGAACCCCTCTGTGAAAGAAGCGGGCCTGTGCCTGCCTAGCCTGCCCTAAGGGCCTGGAGGGGGATGCCGATGTTAACAGTTTTGAAGCTTGGGGGCACGGGCAGGGAGGATCAGAGGGAAGCTGCTTGCTCTGGATCCATAGCTGAACCCATAAGGATGTTCACTGAAGTGTGGTTTATAAAAGACAAGAAAACCAAAAATACTCAAATGTCCAACAGTTGGAGTTGGTTACGTAAACTAGAATATCCATTTGATGGGATATTATGTAGTCATTAAAAATGTTTTTCACATGATTAACTAACTGTTATGGTAAATGAGGTTTTAACTCACTTTAAACTCATTAACCTACCTACACCTTGGATTCACCCCATCCTCCTAATGTAGTAAAATCACAGTATTTGGTCAACTCAGCATTCAGCACTTACTGTATGTGATTATTTAAATATCATTCTCCGCCGAGCCACATAAAGTACCATGTGTGTGTCTCCTTTTTTATACATATTATATAAATGCATCAGATAGTACATTAGTTTTGCTTTTTCCTGGAGGCATCCCTCCTGGTACCCTCTGTCGGCCTGCTCCCTTCTAGAACTGCTACTCAGCTCCCATGCTGGGAGGCTCTCCATTGTTGCATCTCTTGTTTCCTGAACCCATGGATTCTTCCTTGAGTTTTCTCTCTATTAGGGGAGCACATCTTCCAGTTTTGGAGAAAGGGTTCATAAGAGGTGGATTTTTTCAGGTAGATTGTCTGAAATGTCTTTATTCCACCTTCACACTGCATTGAGAGTTTTCTTGGGTTTAGAAGTTTCTAGGTTGAGGGACTTCCCTGGCGGTCCAGTGGTTAGGACTCTGCGCTTCCACTGTAGGGGGAATGGGTTCAATCCCTGATCAGGGAACTAAGATCCCACATGCCTCGCAGCATGGCCAAAAAAATTTTTAAAAAGTAGTTTCTATTTTGGAAATTATTCCTCAGGAAATTTCAGGTCTTGCTCCATTGACATCAAACCTCTCATGTTTCTGTTGAGAAGCCCAGGGCCTTTCTTATTTCCAGTTCTTTGAATGTGGCCAGTTTCCCCTTCTGGAAGCTGTGGGCTCTTCTCTCCATGCTGGTGGTCCTTCATGCAGGCCTTTCTTATCCTTCTACATTTTCAACCTGGACAACTTTGCATTGCTCCTTTAAACTTTCTTCCTCTCCTTTTTTCCCCCGGTTCTCTCTTTCTGGGATACTTGTTAATCCAATTCACTGCCCTTACATTCGTCCTCTAGTTTTCTTCTCTCCTATTTTCCGGCTTGTTGACTTCTTGTTCTGACCTCCGGGATATGCCCTCAGTTTAGCACACCGCCTCTCCTCATTTTTTCTATCATATATTTAAGTTTCCAAGTGCTATTCCTGGCTCCAGCGTCCTATGCAATATCTTCCCTGAACTCTTGGAGGATATTTATCATAGGCTTTTATGAAGTTTTCTTTTTCTTTCACTGACTTGTTTCCTCCAAGTCTTCTGTCTGTTTTGATCTCCTCTTTCAAGTTGGAAGCTGAGCTGCCCCTTTGAATTTGAGAGTGAGGCAGTGGTTGAAAGCTCCACGAGGAGGTGGAGTTTGTCACCTGCAGTCTTGTTATGGGGTGACTAAGTAACTCCTCGTGGGGACCCTCAAAAATTAATATCTGTGACTGTGTTCCCTTGAGACCATTCAGTCTCCAGAGTGATCCTCTGTCTTGTGCAGTTGAGGCTCACTTTCTGGGATCAGGGTGGGGAAGGAAACTGGGGGGTACCTCCATTTAGGCTGTAAACTTTCACCTCTGGCCCTCTCTGCAATTCAGCAACCCTCCCACTGTGTCTGGGGACCCTAGTGCTGAGCCCCTCTGATTCAGCCTTTCTCATGGTGGGGGGAGGGGTGTTGCTTGAGGCAGGGAGGGAAGTGGGCGCTTGAGGGTTTAATTAGTCCCTCTACAGACTTGGACTCCATTACCCTGTTCACAGCCCGGCCTCACTCCTGTCCCCTGCACACACATCCCTCTAATTCTGAGCCTCGCCACAGCAAGTCTCCTTGCTTCTGTCTCCATCTCCCCCATGGCAGGTGCTCTGCTGCAGACCCCCGCCTTGGCCAAGCCTGTTCCACCTCCCTCTCTCCACCTCCCAGCTCCTACACTGTGTGGCCGTCTCATCCACTGTTGTTTCCTTTCCAATTCTCTTTGCTCTTGGGGGTTTATTCCTTTAACGTTTGGATGCGGATTCTGGTTGACACACATGATAATCTACTCTACTGAACCAGCGTCTGCAAAGGAGTTTAATAACATGGGTTGGGCCTTACACGACAATGCCAGCTAAAAGAACAGCATGCAGAATTGTAGATATGCTGGGTAGAAAAGAGAAAGGAAGGGGCAAACTCACCAATTTGAGAGTCATGAATTTGGTAAGTTCTGGGGTGGTTAGTATTTTCTGCCTATGCTTTACAGTGTTTTCTAAATTCCCCACAATAGAGGCAGAATACTTATGATCAGGTGGGGGGGGGGGATGGTAGGCCCTAAAACTATATTAGGAAATGGTGATACTTAGACATCAGTGTCAGAACTGGTTGAGGAGAAAGAATCTCAGATCAGTCATCTGAGACCTGAACTAGCGCCGGCTCCTTTGACCACTATCTGGCCTTGGGCGAGGCCCTTAGCCTCTGGCCTCTCGCTTCTGTAGCGATTAGCCCTTGCTACACTTGCCCACCCACATCAGAGGCTCCGTGGGGCTCCAGGTGGGTCAGGCATGAGTCTCTTCTTTGAGGCTGTTCATGTTTTCTTTTTCCCAGAATTACCTCAGGAATCAGGTTGAACCTCTCTTCCTATATTTTGAAAATCTCACCCAAAACTGGACTAAGCGCCCAGAAAGCCTGATGGACCAGTGAGTATGACCTCTCTTGGGTCTGGAGATCACAGGTGGCCCAGGCACCCTGACCTGGGAAGTCCAGAACAAGTCCCAGCAGCATCCTCCTCTGAAGTTCCCAACTCCTGGCTGGACCAGGGCCACCAGTCAGGGAGAGACCCCACCCACCCACTAAGAATAGGGAGCCCTGCCCTGAGGCTCTATGTGGCCTCTTTGTACAAAGGACCAAACTGAAATTTCAAGGTCCCCTCACCGGCATTGTTATTCAGATTCTAGGTGTTGAAGGTGGGGCTGGAGTCTGTGCCCACCCTCCCTGGGCTGCCCAAGGCAAGAAGCAAAGAGGGGGACCCAAAGGGCGGGAGGGCTGCAACCTTAGAGCCCCAGCCCTGCTGCCCTTCCTGGAGTTGTGTGTCAGCAGGGGAGTCTTTGCCAGAGTCAGAGCCAGGCATGCTGACAGAGTGTCACCCCTGGGGCAGGTACAATGAGATTAATGCCATCAGCACTGCCTGCTCCAATGGGCTGCCTAAGTGTGAGGAGCTGGCCAAGAACCTTTACAACCGGTGGATGGAGGACCCCCAAAATAACCCGTGAGTGTGTCCCCTGCTTGTCTCCTGATCTTTATCTGTCCCTCAAGCTCACAGCCCTGCCCTCATCAGACCCTCGTCCTGCCCTCCCTGCTGCTACTCTACCCCTGACACCCTGACCCCACACCAGGATCCACCCCAACCTGCGGTCCACCATCTACTGCAACGCCATCGCCCAGGGCGACGAGAAAGAGTGGGACTTCGCCTGGAGGCAGTTACGACAAGCCCGACTGGTTAATGAAGCTGACAAGCTCCGCTCAGCGCTGGCCTGCACCAACCAGGTCTGGCTCCTGAACAGGTGAGGACCAGAGCTGGGTGGGGCTGGGTGAGTCCCCTCCCCGCCGGGGACCAGGCTCCCAATGTGGGGGAGAAAGAACCAGCCAGGCGTCCACACTCTCCTCCGTGGGATCCTCGCAAACCTGTGCAGTGGAGCAGTGTGTTTCCCAGTTTTACAGATGAGGACACTGAGGCTCAAAGAAGCAAAACAACTTGCCCAAAGTCTAGAAGCTTTACTAAGTGAGAAAAACAAGATTTGAATCTGGATCTGGGTGTACGTCCTGTGCTTTTAACTGCTGCAGTCTCCTAGCCTTTACCTCTCTGTCAAGGGCTGTGGTGCACCTGGACTTGAGGCCTTCTGGACATCCAGCTGGGCACCCCCCAAACCCTTGGATGAGGGCTCCTGGCTCCCACTGTGTGCCTCATATGCCATCTTCTGTACTTCAGTAAAGAAGAGCTACCCTCAATTTCAAAGACAGGAGTGGCCATCCTACCTGGTGCAGCGCTTACCCCTTCCTTCGTTCATTCATTGTCAGATATTTATCAATCACCTGGTCTATGTCAGTATGATACCTAGCATAGCCAGTGACCCTGCTTAGGGGACTCAGTGTCCCATCTACAGGAGGGCGGTAGGACCGAGGAGTCTTTAACCCGCAGCATGCTGAAGGCATGTTGAGAGGTTGCAGGAGAGGTGTGTGTGGTGGAGGGCAGGGTCCTTTTACTTATTACGCAGCATGTTGTCCTCACAGGTACCTGAGTTACACCCTGAACCCAGACCTCATCCGGAAGCAGGATGCCACCTCCACCATTAACAGCATTGCCAGCAACGTCCTCGGGCAATCTCTGGCCTGGGACTTTGTCCAGAGCAACTGGAAGAAAATCTTTCAGGAGTGAGTCTGCTGAGAGCATGTTAGGGGAAGCGCACACCAAGGCTGCGTCCCCTGGGGGTGGCCTGTGTGCACCAGACCCTGTAGGGTTGGGAGTGGATGGTAGACACTGCATCGGAGTGGTCCAAAAAGAACCCAGCCTGAGGTCGGGAAGGGACAGGAATTGAAAGATGTGGCAGCGGGGCACAGCCGTCCCTTTTCCCACTTGGGGGAAAGAAAGTCTGGCTGGTGGGAGTGTTCTCTGAAGAGATGGGAGCAAGGACACTGCAATCAAACCTGTGTTCAAGTCCCTAGTGGTGTCTCCTTGGACATGTCATTTCATCACATCTACGAGATAGGGACAGTCACAGGGTCCTGTGTCGCCTGCCAGTCACTGAACGTTGGTTCCTGGCCCCCCTCACGGTTCCTCTCTCTCCCTACCCTGCAGTTACGGCGGTGGTTCCTTCTCCTTCTCCAACCTCATCCAGGCTGTGACCCGAAGATTCTCCACTGAGTTCGAGCTGCAGGAGGTAAGAAGCCCCGGACCTTGGGGAAGCACCCAGAGGCCCATCCCCAGTCTCAACGGACAGCCGCCACTCAGCTCCCACCGCATGTGTTCACAAGGCAGCGGGGCTCCATGTGGTCAGGCCTTCCTCATGTACAGGGGAAACTGGGTATCCAGACTTTCTAAATGTCACAGTTCAATCACAGATATTCATCTTGGAATTTTTGTATAGGCAAAAGGTAAAGAGAATAATATAATGAACCTCCACGTACCCGTTACTCAGATTGAACAATTGTTAACATTTGCTGACATTTTTTGGGAGTGGACAGTTTTCAAGCTAATCACTGATATTATATAATTTCACCTATAAACACTTTAGTCAGATCTAAAATAAAGGAATTTAAAAACATAATCTATCATTAGCAAATACAAGAAAATTAACAATGCCTTACTATCATCTTATACCCAGGCCATTTTCAAATTCTGTCTTTTTTTTTTTTTTTTTTGGCCGTGCCACAGCCGCTTGTGGGATCTTAGTTCCCTGACCAGCAATTGAACCTGTGCCCCCTGCGTTGGGAGCACAGAGTCTTAACCACTGGATCACCAGGGAAGTCCCCTATGTTCATGTTTTGAGTTCTCATGGGTGTACACCTAGGAGTAGAATTGCTGGGTCATTTGGTAACTGTGTTTAACTTTTTGAGAAACTGCCAAAATGTTTTCCAAAGCAACTGCACCAACTTCCATTCCCACCAGCAATGTATGAAGGTTCCAATTTCTTTATGTTTGGGGGAGAATTGTTATTTTCCTTTTTTAAAAAATTATAGCCATCCTACTGGGTGCAAAGTGGTATCTCACTGTGGTTATGAGTGGCGTTTCTCGGATGACTAATGATGTTGAGCATCATTTCATGTGCTTCTTGGCCGTTTGTATATCTTCTTTGGAGAAATGTCTATTCAAATCCTTCACTCATTTTTTTTTAAAAAAATACATTTATTTATTTATTTTTGGCTGCATTGGGTCTTCATTGCTGTGCACGGGCTTTCTCTAGTTGCGGCGAGTGGGGGCTGCTCTTTGTTGCGGTGCACCGGCTTCTCATTGCGGTGGCTTCTCTTGTTGTGGAGCATGGGCTCTAGGCACGTGGGCTCAGTAGTTGTGGCTCGTGGGCTTAGTTGCTCTGCGGCATGTGGGATCTTCGCGGACCAGGGCTCGAACCCGTGTCCCCTGCATTGGCAGACGGATTCTTAACCACTGTGCCACCAGGGAAGCCCCCTTCACTCAGTTTTTAATTGGTGTATTTGTCTTTTTATTGTTGAGTTACAAGAGTTCTTTATATATTCTGGATACTAGGCCCTTATTAGACAAATGATTTGCAAATATTTTCTCCCATTTTGTGGATTGTCTTTTCAGTTTCTTGATAGTGTCTTTGATACACAAAGTTTTCAATTTTTAAAAAAATATTTATTTATTTATTTATTTATGGCTGCATTGGGTCTTCATTGCTGCACGTGGGCTTTCTTTAGTTGCGGCGAGCTGGGGCTACTCTTCGTTGTGGTGCGCGGGCTTCTCGCTGCGGTGGCTTCTCTTGTTGTGGAGCATGGGCTCTAGGCACGAGGGCTTCAGTGGTTGTGGCACGTGGGCTCAGTAGTTGTGGCTCGCAGGCTCTAGAACACAAGCTCAGTAGTTGTGGTGCAGGGGCTTAGTTGCTCCGGGGCATGTGGTATCTTCCCGACCCAGGGATCGAACACATTTCCCCTGCATTGGCAGGCGGATTCTTTACCACTGAGCCACCAGGGAAGTCCAAAAGTTTTTTATTTTGATGAAGTCTAACTTTCTATTTTTCTTTTGTTGCTTGTGCTTTATGTGTCATATATAAGAAACAATTACCTAATCCTAGGTCACAAAGATTTACACCTATGCTTTTTACTAAGATTCTTATCATTTTAGCTCTTACATTTAGGAGTGATCAATTTTGACTTAATTTTTGTACATGGTGTAAGGCAGAGGTCCAATTTCATCCCTTTGCATGTGGCTATCCAGTTGTCCCAGTACCATTTATTAAAAGGACTATTCCTTTTTTTTGTAATATCATTAATTTATTAAAAAATTTTATTGGAGTATAGTTGATTTACAATGTTGTGTCAGTTTCAGGTGTACAGCAAAGTGATTCAGTTATACATATACATATATTCATTCTTTTTCAGATTCTTTTCTCATATTCTTTTCTCATATATTCTTTTCTTATACAGATTTCTTTTCTTATCACAGAATATTGAGTAATGCTGTCTGTGCTATACAATAGGTTCTTGCTGGTTATCTATCTTATATATAGTGGTGTGTGTATATTAATCCCAAAGTCCTGATTTATCTCTCCTGGCCCCCATGTTTCCCCTTTGGTAAGCATAAGTTTGTTTTTGATATCTGTAAGTCTGTTTCTGTTTTGTAAATAAGTTCATTTGTATCATTTAAAAAAATAGATTCTACATATAAATGATATCTATGATATTTTTCTTTCTCTGTTTGACTTACTTCATTTAGTATGATAATCTCTAGGTCCATCCACGTTGCTGCAAATGGCATTATTTCATTCTTTTTTATGGCTGAGTAATATTCTATTGTAGTTATGTACCACATCTTCTTTATCCATTCCTCTGTTGATAAAAGAACTATTCTTTCACCCATTGAATGATCTTGGCACCTTTGTTGAAAATCATTTGACTGTAAATTTTAGGGTCTATTTCTGGACTCTCAATTCTATTTCATTGATCTGTTTGTCTTTATGCTAGTACACATTGTCTTAGTTATCATAGATTTGTAGTGAGTTTTGAAATTGGGATTGTGGGCCCTCCAACTTTGTTCTTTTTCAAGATCATTTGGCTATTCTGAATCTTTGCATTTCTTTATGAATTTTAGGATCAGCTTGCCAATTTATGCAAAAAAATACAGTTGGAATTTTGATAGGGATTATATTGAATCTGTAGATCAATTTGGGAAGTATTTCCATGTTAGTAATATTAAATCTACCAATCCATTAACACAGATTTATTTGTCATTATTTTTCCTTTTATTTAGGTCTTCTTAATTTTTCTCAACAATATTTTATAGTTTTCAGCATACTGGTCTTGCACTTCTTTTGTCAAATTTATTCCTAAGTATTTTATTCTTTTTGATGCTATTGTAAATGGAACTGTTTTCTTAATTTCATTTTCAGATTTTTCACAACTAGTGTATAGAAATACAATTGATCTTTGTATATTGCTCTTATATCCTGCAACCTTGTTGAACTCATAAGTTTTAATAGTTGTGCTTTTTTATTTTTCGATTCCTTGGGATTTTCTGTATACAAAATCGTGTCATCTGCAAATAGAGATAGTTTACTTCTTCCTTTCTGGATGCTTTTAATTTCATTTTCTTGCCTAATTGCCCTCGCTACAACCTCCAGTACTAATACATCTTTTAATCTGTAGCATCTCTTTAAAAAAAAAACCAACCAAAAAAACATTTATTTGCTCAAGCAACTGGGCCATTCGTACTATAGAAATGGCCACATTTTGAATTTGGCTGGTTGCTTCCTTGTGGTGTCAGTTTAATTTGTTCCTCTCTCCTCCCTTGATTGGATTGAGATTGTAATTCATTTAAAAACTGAGGATCAACTCAATAAGAACCTCACAATGAAGATTAAATACATGTAGGAGCCAGGCTGAACCTTGGGGCAGTCTTTTTTTTTTTTTTTAATAAATTTATTTATTTATTTATTTTTGGCTGTGTTGGGTCTTTGTTGCTGCATGCAACTTTCTCTAGTTGCAGCAAGCAGGGGCTACTCTTAGTTGTGGTGCGCGGGCTTCTCACTGCAGTGGCTTCTCTTGTTGCAGAGCGCGGGCTCTCGGTGTGCGGGCCTGCTTCAGTAGTTGTGGCTCGCGGGCTCTAGAGTGGAGGCTCAGTAGTTGTGGTGCATGGGCTTAGTTACTCCGAGGCATGTGGGATCTTCCTGGACAAGGGCTTGAACCCGCATCCCTTGCATTGGGAGGCGGATTCTTAACCACTGCACCATTAGGGAAGCCCAGGGCTGTCATTTTTGACCCCTGCCAGGGAGAGGGAAGGACTGGCCCTCCCTGTCCTGGAGAACAGGCTGTGGTCCCCATTCCCATGTTAGGGGCCCTAACATGGAGGGGGAGGACAGAGGATCTGGCAGCCCTCTCCTCAGGGCTGTGTTAGAGACCTAACCAGGGGCTCAGAATTATCCTTTTCCTCACAGCTGGAGCAGTTCAAGAAGAACAACATGGATGTAGGCTTCGGCTCAGGCACCCGGGCTCTGGAGCAAGCCCTGGAGAAGACCAAAGCCAACATCAAGTGGGTGAAGGAGAACAAGGAGGTGGTGTTAAAGTGGTTCACAGAACACAGCCAAATAGTCCCTGGTGCTTACAGTCACCTGGCCCCCATGTGAGATGCCCACGTGTGTCTATCCAAGTGGCTCACGGTAGGGCCCCCATTCCTGAAGCCTGAGGCACCTGTGTCCTCCCCTTAGGAACAGAGTCTCTGGCCCATGTTCTCTCCACTCTGCCCAGGGGGCCAATCCAGTTTCTGATGGCCAGACTGTCCAAGTGCCTCCCAGCCCCTGCCCCTCATGCCAACCCCACCCCAGGCCTGGCATGGCTCCTGTCACCCAGGGCCCTGGGGCTGATCTCAGGGAAGTCCAGCTCAAGGGCCAGAAGAGCAGAGGCCCTTGATGGATGATGGACTGCCTTGGAGGGCTGCCCTGTGCCCTCTCTCACCCTCCCATAAAGACCCTGAACCGGAGGAGTCAACAGAGCACCAGATCTGTATATTTTTTTCTAAGATAAAATGTAAATAAAGGATTTCTAGATGAGCTTCCAGACTCATTACTAAACTAGAGCAGGAGTGGATCTGCACAACAGCTAGAGAACCTGGGGTGCGTGGGGGCCTTGGACCCCCAGGAAACATAGGAGGGAAGAAGTACCCAGGCTGCCGGTCCTTCCTAGAACAACTGTATGGCAGTGTCTGCCTGCAGTGTTCATTTCATTGGCAGGATCGAGACTCTGGGTGCTGGGCAACCACTGGAGGTGGAAGGAATGGGGACACAGCAGTCCCCAAGGTGGAGTGGGACTTGGTGCCAGACACAGAGCAGGTCCTGACAGTGGAGGGAGTGCTTTTCCAGAAAGCAGGAGTTTCCATGGTTTCAGAAGCTAGGATTTGCACCTGAACTAGCGTAAGGCAAGTTCAGGGAGCAGGGTGCTGGCTGGGCCCCTCTTCCTGCACTGCAGCCAGCACACCTGGGAGAGTGAGAGAACAGGGCTCACGGTAAGGGCAGCAAGCCCTGGATCCAGGCCTGGTGTGACCACTCACTGGCCAAGGGCATGTCCTGCCACCTCTCCAGGATCCCTGGGTGGCATATCAGTTTGTAAAGTGGTTGTTTTCAAGAGTAGCATACAGAAAAAGGCAGGTGCTCTCCAGATCACCTGGGGCAGCCAGTGATCAGGGCCAACTCTGAGGAGAAGGTCTGGGACCCGCAGGGCTCCACGGCCCACATCAGCCTTGGTGGAAATTTCTTGGCAAAGGAGGTCCAGCTGAGCACCCAAGGCTGGTGGGAGGGAAAGAGGGAGGTAACAGATAGCCCAGGCTCCTCAGGGGTCACCTCCAGTTGACCCCGCCTGTGAGCTGCTCCAGCTGAAGTCTTGAAGTCCAGCCTGTTTCTTGACCCCTGGGCTTTGGTTTCCTCATCTGCACGATAAAGACGATCTATCGTAGGGTTGGTGTGTGGATCTAAGGAGATTCACGTACTTAGCACACAGTCTGACACTTAAGGAGAGCAGGGTGTTACTATCATCCTTAGCCCTGTCTCCTGCTCAAGGCCCCATTCATCCTTTTTCCTCCCAGCCTCTTCCTCCTTGTGAGAAGCGCGCCAGCGGGCCTGGGGCCAGGAAGGCTCCTCCACGCTCCACTGCCTTCCGCATATCAAAGGGTGGGGCGGGCCAAGGGGTGGGACCAGCCTTGGATATGGGTCCCTCCACCAACCAGGAGGCTCCCCCCAGCCCAGCATCTCCGGACCAGCCCTTCCTGTCGCCAGGGCCCAGCTGCCGGCGGCTGGCACTTGACCTTAGGGGGACCAGAGGGCAGGCGGCCCCCTCAGGTGGTCCCCACTGGAGGAAGGACCAGCACCGCCATCTAGGGTCCCTGGGGGAGCCAGGTAGGAGAGTCAGCAGGGACCCTAGTCTCGGTGCCTGGCACTGGGCTGTGTTTATGCGCATTATCTCATTTGGTTTTCAACAGCCCCAGGAGATAAGGACTGTCTTTATCTCAGTTTTGCAGATAAGGAAACCGAGGCACGGGGAGGTTAAGACCCCACCTCTAATGCCCGTGCATGAGTGGAAGCTGGCCCTGCATTTGGGGCTACGGTAGTTAGGCACTCGTCACCTGACAGCTCACAGTGCAGGCATTCATGACTGCCTGTGGGGCTGGAGGAAATCGGTACCGAGGATGCAGCGAGGACATGCACAGCCAGAGACCTGCTTGCAGAACCTAGCTCAAGGTCGGATGCAGAACAGGAGCTGCCTAGAACTCTGACTGCTCATTCCCTATCCAGCGCTCCGTCTACAGGTAGGTTGACTTCTCACGGCCAGTGGGGGGCCCTGAGGATCAGCCAGAAGCAGCAGGGGCGGGGGGAGGGGCTCTCCCACCTCCCCACCCTCCAGGAGACTCCTCAGGAGGCACGTCCTCTGCACTGCAGGGTCATTGAGAAGCCCCGGGTGAGGTACTCGGTGAATGTCCAGTCTCTTATGGATGGTGACTGGGTCCCCAGGAAGGTGTAGGTGGACCAGTCATCCCAGGCAGGGCACCAGCATCAGCCCCTCTCCCTCCCCTGCCAGGCACTTAGCACAGAGGTGCAGCCAAGAGCAGCCTGTCTGGGATGGAGCCACACAAGAGAGTGAGGGGCTGCTGCTCCTGAGAGGCAGGGCTGAGCCTGCCCTCCCAGAGGGTGAGGACAGGGGTGGGGGATTAGCCCAAGCCCCCGGCAACTCCAGCTGGGGTGATAGCAGCCTTTTGCCTCTGCCTTTGCATCTCCCAGAGGAGCTGGGAGAAGAAGGCTGCCAAATTCCAGAAGATGCTCAGCTCTGGCTGGCCCTTGCCGTGGCCATCAGTGACTGGACCAAGGACTGAGCCCAGATAGGCGGGAGTCAAAGGAAGGAGATGGGCAGCTGTTCAGTTCCGCCTTAGGTGCAGGTGCCATGAGACTGTGGAGCCAAGTCCTTGCATCTTCTTGAGAAGGAGAGAGCACTGGACAGGGAGCCAGGGGCTTAATGTTCCAACCTAGCTGGAGGGCTAGAGAAAGTTGCTCCCCTCCCTGGGCCAGTTTCCTCAGCTGTAAAACGAAGGAGCAAAAAATAGCCATTGCTCCCAAACCTGGTTGGACCTCGGCTCCAGGTTCCCAGGTCCCGGCCCGATGCACTGAATCGCACTCTCAGGGTGGGACCCTGGAACCAGAGGGCTCAACATGCAGTCAGGTGAGGGAACCACCAGACTGGATCATCTCTAAGGTCGTGTGATTCTATTCAGCTATTATGTATTGAGCAATTACTACGTGCCAAGCCTAAGAACCCTGAGAGGTAGGGTCTATTATTGTTGCCACTTCACAGCTGAGGAGACTGAGAGTCAGGGAGGTTTTGTTCGTTTTTTGTCTTTTCAATTTTTTGGCCGTGCTGTGCGGTATATGGGATCTTAGTTCCCCAACCAGTGATTGAACCTGCGCTCCCTGCATTGGAAGCTTGGAGTCTTAACCACTAGAACGCCAGGGAAGTCCCCAGGGAGGTTTTGAAGCTTGCCCACAGTTACACAGAGAGTAAGAGCTGAATGAATGTGCAACCAGGGCAGCTGTGCCCGTTATCTGTCTCCCTGCTGCATGTAACCTTGTGTGAGCGTTTCCCATCCTCCGCTGTGGCAGGCAGCCCCTACAGAGGGTCCTGGGGTAGGAACCAGAACCCACTTCTAAAAGGTTGGGGGAAGAAGGCACTGCAGTGGTCGCCTAATCCAGCTCCTCTTTAAGAGATGGGGAAACTGAGGCACAGAGATGGAGTGACTTGCCTGGCGTCAAAGGGCATGTCAGCAGGCAGTGGGTCAGATGGGAGGCCCTGCATGTGGCAGCTCACTCTCTGGTCTTCCTCCTGCCTCTGCTCTCGCCCTGCACCGTTAACAGTGGCCTCCTGCCAGGCTCCATTTCTATAAGGCAGTCCAAAAGACCAAGAGTGGCTCTGACCAGCCCACCCCCTACCCTCCACCTTCACTGCCCCCTCCACCCAGGACACAGAGGCCAGATGCCTCCCCCTGCCGCCATGTGGGGCTCCCCACAACCCTACCTCCCAGCTCCTTTTCCAACTCAATTTGTCACTTTTCCCCTTCAGTCCTGGACTTCAACCACCTCTTTCAACTTGGCTCACGCTGTTTCTTCTGCCTACTCCTCTTGGCGAACTCCACACATCCTTCAATACTCAGTTCCAACATCCTGCAACTCTCCCCTCTCCGAGTCAGAAACAGAATGAGGTCACCACCACTGCTGGCTCCCAAGCCTATGGCAGCCTTTGCTAATGGATCATGGCGCCCTTTCCCCAAGATCCTGGAGGTGCCTCTTAGTCTTGCTCAAAGCCACATAAATCAATGCGGCAGGACTAATGGATCAGGTAACTCAAGAACGCAATAGCACTGTCAACCCCATCTCCCACCAGGCTGGCATATCCTCTTTGGTCCCAAAGTACCTTGTATAAACCCCCATCTTGACCTGGGCTCTGATCATTTCCTTCCCTGTAATTTACCCCATTAATCAGGGCACGTTTTCTCCAGCACCTAGTACTGGGTGTTGTGAGCTGAACTGTGTTCCCGCACAACTCTTGGTGAAGTTCTAACCCCCAGTATCTCAGAACGTGAATGTATTTGGAGATAGAGCCTTTAAAGAGGAACTTAAGGTAAAATGACTTCACGTGGGTGGGCCCAAATCCAATATACTGGTGTCCTTGTAAGAAGAGATTAAGACACAGACGCAGAGACTGGTCCATGGGATAACCATGCGAGGACACAGCAAGAAGGCGGGCATCTGCAAGCCAAGGAGAGAGGCCTCAGAAGAAACCAAACCTGCTGACCCCTTGGTCTTGGACTTCCAGTCTCCAGAACTGTGAGAAAATCAATTTCCGTTGTTTAAGCCACCCAATTTGTGGTATTGTCTTATGGCAGCCCTAGTAAACTAATACACTGGGCCTAGCACATGGGAGCCACTCACAAGCACCCTTTGGAAACAACTTCAGATAACTGTGAAAGAGCCCTATGGGTCAGCAGGAATGCACACAGGAGAATGCAAAAGGGCAATGGTGACGGGCTTCAGGCAAGTGAACAGGCCCGAACGTTAACTCACCTGTGTCGCCTGCACAGCAGGCCAGGTGGAGCCCCTGCGCAATAATTACTGTCGAACTGGCAAGTGAGGGCCTGAATTCCAGGAGGGGAAAGCAGCATGATTTGTTCCCTGCAGGATGGGAACGTTTTTCCTTTTCCAGAAGCAATAAAACCCCAAGTGGATAGAAGAAAAACAGACCAAACCAAATTTGGGTGTTTCTTTTGGTTTTTTTTTTTAAGAAGTACAAAATCTAAGCATATACTTTTCTTCCCACTCCCATCCCCACCCACCCCCAAGCCCACTCCCCCACCAGTCCCAGCCTGTCCAACCACTGTGGTCAAACAACCCATGTTACTGCAGCTCAGGTTGTGCTCTACAGAACACTGGTCGTTCTGGGGGGCATCTAGGAGTGGAGGGACTGCCCCAGCCCCGACTTCAGCCAGGGAGGCCACCCTTAGCTGTTTCAAACACTGCTTCCATGAAAGACATCACTTGGAAAAGGGATCCTTGGCTAAAACAAAGCCTGAATACTAGTGAAGTAGCAGGTGAGGAGGACACCCCACGCTACAGGCCTGATTCCAAGGCCATTAGTAGAAGATGCCCAGGTGAGTCCCCTCCAAATCTTCTTGCCAAAATTCAGGGTAGCCACTGAGCTGTAGGCCTGAGCTCTGGGGAGGGCTTTCATCACTGAGCTGGAAGGCGGGGCCTGGTCCCTGGTCCTCCGAGCTGGGCAGCACCTCTGCACTGTGGCTCCAGCATCCCCACTGGGTCTCAGGCTGGAGTCTCTGGCATGCTGGGCGGGGCAGGACAGGAGGGGTTTCTGGCAACAGACAAGGCTCTGGAGACATAGAGATTCCCTGAGAGAGAGAAGAGTAGCGGGTTAGTGGGCCACTGCCTCATGCCCTGAGATCCTGAACCTGGATGTTCCCCATAGTGTGGCTGGTAGCTGCTGAACTGCCCTGGTGCCATGGATCCAGTGAAGCAAAGTGGTTTAGAGTACAAGCTCTGGAGATATACTGCCAGGGTTCAAAACCCAGCTCTGCCACTCACTAGCTATGAGAACTCAGATAACCTCTTTTAGTCTCAGTTTTTTCATCTATAAAATGGTGATGATGATAATAAAACCTACTTCACAGGGTTGCTGGAGGGCTGATGAGTTAGTTAATTCATGTAAAATACCAAGAATCATGTTGGGCACACAGTAAGCATTTAATAAATTTTGGTTATTAATATGCTCTTTTATGGAAGCTTGAGGAAAGCATGAAGGTCACCAGATCCAAGCCCATCTACTTAGAAAGCCCCTACCCCCGGGGCAGCCAGGCCTCCCTCCCCCTCAAACCTTGATGGAGCACTTGCAAGGAATTTCCTGAATTACCTGAAGGCCCCTGCTACCTTCCACCCTGGACTCTGAAAGCAAGTCTGAAGATTCCCCCCTCTTCCACATGACTGTGAAGGCTTCTAGGTAGAGGTGGTGGTGGCCTTAACTTCCCAGGGCCCCCACCTCTTTCCCCAAGGAGGTTAGGGTCTTCTTCATCCTCCCTTCAGCTTTCCATCCCTAACCAGGGTTGGATTAGGTAAACCCGGGATCTAAAAAGCATAAGATTCTCTGCAGACTAGAGCTTACTCACCCCCTCCGTTTCCAATCGAAGCCTGGGGACCACTCCGAGGGAAGCGGAGAGAGCCTGGGCGCGTACCTGGTACACTGCAGCCAGCTCCATTGCGGGGGGCGAGGTCCAGGGCGTGGCCTGGTCCCGGGGCTCTGGGGGTGTCTGCGCTCCGGAACAGGCTTGGGGCGGCGTCCAACGAGCCGCGTCAGGGGCTCTCCCTTGGGACAGCTGCGGGGGCGACTGCATCCCGGGGCAGTAAGGGAGTGTCACCCAGGGACCCATATCAGACACCCTGCTCCCCAGGCGCTCGGGCGCCGCTAGGGCTCCGGGACAGACGGGCGGGGACCCCCAGGACACCACGGCGCTAGCGGCTGAGCCAGGGCCGCACCCTTGCGTCTGCGTCTGCGCCTGCGCGGGGCCGCCGTCGGGGCACAGCGGGCAGCCTCGAGGGAGCACTGCGTCGCTGTGCCGCCGGCGCCGGCGCTGCAGGCTCTCCTCGCTGAGGCCCAGCACGGCCGACAGGTGGCCGATGTAGCGGATGGCCAGACGCAGCGTCTCGATCTTCGTCAGGCTCTGGCCGGCGGGCGCCACGGACGGCGGCAGAAAGCGGCGCAGCTCGTGCAGGGCGCGGGCGAGCGTGCGCATGCGCAGCTTCTCACGCTCACTGGCGCTCTGCCGCTGCCCGCCTCCTGGCCGGCTCCGCGCACGTCCGGGTGCCATCGAGGCGGCCTGTGAGGCGCTGCGGGCAGGGGGCGCCGGCTGTGAGGGGCCGCGGGCACGGTCGCAGGGGCAGGAGCCCGACGAATCCGAGGAGGAGGCCGGGGACGTCGAGTCCGAGTGGCCGGTCCAGCCCCAACCCTGCGGGAAGATCCAGTGGTCGTGGCCGAGGAGGCCCTGCAGAGGAGGGGACTGGGCCATGGCCGGGGCTGCGGGCTCTGAGAGGCTGGGCCGGCCACCTCCAGGACTGAGCTTTTATCTGGACCAAAGGTGCGAGGTGGACCCCTGCCACGTTACAGAGAGGTGTCAAAACCCACAGAGCCCAGGGAAGGTCTGGGCAGGGGGTGTCCTGGGAAAGCGGGCCCATTTGCGGAGGTGTGGATTCTGACTCCTCGGGGGCTCTAATGGAGGCCCCTGCAGCCCGGGAAGTGTGGGAGGGACAATTCGCATCTGGATGGAGCTGCTAAGCTTCTCACTGTGTTCCCACCCACTCCGCCTCATCCACTGCTCCGGTGAGTGCCCGGGACCCTGACAGTGGTGGGCAGTGCCATCGTCTGGGGGCGGCCAGGCTGTCCCTCAAGTGACTCAAGGACCCCCGCAAAGAGTGGCCGCCTCCCTCATCACCACCCTCCGGGAGACTGTACCCAGTAACTCCCACCCAGTGCGTACAAGTGTGCTGGATAAGGCGTCAAGACAGACCCCGAGGGACTTGCTCACAGTGATGGCGGGAGAGGGGTTGGGGAAGGAGGGGACATACGGGTGGACCGTTACTGGGTTCCCAGAGCCCGCACTTGCTGCTTTGCTGAGTGACACCGAGAAAGTCATCTCACTGTCCACAGTTAGTTTCTTTCCCTGAGAAATAGTACAGAGCAGCCTGAAGAAGAGGCATGGAGTGTAGTGAGTGATGAAAATGGGGGAATGTGGGCCCCCAGGCAGGCCTGAGTCAGACCCTCTTTATTTGCTGTGTGACCTTGGGCAGTTCGGTTAACTCCTCTGAGGCTCAAGTTGCCTCATCCCTGTGGCAGTAAATAAAATACCCACCACCTAGGATGGTTGCTGGTACCAAGTGAAACCATCCATGGGACCACTTAGAATGAGCCTGGCAAGTGGGCTAAATGTTTGCTGCTACCATTTTATTTAGAAAGTACTTACATTTCAAGATGCTTGTAGGCATTATTTAATACATATTTATTTAGCAGCTGGTAAATGTCAGGCATACCAGAGTGAACAAGATAGTTGTGGTCTGTGCTCTCATGGGATTTCAGTCTTGTGGGAGAGAGGAGTAAACGTTATGTAATTAGTAGCTCCACCACTAGCTAGCTGTGTTGCCCTTGGACAGCTCTGAGCCTGAACTACAGCTCTTAAAACAGGAGTAGTAATTATAGTATCCGCTCACAGGACTGTTGTTATAGTCTTATAATATAACCTTTGATACAGTGAAGTTTAAAAGTAAAAGCTCCCACCCCTCAGCAATAATTACAGTTTAAAGGAGGTATCAGTGTTCTTCGTAATCTTCAGAGAAAAGGCTGAACTCAGAGGGACTGTCATGCTCTGGCCACAGAGGCGGAGAGGTCACAACTGGGTCTTGAACAATGGGTAGGACTTGGGTAGGGAGAGAGGCAGGTGGAGAGCATTCTGAATGTGGGAACTGCATAAGCAAAGGCCTGGCAGTGGGACTTCCCAGTGTGCTTCAGGAATGGTGTGCAAGGGCAGGGTGATGTGGAGAGCAGGAGCTCACCTTGGCTGGGGCCAGGCTGAGAAGTTGTATTTTACTGCCAAGGCAATGGGAAGCCAAATGGACTTTTCAGCAGAAGTGTGACATTAAAAAAAAAAAAAAATCAGGGGCTTTCCTGGTGGTGCAGTGGTTGAGAGTCCACCTGCCGATGCAGGGGATGTGGGTTCGTGCCCCGGTCTGGGAGGATCCCGCGTGCCGTGGAGCGGCTGGGCCCGTGAGCTGTGGCCGCTGAGCCTGTGCGTCCGGAGCCTGTGTTCCGCAACGGGAGAGGCCACAACAGTGAGAGGCCCGCGTACAGCAAAAAAAGAATCCGCCTACCAATGCAGGGGACATAGGTTCGAGCCCTGGTCTGGGAAGATCCCACATGCCACGGAGCAACTAAGCCTGTGCACCACAGCTACTGAGCCCGCGAGCCACAATTACTGAAGCCTGCGCACCTAGAGCCCGTGCTCCGCAACAAGAGAAGCCACTGCAATGAGAAGCCCACGCACCGCAACGAAGAGTAGCCCCTGCTCGCTGCAACTAGAGAAAGCCTGCGCGCAACAACAAAGACCCAACGCAGCCAAAAATAATAAATAGATAAATAAATTTATTTTAAAAAATTAACTTTATTACACAAATTACATAACTAATATGTTCTCTTTATAAGCAATGGAAACCTGACAGATAAAGCTGGAGTCCCTGTAACCCCTCTCCAAAGGTCATGTGTCCTTCCAGACTTGGTCCCTGTGCACTCACATAAACATATGTATCCTTAGAAAACACATAGTATAAATGAGGTAACATTATGGCAATTTGCCTGTAACTTGCTTTTTTTTCATTCAACAGCGTATCTGAGATCATTCCATGTCAGGATGTGTTTAGCTGACTCATAGTTGGTCTTAGTTGATTTAAATGTTCATCCATTTAAATCATAGTGGATAATTTTAACTGGAAAAAAAATTAAATGGCAGGAGGTACAAATAAACCTTCAATAATGAAATTACATCACTTTCTCCTCAGAACTTACTTTTTTAAATATTGGAGAAGATATGCCCAAGTTATTACTCTAACGTTATGACGAAGTAATAATTGACATTGAATAAGGTTGGTCAGGGCAACTGTTTTTAGTTTATTCTAGCTGCTGTGAATGAGGAGGGGACATATTTAATCTGTCCATCACACAAAAAGAAGGTGGAACCAATCAATAATGGCCTTGATTTCAAACAGGAAAGAAGCAATTAGTTATGCAATATTTCATGATCTGAAAGGTTTTAAACCAAAGTTAAAAAAATAATAATCCTTTCTCCTAAGGGGAGGGAGACTTAGAAAACAGTCAATCCCACACTTTTTACGATGAAAATAATGGCAAATCATTATTTGTCCAAGGCTGCACAGTACTATAAAGATCTTGACATATTGTACTATCAGGAAATTTATATATATTTAATTGACAGTTGTAAACAAGATTCATCAGTTTTCATGTATATTTCTTTTTAAAAAAAATTTATTAATTTATTTGGCTGTGCTGGGTCTTAGTTGCAGCATGTGGGATCTAGTTCCCTGACCAGGGTTGAAACCTGGGCCCCCTGCATTGGGAGCATGGAGTTTTAACCACTAGAGCACCAGGGAAGTCCCTCATGTATACTTCTTCATCTGGATTCTGAAGTGTCAGATTGCTGTGCTGTTGATACTGACTGTTCCAACTCACCCCTTTTCACTGCAGTATAATATTCCACGGAGTGCTCACACCATAGTCCCTTATTGATGTACCTTTAGCATGGTTTTAGTTTTTGCCAAAGAGTGCTGCCTTGTGCACAGGCAGCTAGATATGGAGTGGTGAAATGGCCTTGTGATTCCCAGGAAGGTTCTGAATATCCAGAATCATTCCTCCTCTCCCCCCACCCCCTACTCATTAGAGCAAGCCTGGAGGGATTTCCTGTGAAAGGATTTGGTGAATTATGAGAATTCACTGTCAGCAGAGCTCTGCATACTATCCTTTCTTCTCCAGGATAGCTTGGCCTCCTTCTGTCTTAGTTTGGGCTAGCCCTGGCGCCCAGGCCGCAGGCTGACTGTGGGATGGCAGAGCATAAGTTCTGGGAGGTGAGGCCCTGGAGCTGGTTTGCTGTGGCCCCTGGCTCTTCACTGGGCCCCTCAGCCAGGCTCCGGGAGCACAGGGGCACACTGTCACCAGCCCCACTCACTTAGCACAGGGAGACAGTATGGCTTAATGGTTAGGAGGCTGGGCTATGGAATCAGACAGATCTGGGTTTAGAGTCCCAGCTTCATCCCTTCCAAGCTCTCAGAACTTGGGCAATTTAACCTCAGTTTTCTTATCTATGAAGTGGGGATCCTGATTTCCAGGGCAATTGTTGGGACAAAGTAAGATAATGCATGTTGTAGAGCTTGGAATAGAGGCTATAAGTCTTGCTTATAGTAAGTTCAGGGGCAGCAGAATGGAGTGGGTAAAGGACTAGATTGGATTGTGGGGAAGAGGGCCGACATCTTTAGCCTTGGCCCTACAAGATGATTCCTTCCTTCCTCACTCTAGCACCGGGCCTCAGGCATCCTGCCCTACCCTCTCCTCCATCTTCAGCCCTTCTTCTCCGGGACCCAGCATGGGGAGTCCTCCTCAGCAGGGCACTCCAGCTCCTGGCCTGTGGCAGGGGTCACCAGAGCTGCAGTGCAGAGGCAATGGAAGAGCTCCAGGTGCCTGGAGCTGGAGCTTGGAGCCGCAGCCGACTGGCCCAACCAAGGCTAGGAAGTGGAGGATCTGAACCAGCTTCTCCTGGTGGGCTGGGTCCTGGCTCAGGTGCTTTTCCAGCTTATCTCTGGCCCTGGGACCCTCAGGCATTCCTCCCTGTGTGCTCAAACCAGCCCCAGGTGCTGCACAAACAAGCTAGGTCTGGGCCCAGGCCGCAGGGGCTTCCACTTGAGCAGTCTCCACTTCTCTTTCATCTGACTCGCCTGGTAGAAGGAGGGGTATTTATGGCTGTGTGCTGTTAGATAAGGTGATTAACTTCTGAGCCTCAGCCTGATAGTGACACCAGGTTTACCCCCTCCTTCCCGTGATAGGAGGAGGTGGAAGCTAGATCAGGGAAACATGGTCAGTAGAATATTCACCAGTGTGGCAGACACTTCTGGTTGCCCACACAGCATCTGTTACAGCCTCTATTCTTCTTTCTCCCTTAATAACAGGGCTCTGTATTATAATGGGTGGTGATATGCCCAGCTGAAAAACTATATTTCCCAGCCTCTCTTACAGATGGAATGGCCAAGGAGATTTATTAGAATATTGTTTGGGGCTTCTAGGAAAGCTCTTTAAAGCAGAGAGGTACACTCCTGTGGCTCTACTCCCTTATATTGTCATCCTGGAAAATGTGATGGCTGGTGCTTCAGCAACCATTTTGTGACCCTCAGGCAATCTCAAGGACAGAAGTCACACCTAAGGCTGGTGGAGCAGAAGGAAGCCTGAGGCACTGATAACAACATAGAAGTGCCGTACTGGCCCAGAAAAGTCTAATTCTAAATTTCTTTAATGTGAGAGATAATAAATTACCATCTTGTTTAAGTCATTGTCAGTTTGGGTGTGTGCTTTGAGCAGCCAAACATAATTCTTGTTCACATAGTAAAGAAGTTCAGGGCTCCCCTGGTGCCGCAGTGGTTAAGAATCCGTCTGCCAATGCAGGGGACATGGGTTTGAGCCCTGGTCCAGGAAGATCCCAACTGCTGCTGAGTAACTAAGCCCGTGCACCGCAACTACTGAGCCTGCACTCTAGAGCCCGTGAGCCACAACTACTTAGCCTGCGTGCCACAACTACTGAAGCCCATGCGGCTAGAACCCATTAATTAAATAAATAAATTTATTTTTTTTAAAGTTATTAAAAAAAATTCCTAGATTATCCTTGTTGACAAATGGGGCCATGTGAGCATAAGTTAAGTGAATTCATAACAGATTCAATGTTCCCACAGTTGAATGGATGGATGTTCACCTAGAAGAAGGTCTCTAGTGATGTGCCACCAACTCTATTCCCAGCCTCGTCATGGGCAGCATTATGATCTTTTTAATTAATTAATTTTAATTTATTTTATTTATTTATTTTTGGCTGTGTTGGGTCTTCATTGCTGTGCGCAGGCTTTTCTGTAGTTGCGGCCAGCGGGGGCTACCTTCGTTGAGGTGCACAGGCTTCTCATTGCGGTGGCTTCTCTTGTTGCGGAGCACGGGCTCTAGGTGCGCAGGCTTCAGTAGTTGTGGCTCGTGGGCTCTAAAGTGCAGGCTCAGTAGTTGTGGCGCACAGGCTTAGCTGCTCTGTGGCATGTGGGATCTTCCTGGACCAGGGCTCGAACCCATGTCCTCTGCATTGGCAGGCGGATTCTTAACAACTGCGCCACCAGGGAAGCCCCAGCATTATGATCTTGAATGAAGATATGAACTGATCTAATTGGGGATAAGATCCAAACCCAAGAAGTTAACTGGGTAACAGCCAGGATCTAAAGAGATTCTGGCAGGCTGGAACAACTGATCGGATCTCATTACTAATAAGGTAGAATCAACAGAGCCCTATGTACCTCCCCTCTAAGTTGAGGGTTAGGAGACATCATGTAACCAGCAGCAGCTGTGGAAAGGGCATGGTAGTCGTTGCCTTCTAGGCACCAAGGGCATGAAAATCAAATGTGATCCCATTCACGTTTGCAAGAAACGGGATCTTCAATCAAGGAGGCAGTGGTCTCTTATTGCCTATGCGGGGTAAGTGGTCAAATCTGGGGGCCACAGTTTATGAGGGCAGGGGATAAACCCTAGCTCAGGAGAGGGAGGTTAGTGAGGGGCTTGAAGCCAGGTCACCAGAGAAATAGCTGAAGGACTTGGGAATGTTTCATCCAAAAAGGAAAAGACATAGGGGATGTGAGAGTTGTCCCCAGATGCCTGGAGGGGATACTCCAGGGAGAGTCTGAAGGCCTTTCTAAGATCACAGGGGCTGTCCTGTGAGGGGGTGAGTGGCCTGTACATGGATGTGGTCGAGAAGAAGCCAGCTGAGTACGTGCAGGAGCTGGAGGGGATAGCTGCTGTCGCCTCTGCCAACACTGACAAGTACCATAAGACAGGTGTTTGGACCTGATGATCCCTGAGGTACTTTCAGAGCTGAGGCCAAGAATCAGAGAGAGGACAGGAGCTGCCCCCTGGGGAGTCTCAGGGCGAGGGGGCCGCAGGAGACCTTGGCTTCAGGACATCTTGGGCGGGGGGAGGGCAGAATAAGGCCTCACATGTGCTTCAGTGCTCATGACACTCCCACCCCTGTTCTTCTGTGTGCCGGCAGCTCGGGCTCAGCTGGGCCTGCTCTCAGGGCCGGAACCACAGGGCCACGTGACCTTTGGCTCAGCTTGCCGGTGTGGCACCAGTCAGCTTGGCACTACGAGGCAGGCAGTGTCCACATCAGTATTCCTATTATACAAGTGAAGAAACGGGGGCCTCCATCCCATCAGCCCCTGATCGACTTCCCAGGGCCTTGCCCCAGACCACCAGTCAGATGGGAAGGGCAGAGGCCCAGGCTGGGGTCAGAATGTGCTCCCTGAGCCCCGGCCCTGCGAGGAGCTGCGGAGGGCATGGCCTCTGTTCAGCCTGCTCTGGGTGGCTTAGCGCAGGCCTCACCTGTGTTTGTTTACCCCCAGCCCTGCTCCAGGAAGTTCTCCACCCGCTCTTTCTTCCTGGGCAGGTGGTGCAGGGCCCTCGGGAACAGGCCCAAGGACGTGGAGCCAACTTAAGGGCTGGCCTCTGCCCCGTAGGTTTTCTTTCCCTTCCTTCCCCTTGGGTCCCTGCCAGGCCCTGGGGGTGGTCAGGCTGTGGGAACATGGGAGGAAAGGGGGCTGCATGCAGGGGCCGTGTGGTATTCTCATTACCAGCCAGCAGCGAGGGCCAGCCCAGCCTCCCCCTTGGCCACTGTGGCTGCCTTCACACCTCCCGTCTGCCTGTTGACACAAGGCCGCCTCCCCCAGGGCAGAAGGTGTCGACTTGGGAACGAGGGTGTGCAGGGGCCTCCAAAACAGGCGGCAGCAGGTCCTCTCAGAATCCCTGGAAAGCCCTTCTGGGGTGGGGGTGGGAGGCTGCAGGTCCCCATCCTGGGAGGCCCAAGGAAAAGGCAGAGCCTGTGTCCCTGGAACGGGGAGCGGGGTGCAGGGGGGCCTGCATGGGCCCCTCGCTCTGGGAGCCCTGAGTCAGCCTGCCCGGATACTCCCCTCCCCTGGCCCCAGGGGCTGGTGCGTGACTCTGGGCACAGCCAGGGAAGCCCGATGACCAGGCCCTGCCAGGCAGGCACCATCAGTGTCACCAGAGGCTGACAGCCACCAGGCAAGGTCACAGAGCAGCCCCTGGAGCTGAATTCACCCTGACCGGGCCTCAGTCTACTGGTCTCCGAGCATTTCCACACCACACAGCACCCAGCGCTGTGCCTGCAGCAGCCTGTTCAGTGCTCAAACCCCAGGCCTGACAGCCTGCTCTTCCGGGCCCAGAGAGGCCACTTCCTTTGCTTTAGGTCCCCCAGAACCAGAATTCAAACCCACAAAGGCCATGCACCCCATGTTCCGAACCAGGGGGCTGAGGCTCCAGGGAGGGAGGAGTCTCTGCTGCCCTCTGGGAGCTGAGAGTTGGAGGAGGAAAAAGACAAATTGGCTCTGAGTCTGTGGGGCCCTGGTGTGCGGGGCGCCCATGGACGACAGAGCGGAGCCACCTGGCCAGGTGATCAGTGCGGGTCCCAGGAGGAAGGGAGGGACTTGAAATTGTGGATTTTCTCCATGTGGAGGTGGGGCATTTCTGGCCGGGGGGAAAGGTGTGAGCCCAAGTCTGGAAGCAGGAAGCCCAGGGCTAATTTGGATGATGCCAAGTGGTCTGGAGCCCTGGGTTGGAGGTGGGGAGGGTGGGAGGGGTGTGGACAAGCAAGTGGGAGCCGGGTGGGGTTGGAAAGTCCTGCTGAATGAGGAGTTTGGACTCTTAGGGAGGCAATGAGACCCATAGAAATTCTGAGGAGGGAGAGGGGTTGGGAGGTAAAGAGCTGGAGGCAGGAAACCAGCCAGGAGACTGCGGTCACATCATGGCAAGGGCTGACTAGACTGGGGCACGGGCAGGGGCGCTGGGAGTGGGCAGAGGATCCGATAGGAGGGAACGTGGGAAAAAGTGGGAAGGACATGGCCACTAGTGGCTGGGGCCACAGGCATCTGGAGAGCTGCCCAGCAGGCCGGGGGCATGGAGGTGGACTCGACCTTCTTCCTCCAACAAGAAGGCTGAGCCAAGGAGGCTGGTGTGGAAGGGCCTGCAGAGGCCCCAGGGCTGCCTGGCCCTTCTCCTTGGGCGACAAGGTGCAGTAGAGGTGGCTCAGGCCTAGGACCATCCGTGCCTGGGCTCAGTCCCCATCTGAGCCTCAGCCTCCTCATCTATGAAATGGGTGTCCTTGCCAGGAGGATTAGATGCAGCATCAGGTGTTCAGCATGTGGGACTTCCCTGCTGGGGAGGAGTGACCATCTGTGGTCCTGCAGCTCTAGGGAGGGACAAAGGAGGAGAATGAGTGGTGCTCACTCCTGCAGCCTCTGCGAGGGAAGACCCAGCCTTCCCATCCTGATCTCCAAAAGCTATAAGGGGGCTTGGGTCCGCCAGCTCTACTACTGGAATGCAAACAAGGGAGGGAAGGGGGCTGCAAAGTCTTTTCCTTCCTCCCTCCCTTCCTTCCTTTTCTTTCTTTTTTAATTTATAAAAGCAATGCATAATCATTACAAAGAAGTGAGAAAATACAGACAATCAAAAAGAAGGGAATTTTAAAGCCCCCTCTTCCATCCACCCGGAGAGAACCAGGTTAACACGTTGGTCCATATCTCTGCATCCTAACCTTTTCTGAGCATCCCTACAAGTACAGAGTATGGAGACAGAGGCATTGAGGGAGCATGCTGAGTTCTTTTTCCCATTTTCTGAAGCTTCTGGTAATATATATTCTCTTTTTTATAACAGCTTTATTGAGATATACTTCACATACCTAATAATTCACCTGTTTGAAGTGTACAGTTCAATATTTTTTATATGTTACATTTAAAATTCCTTTAAATTGTGGTAAAATATATATAACATAAAATTTGCCGTCTAAACCATTGTTAAATGTGCAATTCAGTGGCATTAATTACATTTGCAATGTTGTGCAACCATCACCATTTCTATTTCCAAAACTTTTTCATCATCTCAAGTAGAAACTTTGTACCCATTAAACAAAAACTCCCCTTTAACCCCAGCCCCCAGCCCCTGGTAGCTTCTCATCTGCATCTTGTCTCTATGAATTTGCCTATTTTTGGTACCTCTCATATAAGTCTAATCATACAGTATTTATCCTTTGGTGTCTGGCTTATTTCATGTCATCAAGGTTCATTCACAGTGTAGAATGTGCCCAAACTTCATTCCTTCTTATGGTTGAATAATATTCCATTGTACATTTATACCACATTTTGTTTATCCATTCATCAGTTGATAGACATCTGGGTTGTTTCCACTTTTTAGCTATTATGAATAATGTTGCTATGAATGTTGGCGGACAAATATTTGTTCTAGCCCCTGCTTTCAATTCTTTGGATATATAAAGAGCATGTTGTTTTGTGACCTTTTCTTACTAATGTATGAATAACTTTTCCATATCAGTAGCTGTATTTATTTCTGTAATGAGATTTTTTAAGGCGTGCCTAGTACTCCATGGTGTGGCAGTTACAGTTTAGGTAACAAATTCTCTAGCATATACTGAGATGCCTTAAAGTTTTCCACATAGGTGTATCCTTATACCTATATTTTTAAAGTTATTATTATTTTTTTACATGTATTTATTTTATTTATCTTATTTTTGGCTGCATTGGGTCTTCGCTGCTGCGCTGGGCTTTTCTCCGGTTGGGGTGAGCAGGGGCCACTCCTGTTACGGTGTGCGGGCCTCTCACTGCTATGGCCTCTCCTGCTGCGAAGCACGGGCTCTAGGTGCATGGACTTCAATAGTTGTGGCACGTGGGCTCAGTAGCTGTGGCTCATGAGCTCTAGAGCGCAGGCTCAGTAGCTGTGGCTCATGGGCTTAGTTGCTCCGCGGCATGTGGGATCCTCCCAGACCGGAGCTCGAACCCGTGTCCCCTGCATTCCCAACCACTGCGCCACCAGGGAAGCCCCTTAAAAGTTATTTTTAAACTGCACGTGTCACATATGAATGCAAACTCCTTGTAAAAATTTTAGACATTACAGATATGATTAAAGTCTCCCTTTATCACACCTCAGAACCCAGCCCTTCTTCCACTCCCACACCAAATAAGTCCTGGTACATTATCACAGACTTGGCGAGTATGCATTTACGCACATACATACAGTAGAGCCTCACAAAATGCATGGTATCATTTGATGCCTTTCTGTGTAGAGGTTGGTTTTTAGATTTTTGTTTTCTTTTGCTTTTCCTTATATCAGTCAAGTCATACTGAAGGGATTTTTCTGCAGTTTGGTTCTGTCACTCAACAGTACGTCTTCACTTGCACCTTTAATTTTTTCTTATCAGGATGAATTCCCCATCAGGGAACCCGCTGGGCAAAGGGCATGCTGAGGCTGTTCTGAAGCCTCAGGCCAGCCTTGGGGAGCCTTGGGGGTGGGTTGTTGAGGCCAACCTTGTTGTGAGCAACCAGCGGCACACGTCGGCACTCCCAGGGGCCTCAGCCAGCCTGGCCACCTGTGCCGGGCGCTGACTTTGCACTCCCAGGGCCTGGGGCGGTGCGTAATCTCCAAGGGTGAAGGAAACTTCCTCGGCTCAGCCAAGGGCTGGATCTTGGATTTCTCTTGGTGGGGAAACCTCTAGAACCAAGGACTGAGTTCATCCTATCCTTAGTCTTTGGCACATAATCAGTACTGACCATCTAAGACCCTTCTTCTGTTTGATTTATTATCTGGTCAACTTAAGCTCTATCCTTGCCCCTAACATGTTCTCCGCTCTGTCCAGGGATGTCACTGTCCCCCAGCCTCTGGCAAAGGATCCTATGCCCAGAGGCCGTTCACTCTCCCAGGTCCTGCCTAGGCATTCCAGCTCAGTCCTAGACCCACTCTGCTTCTTATTGGGTCTGAAGACAGATACCTCAGGGGAGGGGAGGCAGAGGTGTGCTCCTTCCCCTGACCTTGGGAAGGATGACCTGGAGCTGGCTGAGAGCCTGAGCCACCCAGTGACTTGGCAGGAGCCTCATCATTGTCCTGGCACCTCACCGTTCTGCTGTGCAGTCAGCCAGGGCAGGGGTGGGGTTAGAAGGAGCCTGAAACCTGTGCGTCCTTCCTGGAGGGAGCTCCATCCTGTGCTTTCAGGAGGTGCTGGTGTTGGATGTGCCGCAAGTTGGCAGCTGAGCTGGGCCTGCAAATCCCCACTGGGGAGCTGGCGAGCCTAGAGTTTCGGTCAATTGGTGGTCTGATTGTTTTCAACCTCTGCTTCCAGAGGTGTGTAGGGAAGGTAGGGAGACCTGAGCTCTGTTTGGCCCCTGCCCTCCTGAGCCCATCCCCCTCTCCTCATTCCTCTAGGCTCCATCTTGCTCTGCCTTTCTCCATACAGGTGTATGTTTTTCCCAGTGGACAGATGAGCGAATTGGGGTCCAGAGAGGGCAAGTGGCCTGTCTGGGGTCACACGGCCCATCACACTGGCACTAAGCCGGCTTCACCTATTTCTTAAGCCAGCCCCAGCATCTCTGCCACACCTGCTTAGCTCCCAGAGCCCACCACCCCCAACCCGCACTGGCCCTGGCCCCAGAAAAAAAGGGCCTCTGACCGGGTGGCAGGAGGTCTGCCCAGCTCAGGTCCCAAGATCCTAGGTGGTTGGGTAGCGCCCTCTGCTGTCTGTAGCTGGGATCGCAAGGACACTGGACACCCAGGGGCAGCCCTCTGGCCTGAGACCGTACCTTGCAATCAAGGCATGCAGTCTCCCAGGACAGCTCAGCAGGCAGTTGGGAGTCCCTGCTCCATTTTACAGCCATAGAAACTGAGGAGCCGTGTGACAAGTTTCCCTACATTCACACGTCTACATCTTTGCTCTGGGCTGGTTCAACTACTTAACCCCTTTATGCCTCAGTTTCCCCATGTTTCACTGTAAGGCTTAGACCCTCCTCCACTTACCCAGACGAAGTGAAGGAGCATAAATGTGACACCCCTAAGGAGAAAGGCACAGTCTACTTACCCCGCATTCTCAGCCCAGCTCCCAGAACAGGGGAGATTCTGGCACTTCCTCTGGGGCCTTTCCCGGAATCTGACAAATCTCTCTCCTTTCCTCCCACCCCCTCCCTCCTCGTCACCCCTCTGCCTCCTGTGACTTCCACTGGCTGCGCATCCAGCTGATCCATGACCAAGCTAATCAGATTATCATGGGTCCAGAATAATCTATTCCATATGGCTTGCCAACTCAGTGGCTCCGGGAGCCAAAGGTGTGAGGAGAGGGGCTGATCTCAGTTGGAAGGGGCTTCCTGGGAGCTTCCGGGGCCTTAGCTGGGAGGCTGATGGGGAAGGAGGGAGGTGGAGGAGAAGTTGGGAGCCTTCCTGCCGGGCCCTCTGACTGCTCTGGGCTCCAGGTGGCTGCTGCCCCCTCTCCAGCACAAGCACGGCCTCATCTATCCACGACCCAGTGGGGCTTAGGCTCCATGGTGGGGGGCTGGGCACTCCCCGTGCCTTTTCCACTCTCTGGATTGCAGGGTGCTCACTATAGGGCATTGCTTCTCAAAAGTGGCCAAGCTTCATAATTCTTGGGAGATTTTACTTTTCATACCCAGAATCTCCTCCAGGGATTCTGGTTCAAGCAGCTGCAGCGTGGGTCCGGAAACGTTTTTCTTTTTACATCTCAACAGGTCCCAGTGACTTGTAGTGAGGTTTCATGGAGGCTTGGGGACTATGGGGCGTCGTCCCCACCTCGGCACCCTCACTCTCCAGGCGGCCCTCCAGGAGGAAAGGAGCCAATCAAGTCCTCCAGAGGAGACAGGGGAGCTGGTGGTAGGACAGAACACTGGCTTTGGTCCCAGACAGAGCCACATGGATCCCAGCTCTGCCCCTACTAGCCATGTGACGTAGGACCGCCGCTCTGCTCCTCTGTGTCTTTAACTACAAAGCAAGGCAATGACACCCACATCACATCAGCACAGTAGGTATTACTCATGGCACAGAAGCAGAGGCTGGGGCCCAGAGATGGAGAGTGAGTTACCCAAGTGACACAAGTGGTACATGGCAGGGCAGGGGTTCTATTCTAAGCCACACTGGCCACACCCCAGAGGGGTGTCCTAGGCTGTCTAAAGGTGGGGACTTCATGAATAACAATCGCTCCCCTGAAAGGGCTTGCCTCTCAGGCTGGTGCCGAGGTGTGGTGGGAAGATCCCTGGCAATAGGAAACACCCAAATTAGGAGCTTCCCAGGAGGTGCGCCTGCTGATGCCAAACAGGCTGGCGGTAGCAGAGAGCTGCTTCCTTCTCCTGGGGCCTCTGGCTCCCGAGGGGATAGGGATTAGGGGCTGCAAGGGCAGTACTGACATTGCACCTTTGATTAGCACTCCTATGTCAGAGGGCCTGGCCGGGAAAATGAGGGCGCTGAGGCTGGGAGGTGGGAGGGGGAGAGCGCCCAGGACCCAGGCTTGGCCTGAGGAAGCCGGCTGGTTCCTAGCGGGAAGGCTGAGGCGGGGGCCCCAGCCTGAGAGGGTGCTGCCCTGTCCTGCCTGCCCCCACCCTGGCCAAGGACCCTGACTGAACTCTCACCTCCGCTTGGTGGGGCTGCCCCAAGGCCTCATTTCCCAGCCTTACACGTTGGCAGGCGACGGCAGGCTCGGGCCAGGGGAGCAAGAGCCACTGGCTCCGGCACTTGTCAAAACACAGGCCCCAGAGGTGTGAAGTCCTCACCCCAGCAGGAGGGCAGTGTGGGCCGTGCTGCCCGGAGAACTCATTAACTGGGGCAGCTCCCTAATGAAGCCACCGGAGAGGCTGGCGATAAGGAGATCAAAGGTGAGAGAGGCATGGGGGCGAGGGAAGAGGGAGGCTGGCTGACGGGAGGGGGTAGAGCCCAGGATCTAGGTTGAGGGTCCCCCCTTTGCCCCCACTTGGCTTCATCAGGCCCACTGACCACAGCCCTTGCACACTCTGGGCCCCAAGACTCAGAGGCAACAGGAAAGGGAGGGACTCCCACGTGGCACATCCAACTTGTCAGCCTTAGGGCTGGAGACTGAAGGACTGGGGTTGGGGGTGGAACCCTCCCATCTGCCCTGTCTCTCATGCCGTTTTTGTGAGTTCTTTGCCTCCACAGACACACCTGGGTCTTTTTAACCCTCTCTCATGGCGTTTCTCTCCTGTTCCAGATCTCTCAGTGGCTCCCATGTAAGTGAGCGATGAATGTTAACTGTTCGGTCCCAGATCTGAGCATCCTCAGGGGCCAGAGCTGTGTTTTCACGATAAACAGTCTGCCTTCCACACATATGGCCTCTTGTGTAAAGAATGTCTAGTTGATTTTGTACTTAATAAAATAAAACTTCACTTCAGAGCATTGCTGCCCACAAACCAGGAATGGTGGTTTCCTCTGGACCGGGAATTGGAGGCCTCAGACGGAGAATAGGAAAGAGATTTGTTATACCCTCTGTACTTGTTCAACTTTTAATCACGTGCGTGTATTATATTTTCAAATGTATAACAATATAACAAAAGGGTGGCTGATTGTCTAGGAGTTTTTGGTCATTCTGAGTTTTCTCAATTATTAGCTACAAAGTGGAAATCAGAATCATGTGGGAAGTGGAGGAATTTTTTGACATTCAGAGGTTGGCAACAGAATGCCCAGAGCCCTCTGAGATCCCACCCCTCCTGCCTGTCCAGCTTTTAGGCTGCAGCTCCCGCTGCTTGGGTGCACAACCAATTCTCACCATTTGTTAGCTCTGGTCCAGTGGATCAGGACCATCACTGGGCTCTAATGCCAGGTTCTTGGCTTGGATGTGGAACCCCAGGAAGGCATCCATCGGCCAGGGTCCAGAAGGGGCAGACCCTGCTGACAGCTGCAGGCCTAGGCCAGGCTCTCACAGGGTCCCATGGCATGTGCCCATGGAGTGGGCTCCTCCCCTTTTCCCCAATGGTGGGTTGGCATTGCCTGTCCTGGATGTGACCATGGGCATAAGCATCTGGGGCTGCTGGGACAGACTGCAGGGTAGAGGGTATAGAGGGTGTTAGAAAAGGCCAAGGGCAGTAGAAGAAAAAAGAGACAAGGGGAGGGGGGGAGGTGGTGAGCAGAGATGCCCAGGAAGAAGGTACCAAGCCACTTGGCTTTCTTTGCTACAAACCAGCTCAGCCATCAAGCTCACAGAACTGGAAGCCATGGGGGATGCAAAACAGTAGACCGCCGGCACTGAAAGAGACCCTAGATACCACTTCTTCTTCTTTTTAATTTTTTTTTTTACCACTTCTTTTGAAGACATGATACCAGACACCAGGTACTTCACAGTCTAGCTGGAGAGCAGACATCCATGCATGAAATGGCTATTTTGACAATGTGCAAACTCAAACCTGAGGGGTCAGGCAGGCAATATAGCAGATTCTCTGAGATTTCCCATGTGGACAATCATGTCCATAAATAGAGTTTTATTTCTTCCTTTCCAATCTGTAAGCCTTTTATTTCTCTTTCCTTACTGCACAAGCTAGATGCACCACCCCGCCCCCCGGCAACGTTGAAGAGGCATGGGGTAGGAGCAGACATCCTCACCTTGTTTTCAGTATTAGGGGGAAATCTTTCAGTCTTTCACTATTTAGTATGCTGTTAGCTGTAGCTTCTTTGTAGATGCTTTTCATCAGACTGAGAAAGCTCTCCTTTAGTCTGAGTTTGCTGAGAATTCTTGTCATGAAGGGGTGCTGATTTTTTTTTCTTGGCTTCTCTGTGGTTTGTGGGATCTTAGTTCCCTGACCAGGGATTGAACACAGCAGTGAGAGAGCCCAGTCCTAACCACTGGACCACCAGGGAATTCCCCTGAATTTTGTTAAATGCTTTTTTTCTGTGTCATTTGCACTCACATTTCATTGGTAAGGCCCGTTATACCTGCCCCAAGGTGGCAGAATACCAGCTAGGGGCAAGTGGTGGCAGCTGTGGCAACAGGCCGAGCCCTTAATCCTGCCAGGCTGAAGGTGGCCTGGAGGGCAGCAGGCTTCCTCTCCCTCCACTCAGACGGTCCAGCAACCTGCCCAGATTCAGCCAGCTTGTTGGATTTACCTAGGGTAGCCTTGTCCCTCCCACTCACCACCACCAGGGAAGGGTGCACCCAGGACCAACCTGCCTCAGAGGAGGAACGGATTACTCTGGCCTCTGGCAGGAATCAGGGCCCCACTCCTGGTCACTATACGAGTCCACAGACCTGGCTGCACTATGCCCTGAGGCTCCCATCATTCAAACTGGAAACGAAGATTCAAGAAAACTTAAGAATTTGCATAAGGTCCCCAACAGGTGAAGGCAGACCCAAACCTAAGTACTGAACCTCCAGTTCCCGGACCTCGCTTCCTTTAACCTACTGAGCTGGCCCAACACCCTGGACAGCGCCGGCACTGCCGCAGGCAGGAGGCCCGAGTGTCTGGGTCAGGTGCCCATGCGAGCACCCAGGAGGGGCCAACCTGGCGCAGCCAACGGGCAGGCACCTTCGCCCCCCACCCCGTTGGTTCAAAGGGTCAAGCCCCGCCCCCACCAGGCCCCGAGCCCGCTTTGAAGTGCTGATGCGGCCTGGAAGGGGCCACTTCACACCTCGGGCTCAGGATAAAGCGGTCGCTGGCCGCCGGCCCCCAGACGCGCCGGCGCTGCCATGGCCCAGTCCCTGTGCCCGCCGCTTTCTGAGTCCTGGATCCTCTCCGCGGGCTGGGGCCCAGCTCGGCCGCCGCCGGCCTCCAACAGGGACTGTGGCTGCTCGCCCGCCTCGTCCCCGGACTCCTGGGGCAGCGCCCCGGCCAGCAGCCCCGTGTCTAGCCCCGGGAGGCCCGTCACCAGCGCCGCCCTCCGCGCTCCGACTGCGGGGAGGCGCGGCGCCCGCAGCAGCCGCCTAGGCAGCGGGCAGCGGCAGAGCGCCAGCGAGCGCGAGAAGCTGCGCATGCGCACGCTCGCCCGCGCCCTGCACGAGCTGCGCCGCTTTCTGCCGCCGTCCGTGGCGCCCGCCGGCCAGAGCCTGACGAAGATCGAGACGCTGCGCCTGGCCATCCGCTACATCGGCCACCTGTCGGCCGTGCTGGGCCTCAGCGAGGAGAGCCTGCAGCGCCGGCGCCGGCGGCACAGCGACGCGGCGCTCCCTCGAGGCTGCCCGCTGTGCCCCGACGGCGGCCCCGCGCAGACGCAGACGCAGATGCAGAGTCAGGCACAGGCGTGCGGCCCAGACCTGGGCTCAGCCGCCAGCGCCGTGGTGTCCTGGGGGTCCCCGCCCGCCTACCCCGGAGCCCTAGCGGCGCCCGAGCCGCATGATCCGCCGGTGCTTTACAACGAGACGGCGTGCCCAGAAGGGCCGGCGATGGAGCCAGGCCCCTCATCTCCGGTTAGTACTTCCTTCCCGCGCGGAGCTCCCTCCGGGCGCGGCGCAGTAGTGGATGGCGCTACCTACTGTCTCGCGCCCCGCGGCGCGCACTGCGGGGACCAGCCCCCGTGCGGCTTCCCCACTGACAGCCCGGCCTCGCCTGTTCGCCCTCCGGAGCAACAGAGTTGGTGTGCCCGGGGCGCTCGAGCGGCAAGGGGAGGGAGAGTACACGCAGGGGGCGGGGTCCCGCTCCCAGCCAGAGGCGCCCTGAAAGTGGAGCTCGCGAGGCGGACGCCCACGCTCGGTGTCCAACGCTGAGGGTCTCGCTGTTCCCTCTCTCCTCAAGCTCTTTCCCGGCGACGTACTGGCCCTGCTGGAGACCTGGATGCCCCTCTCGCCCCTGGAGTGGCCGCCGGCCTGAGTAGTTGAAGTGACGGCGGACATCTGGCGCCCCGTTCTGTGAGCACCGACGCCTTTTTGGCCTCTGCGCCTTCGAAGAGGTCCCACTCTAGACTCCCTTTCCTGGAAGAGGCGACACTGGCGATACTGGCATGGGCATTGCTGAAAGGGAGAGCCTGTCCCCACCCAGGACGGACTTCCCCAACCCCTCCCGTGATGGAGGGACCCAGAGGGTAGACACTTTGAGGCAGGCAGGAGGCTCTGCCTAGTACGTGTTTATTTATTTGTGAATAAATTTTGTGTTGGTGTCACTTGGCAAGTTCTTCTTTCTCTACAGGGGCACAAAGCTCCCTTCTTCTCCTCCAAAGGACGTAGGAGAGTTGGGAGGGTTTCTTGCAGTCTTCAGCCCCCAAAGCCCACAGGCTCAGACCCCTTCCTCCTTTTCCCCAGCCCTGGCTTAGCACCTCCTGTTCCAGATGGGTTAGCCTGAGGGGGGAGGAGATTCTACGGAGAAAGTGGCAGCAAGCGGAGTCTGTCCATCTTTTCTTTGAATCTGGTGGGGAGCTGAATAAAACCAAGTATCTCTGTGGAAAATTCATTTCCATTAGTGCGTACTTACTGTGCACCAGGTCCTTTACACATTTCATACCTAAGTAATCGTTTTGCAGAAGGATAAGCCAAGGGTCAGCACTCAAGCCTAGGTATGACTTCAGAATCTGGGCTCTCAGCTCTGGTAGGGTTTTGCCAGCTCCATTCATTCTGGGGTCTGAGGGGACACCAGCTCCAAGGGCTCATTGCCTGTGTCCCAAGTCCTTATTCCCCTTGTGCTGGAGTGTTAGGCCTGAACCCTGGCATTTTCCCATCTCCCTTCACTCTGGTTTCTCTCCTATGTGGTTTAGAGACATGAAATAATATCAGTGGTCAGCCCCCAGTTTAAGTAACTGTGACCTCCCAGAGGCCTGGCTAGGGTGAGATGAGAGGTCCATTGGTTGCATCCAAATCCACAGAGCTGACCTGGAACCAGGCTTGGATTCAGGTTAGGGAAGTGCTGTGTGGGGAAGGGGGAGCCTTGAGCCCTGAAGGAGCCTGGCCTCAGTCAGGGGGTCTGGTGAGCAGTCAAGCCTGGGGGGTGGTGAGGTGGGTTAAGGGGGTGTAGCCTCTCTGTCCGAGGGTTCCTCAGCCATCTATGGATACTCAGTTCTTCCCCTCTGCCCTGCTCAAGCATCTTTGAAATACTGGCCTTGGCATTTTTTATAAGAGCTTTATTGAGATATAATTCATGTACCATGAAATTCACTCTTAAAGTACATAATTCAATGGTTTTGGTATATTCATACAGTTCTGTAACCATCACCACTGTCTAATTTTGGGTCATTTTCATCACCCCCCAAAAGAGACCCTGTAACCATTAACAGTGACTCCCCATGATTCCGTTCCCCCACTCCCCACCCCAGTCAGCTCATCTGCTTTCTATCCCTATAGGTTTGCCTGTTCTGGACATTTAGTATGAATGGAGTCATATAACATGAGGCCTTTTGCATCTTGCTTCTTTCACTTAGCATCATATTTTCTCATGTACCGGTACTTTGTTTCTTTTTATTGCTCAATGCTATTCCATTGTATGGATATACCACAGTTTATTTATCCATTGATATTGATAGGTTTGTTTTGAAACCACTTTGGAGATCATTTCCAGTGCTCTGGCCCAGGCCAGGAGGGGCAGTGATTCAGAGTGGGGTGGGGGGCTCACTGTGTATAATTCAGAAGCCCAGGCGCACCCTGGCCAGCGTTTGGCTGCAGAGAGTGCGATCCAAAAGCAGAGGCCCTGCAGGGGGGCGGGACCTCACACCTTCGCTGATCCGCCCCCTTTCCCGCACCTCCACCCCCAACGCGCTCTCCCCTCCCAGAGCCCTAAGGAGCAGAACGGGAAGTCTTTTCCAGGACCCAGCCCAGTTTAGAAAATCTATTTACATGGCAAAGGCCCCGTGGTTTAGGACGGGGAATTAACGTTATTAGCAAGTCTTTTCACAGATAAGTGGGGCTCATCGGCCAGCCCCCTCCCCTGCGGAGAGCCTCCCCTCGCTCTCCGAGCCCAGGAGCGGCCCACTGTTTATTAGCACCTGGGTGTGAATTTTCATTAGCACGTCCCTGTTAATAAGAGAGGTCTGGAGATGGGAAGGGGGCGCTTCCCACCACTCCCACGCCCCCACCCCCTTCCTGGGCTGGCCGCACTCACACCCAGCGGGAGGAGGACCAAGCAGCGTCCAGGTAGGTGAGCCCTAGGCGAGTGCTCGCTCTCAGTTCTCTGCTAACCTGTGAGCTAACCCCAGTTAGCAGGGCCATCTTGAGGATGGGCAGTTAGGGAAGGAAGAGGCTAACTAACGCGCCCGTGCGGGTATTCAGGGGCAGCGCTGGGACTGGGACGCGGGTGTGACTCTAGGGCCTGCCTGTGTGCTTCCCTGATGGTGCACTGCCTTTGCGACAGCTGAGCAAGGACAGAGGGTGCTGGGTGGCGCCTCACCTCACTTGGGGCTGGTCCAGAGCGGTCTGGGCACCGTCCTGCTAGAAGTGGGAGGAGGGGGAGGATGGCATCAGAGGCCTGGCCTGCGGATCCGCCGGCACGCTGGTCGCCGCCAGCCAACAGTGCTGCCCTGCTTTTCGCCTTCGAAGCCCAAGGGGTCAGACATATATGGAGCAGCAATTTCAAGTCATTTTAGCCTCAGAGCCACAGGTGAGGCGGGCAGGTGGTGCTTATACCTATTTTACAGATCAGGACGCTGGAGCACAGAAAAAGTTCAAGGAATTTTTCACAAAGCTAGTGCGCGGCTATTGGGGTGGGGACAACGGTGGGTGGTAGTCGACAACTCCGGTCTTTGCCTTAGCCTGGCAGACGAGTGTGTGAGCATGTTGGGGGTGTGAAATAAAGCTCCTAAAGCACATGGGCCTCCAGTGCCGTTGCCAGCAGGGACCTGCCACTCCCTGCTGACCACACGTGTTGCTCCCGCCGAGACAGCTGTACTGTGTAGATGCTGATGCTGGACGGGCCAGTGTTTTAAGGAGGGGCAGCTAAGCTGATTGGTCGACATGCAAAACATTTATTCAAGGACACGCCACTTGGGTCATCGTATGAACCCAGGGGCGGAGGGAAGGGCTGGTGGTCATGAGTTGTCTGTATTGGCAGATGGCGGACTGTCCTGGTAGCAGGGCTGGAGAGCTGGGCTCAGCCGTGAGTGGGCAGGTGGTGCACCTGGAGGAGGGCCGTACGTTGGCCATGCGTTGCTAAATAAACGGGTCCGTCTGAGGGGCACATGGATGCCCCAGGATTCTGAAACACCCCCTACCTGGAGAACCAGGCTGGCACAGGGCTGGGGAGGGAAGCGAGCCCTAACTGCAAAGCCCCTGTTTATCCCAGGGCGAGGCCAGGGCCACTTTGTCCATTCCCCAGCTCTCCCCCAGGGGCAGACCCTGCATTTGCACAACGCTGAGGGTAAGTGCCTCCTCAACTTTGTACCCCAGGCACTCATTTGCCTCACCCTGGTCCCAACACTCCCCTGAGAAGACCCAAGCTTCTTGGTGCTGCTCCTAAGGGGCCCTTTCTCCCAGTGGGCAAGGACCTCTTTGGGGGCCACTGGCACAGCCCCAGTTGTGCACCAGCACTAGTGCCCTGGATCCCCAGCCTAGTGCCACCTGGGCCTCTTCTGCCCATCTTCTGGCACTTTGCCAGCCCTGGTCCTTCTTCCTCCCGCTGTGGGCCCCAGCATCTAAGGCTCCCTGTGAATGCCCCAGTCCTCCTCGCTTCCCCCACGCACACTAGGAAATGAGGAGGTGGCCAGGCGTTGGCTGCATGTGACTTTGGAAAGGGTGGACAGGGCACCTCCGTTGTCTCGGCCTGTTCAGCATCCCTCCTGCCTTCGTCCCTTGCGGCCTGTCATTTTCTTTTCTCCAGACAGCTCCCCCTTCCTTAGTTTGGGTGGCCATGACCTCCATGCCCCTCCAGGGATGGGCATGTGCGCAGGCTGGTGAGGTCGTCATGGTGAGTGGTTCAGGGATGTGACCACATGCAGGCAGGTGAGGAACAGGCTCAGGACTTTGCTGGAACCATCGAGAAAGGGACACTCACTGTGGATGCTGTTGGTGGCCGTGGTGCCGCTCAAGCAGAGGGCCTACCTGGAAAGGGAGTCAGAACTGAGAGGCAGGGCTTCCCTGGTGGGTGGCGCAGTGGTTGAGAGTCCGCCTGCCGATGCAGAGGACACGGGTTCGTGCCCCGGTCCCGGAAGATCCCACATGCCGCGGAGCGGCTGGGCCTGTGACCCATGGCCGCTGAGCCTGCGCGTCCGGAGCCTGTGCTCCGCAACGGGAGAGGCCACAACAGTGAGAGGCCCGCGTACCGCAAAAAAACCCCACAAAAAACCAAAAAAAAATGAGAGGCGGAGAAGGATTCCTGCTCTTATCCAACACCGGGGTCCAGCCACATGGAAAGCATTACGCCTGGACTTTTACATTACATGAGCCAACAAATTCCCCTTGTTGCTAAAGTTAGTTTGAGGTGGGTTTCTGACACTTGCTGTTGAAAAAGTCCATCAGGATTTGATACAGGCTGTTCCAAGCTGTGTAACCTGAGTGTCAATTTCCCTCTCATGTAAAATGGGGGTAATGATATCTATATTTCGCAAGGCTTATATGAAAAATACACAGACCACGGTAGATGCCCCGTAAATGTTAGTTCCCCGTCACATTTAGGTGGCCTGTAAGGCCAAGACTATCATCCTAAGTTTTCCTTCCTCATCTCAGAGAGAGCTGCCACCATGGCTACTGTGGAAAAGGATTGTTGTAGAAAGTTGTTTTTGCTGCTGTGTTTTCATTCCCATCCTGGGGAGGGCAAGGGGCAGTGTCTCAGGCGGGGAAGTCTTCATCCAGGGGACATTCAGCTATAGTCGGTATCAGCACCATGAGGGCGGTGTCGTGCCAACAAAGAGTGTGTGTGACCCAGGGGAGAAGGTGGATGGGGACACAAAAGCAGCTGCGGTCACAAAACAATGTAAGCGTTTGGCCGTGGTGGGCCGTCTTGGGAGAGGGCCGGAGGCACTAACCACTTGCAGTTCTCAAAGATACCACACGGTGTCCTCGGAGAGGCAGATGTAGGCCTTGAGCTGCAGGGGACTCCTCCACCCAGTTTTCCTGGGAAGGACAGTTTCTAGAAAAGAAAAAGGCACTTCTCCGCCCTCTTCCTGTGCCCCCAGGTCCCCCAGCCTCCTCTAGCGTTCCCAGACCTGAAGGCAAGAGGCAGTAGTGGCACAGTTCCTGCCTGCCTCCTCACCTGCCCCTACTTTGCCTCTCATACCTGTGTGACCTCAGGCAGTCACTCAACCTCTCTGAGCCTCAGCCTCTCCAAACTGATTCCATAAGGTTATGAGACAGCAAAGAGAGGGAAAAGAAGTAGGTGGAGAGAAAAGGAGGCCACACAGTAGCTGGGGTGGACTGGGCATCTTGCTCATTTGAACAAAGTGTCTCCTGGTCCTATGAGGCAAGTGGTCCTCACAAGGCCTGGGACTCTGGCTGACATCATCGCCTGGGCCCTGCGGGGGGTCTGGACTGGGTGGGAATGAAGGTTACACACCACAGCAGCTTTGGAGTCTGGAGACAATATCGCTGTTTATTTAGGTGACACATCTGCCCGCCTGAGGATTCCGACAAGTGGCTTAGTGGTTGAAGGCCCCCCAGACTGGGCCTCTCCCCTTGCTGGCTCTGCAGAGGTCCCAGACTGCAAGGCTAGGCCCCTTAGGCCTACTGAGCTGCAGCCCTTTGTCACTGTGTCTCTTGACCTCACAGCATTCCAGGGCAAAGCCTGCCTGCTGCCAACCTTTTCAGAGAGCCCAGGGCAGCAGCCCTGTCACTTGTTGAGGTTCTCTCTTTGGAGAAGCGAGGAATACCTCCGAAGCCGGGTCCAGTACTCCTCTTCTTTCACCTTGTTCTTCACCAGCTTCTGAAACCTGTGGGCCACACAGTTGATGAGAGGAACCTGCTTTGTGCTACGTTCCCCCCAACCCCGCCCCGGGGGCTCCTAGGTCCCCAGGGCAGACCCTGACCACCCTGGGCTGATATAAGAAACTCTCCAAATGACACATCTGCTTCCTGTCTGTGTTCTCAGGACTCAGCCTGCTGCACAGAAGGCACTCGAAACAGCTTTACTGAAGGAACAATATAGGTCTAGCATCCTAAACTAGGAAATGTACAGTGATACGAGGCATGGTGAATTTACAAACTAAAAGTCTGTTTGCAGGACCAACGTTAAATACATCCGAATGCCAATAGTTACATTTAACAAACATTCCTTGAGCATCTACTAGCCACCGGCACTGGTGGACGTGTTGGAAAGATCAAAGTAACTAAAACAGCCGCCCCTCCCCCCAGTTTAGTAAGAGGGACGAGAGGAAAAGAACATTTGTAATAGGAGGCATTTAAGAGCTATAGAGGTAAAGTGCAGAGAGCAGCACTCCCTGCTTGGGGAGTGCTCTCAGAAGTTAAGATTTTTGGGTTGAGTTTTTTAAAAAAAAATAATAGGTTTTTAAAAAATAACAAATAAATGCATAGTCAGTGTGGAAGAATCAGAGAAGCCCAGGGTCTCCCCTCATTCTGCACGTCGAGCTGGCCACAGCAAGCAGGCAGGAGGAGGCCTTCATTCTGGGGAGAGGATGCAGGCTGCTGCCAGCTTTCTGCCTCTGGTTCCTGAGTGAGCGACATTTTAAAAAATGTTTAAAAGCTTAGGGCAAACGGGAGAAGGGACCCTTTTGTGGGGAAAGACAGGGACTGCAGTTTTTTGCGGCTCTGCCTATGGGACAGTCACATGGAGATGTCTGGTACACAGTGCATTAAAGCATTTTTTTTCTTTAACTTAAAGAAGTAACCTATGCTTTGCTTTAAAAAAAAAAATCAAGGATACAAGTGAGTATACAATTAAATCTCCTTCTCACCTCAGATCCTTATTTCCTGTTCCCAAAGCAACTGTAATTAACAACTCCTTATAAATCCTTGAATACTGTTCATACACACAAGTACAGACATGCATATAATCTTTTTAAAAATTTAAATGGAAGTGTGCAACACACTGTTGTGCTGTCTGCCTTTTTCACTGAAAATGTATCCTAGCAGTTGCTTCCAGGAGGCACTCAGATCTGCCTCATTCTCTTTCCCTATTGATGACGCTTGGAGATTCCAGTATGCAGTGTGTGTGTGTATATATGTGTGTTGCGGGGGGAGCGGATGGGCAGGGGGCAGGCAGAGGCTATGCAGGTTAGAAACTCAGGCCTTGGCCCCTCACTGCTTGTGTGCAAACCCAGCTACTTCACTTATAAGGTGCTGACCCTGGACGGGCAATTTGACCTCTGTCTTCCTCGCTGTACTGTGGGGATGATAATAATCATAGTAAGAAACAAGATATGCCACAAAGTACTTAGCATAGTACCTGGCACACAGTAGGTGCTCAGTAAAGGTCAATTGTTTTTCATTTTTTAAAATTGAAGGATAGTTGATTTACAATGTTGTGTTAATGACTGCTGTACAGCAAAGTGAATCAGTTATACATATATATAAATTCTTTTTTTAAATATTCTTTTCCATTATGGTTTATCACAGGATATTTTTTAAAAATATTTATTTATTTAGGCTGCCCCGGGTCTTAATTGCATAACGCTGACTTCTTAGTTGCAACATGCATGTGGGATCTAGTTCCTGCAGGAATCGAACCTGGGCCCCGTGCATTGGAAGTGCGGAGTCTTACCCACTGGACCGCCAGGGAAGTCCCTATCATAGGATACTGAATATAGGTCTCTGTGCTATATAGTAGGACCTTGCTGTTTATCCATTCTATATATAAAAGCTTACATCTGCTCACCCCAACCTCCCACTCCATCCCTCCCTCAACCCACTCCCCCTTGGCAACCACCAATCTGTTCTCTATGTCCGTGATTCTGTTTCTGTTTCATAGGTAGGTTCATTTGTGTCATATTTTAGATTCCACATATAAGTGATATCATATGGTATTTGTCTTTCTCTTTCTGACTTACTTCACTTAGTATGATAATCTCTAGTTGCATCCACGTTGCTGCAAATGGCATTATTTTGTTCTTTTTTATGACTGAGTAGTATTTCATTGTATATAGGTACCACATCTTCTTTATCCATTCATCTATCGATGGACATTTAGGTGGTTTCCATGTCTTGGCTATTGTGAATAGTGCTGCTATGAACATGGGGGTGCATGTATCATTTTGAATTATAGTTTTGTCCAGATATATGCCCAGGAGTGGGACTGCTGGATCATATGGTAATTCTATTTTTAGTTTTCTGAGGAACCTCCAAACTGTTGGCTGCACCAATTTACATTCTCACCAACAGTGTAGGAGAGTTCCAGTAAAAGTTAATTATAATAATACTATTGCTGCTGCTAAGTAAGTGGAAGTAAAATTGCTGGGCGGAGGGGTCAGGACAACATGGAATCAGTGAGCGACCAGCCAGGAGGCAGAGCATAGATGGAACTAGGGCAAGTTTTAAAAGGAGGACTGGAAATAAAGTCATTAATCTGTTCAAAGAAGATGTGGGTGACTTTTAAAATATAATGTTGGAGTGTAGAAGGGCTTCCTCTATGATCTAGTAATAAATAATGGCTAACCTTTACTGAATGTGCCAGGCAATGTCCTATGAGGAGAGAGGACTGTCACTGTTTTACATATGAGGACACTGAGGTCTGACCTGTCACACAGCTAGAGGCTCTCGTCTACCCCTCATCGCATTGCACCCTGCATTTGAGGCTCTTTACAACCGCCCCTCAGCAAAGCCTAAGGGAGAAGATGGAAAAATACCAAACTTCTGTTTGGTTAAACAAGCAACCAAAATTACTCCTATCCAAAGACAATGCAGGAAAAATTATTCACAACATATTAACAAGGAACTCTTAAAATCAAAAGAAAATGAACTCACCCCTAAGAAAAAGACCCAGGTGGGGTCGCAGAAGGAGAGAGACGTACAATAGATGTAGCACATAGATGCTCAACCTTGTTAATTTCCAAATTAAAATAGTAATGAGCTATCAACTTTTATCCCTCATTTCTTGGCCAGTATGGGGAAGGGGTGAGTGTGCAGAGTGAATCCACCGTCTCTGGAGGGCTGGTGGGTACAACTATCCCAGTTCAAACATGCCTACCCCGTAACTCTGAAAGTCCACCTCTAATTTACCCTACAGAAATACTAGGAAAAACTCACAAAAATGACTGGTTGAGGATATTGTCTGGGGAAGTGGGGCCAGAGTAACACCCATGGTGAGTCTGCAGTGGGCTGGGGTACAGATGGGAAAAGAGGACACAGGAGTGGGGTGAGGACTGATTGCTGGGAGCCGTGCTCTGGGGGGAGGAGAAGTTAGGCGGCTGCAGAACTGGGAAGGCGCTCGCTTGTTTTCTAACATGGGAATGTGGTCGGGACACATGCCTGTGATTAGGACAGTGGAGGGGAAGAGGTCACCAACCAGATGGACAATAAGGTCTGGGTGTCCTGGGGGAGGAGATGGCCTTGGGTATGAGCAGGATGCCTCTTTCTCTGCATCAGGAGGCAGACAGGGGGTGGGGGTGACCCAGGAGACCCGGGTGAGAGGGCAGCCAAGGAACTGGCATGCTCTGGGAAGTGGGAGGTGAGGTAATCCACCAACGGCCAGGGCAGGGGTGGTGGTAGCCGCCTGCCACGTGGTACCAGCACATCTGCAGTGTGCTTCCCCTTGGTAGTCAGTGCTCAGTGGTGAGGAGGGACAGGGGAGGCTGCCTGTTCATGTGAGGCTGGGCGCTGACTGTCAGGTGCCCCCTGGGGAAAGCCCTCTCTGGAGACTGAGACAACCTCCCTCCACCATCAGCAAGGAAAGGGTTTTCCTTCCCATGATGGCACAACAAATGTGACTGCTGTCTATTGTTTTGAAGCAATGTGTGTGCATACATTTCCAAAAAGATGGACTGTCCATCTGCAAAGTGGGAGAGGAGACGGAACATCTGTAAGGCCTCCCACAAAACCTCTGAATTCCAGTAGCCTGATGGCATGTGCACATTTGGGATCTATGAGTCTATAAATAATTTTCCAGGGATTCGTCCCCTTGTTTCTCAAGAAAGGCAAAGGAAGGTTAGGATAGGCCCACAGTTTCCCTCCCAGGGATAGTAAAAACGGGGGTGGGGTGGGGTGGGAGGGGATTCCTCCTCCACCCTCAAGGGAAATGTCACCTGGTGTCCATACAGGGCCTGCCACCCCCTCGCCAAGGGGGCGTGTGCCCTGTGGAGCTGGGACTGTTGGGTCAGCCCAGAAGCCCACCTTCTGCTTGGCCACAGGGAACAAAGGGGGCAGGGGGGAGAGAGAGACAGAGAGAGGCATTTTGTTTCTGTCAGCTTCCTGTGTCCTGAAATTTCTGTCTTGTGATCAGAAGTCTGACCCAGCTGAGATGGCAGATACTACAACAGGGAGCGGAGCCAGATGGAAATGGTGCCCTGGAGGCCCAGGCTGGATGGGAGCAGAAGCCAGGCCTGCGGAGGGGGTGGGGTGGGGGGCACATTGGGTGCTATCTGGGCTCCTTTCAAAGTCCTGAAGGCAGGCTTCTTCACACTGGCTATTTATAAAAGTCCCAAGTGCAGGTTTTGCAAAAACAATTTGTACAGACTATCGGGAGTTTGAAACTCTGAATCCATTGCCTTAAAGTTTCACCTAGTTTTAGGGCCAATGGAAACTGTTTCAGACAAAAGGAGTAAATAGAGAGAGAAAAAAAAGATAAGATTAAAATCCTCTGACATATACGGTTCTGTGTGAGAAACGATAGTAAAATGTAAATGACAGAATCTAGGTTGTGGGTATGTGGATGTTTACTGACTTTTTTCAAAGCTGCTGTATATTTAACATAATAAAATGTTGGAGGCGGGGTATTCTTTGGAAAAGCCCCAGGCGTCAGACCTCAGAGTGAGCAGAACAGGAAGAGCCTTCTTTAAATCAGTGTTTCCTAATTATCTCTGGGACCCAATTCAGAAAATGGGTTGCCGTGAGGAATATGATTTGAATACTGTGATCAGGCCCAAGTAAATGTCCCCTCAAGCTAGGCCTGCCCCAACCGCACAGTGCAGCCCCTCCCGGCTCCTGCTGTGGGTCCCCGGAGCCAGGGAGCACTTTCTTGAGCTCTTCCCCTCCCCAAGCTCCCACTGCCCGTTTAGCCCCAGCCTTGTCCCTGGCCCCCAGCGCCCCACCTGGTCAGCCCTGCTGACTCCAGCCCTCCTCCCTGCAGAAGGTTCCCTGGGAGGCAGTCCCCTCCACCCGACCCGGCCTCTGGGGTCCCTCCCGGGGAGGGGTTGGGGTGTGGGACCTAGGGGCTAAGCTGTGTTGACAGGGAAGAGAGACGGTTGGGAAGGGGGAACTGGAGGGGTCCCTCTCAATTCCCACTGGGGGCCAGGATAGGTCTCTGGGGTTCCAGAGACTGGAGGAGGTCAGGGCAGAAGGGACTGTCTTCTCATGAGAGCAGACCCAACCATAGTGGGGTGGGGAAGGATATTATAGACAACTCTCCCACGGAAATTACATAGACATTAAAAACCACTGTAACAAGGAAGTTTTTCTTAAAATTAAAAAGTCATTAAGTTGTATTCTGGAGTGACATAAAGCCAGATTAAAAAAGTGAACTTAAAAAAAGCCAGATTTAAAAAATGCTAAGGATAAAACCTTAAGGATATGTACTAACACATGAATGGCAGTGCTGGGATTTGGGGTGATGGGTTGTGGGTTATTTAAATTTTCTTCTTTGTATTGTCCTGTTTCCCAAATTTTACAAGTGTATATATATATATATATATATATATATATTTATTTATTTATATCTCAGAAATAATAACATTTTTTACAGTGGGGAATTGCTCTGTTATGGTAGTAGTTCTACATGTGAAGCAACCTTATTGGGCTAATAGCAGAGTTCAGCAGGTGTCTGAGCGGTAACGTCCACCTGGCACCCTGGTTGAGGGCGGGAAATGTCAGTTAGGGGCTGAAGTGTCCTGAGTTGCTTGGGCCCTCGGCTGCCAGCCAGGAGGTAAGCTGCCCAGAGCTGGAGCTGCTGGCCTGTGATCCATTCCCACAAGGAGGGCAGCCAGTTGGCTTTTGGGTGAAGTGGAGAGGCTCACCCTTCCTAGGCCAGTAAAAGGAGGGGGTTTCACAGAAAGGACAGAAATGGTAACACGCTCATTAAATAAGTTCTCTGGTATAAGCCTCATCAAACAAGAGTACCAGAATAAGCCTCAAATAAGCCTCATCAAAGCCTCAAATAAGCCTCATCAAACAAGAGTACCAGAAAACTCCATACCATGACCTCCAACCCAGGAGAATGGCCCCACTACAGCCATGACCAAGCCTCACACTCTTGACTTTTTTTTAAAACCAGTATTTGAAATTTTCCAAAATCATGCACATGTTTGATAGAAAAGCCGCAAAGAAGAAAAATACAAAGAAAAGAATCACACATGCTTCATTACCCAAATATAGCTACTGTTACTAGTGGTGTGTACATTTCTAGTGTTCTTTTACTCAAAATCAGGATTCTACTGTAAATAATATAATCTCTCTCCAGCTTTTATTTAGAAAAATTTCAAACCTATAGAAAAGTTGCAAGTAGCACAACGAGCCTTCACCTAGACTCACCAGTTAGCATTTCCTCTCCCTCTCTTTCTCCCTCTCTATATTTTCCTGAGTTTCAGCAGTTGTTAACATTTTCTCTTTCTTTCTGTCTCTCTCTACAAATGTTTTCTTAGACCACTTGAAAGTAAGTTGTAGACATCATAATACTTGACCCTTAAATTCTTCAGCTGCATCTCTTAAGGACAAGTCAAATCATCAAGGGTCAAAATAAGAAACTTCCAGGTGAGGGATAGCTGAGCATTCTTGGTAAATCTTTAATCAGGGGAAATGTCAACTGACCCCTTCTTCACTGTCCTCCTCCCCCAAGACCCATGGACCACATTCCCCTCCTGGTGGGTGGGCATGCTTCCCCCCATGAGGTACTGGAAGCCGCCTGAGCAACACACCACAACCCAGGGAGGAACTGAATGCGGCGGTAAATGTAGTCACGGAGGAGAGCTGTGGTGCCCCCTCGTGGTGATATGTACAATCCTCCCAGGCATGAACTTGAACTCAGAGGGGACCCATCACCATTTTTGTACCTACCATTTACTGAGCGACCACCCTGTGCCTAGCACTTTACGTGTATTTTCTCACTGAATACCTACAAAGCCTGGAGAACAGGTATCATCAAAATGTCCAGAACACAGTCTGGCACGTAGTAGGTGCTCAATAAATATTTTTGAATGACTAAGGAAACTGAGGCCTTGAGAGGCTAAGTAACTCACCCAACGTCTCCCCCAGTTAGTAAGTGATAGAGTCATAACTCAAATCTGGGACTTCCCTGGTGGTGCAGTGGATAAGACTCCACGCTCCTGATTCAGGGGGCCCAGGTTCAATCCCTGGTCAGGGAACTAGATCCCATGTGCATGCTGCAACTAAGAGTTCACATGCCAGAACTAAGGAGGCAGTGAGCCACAACTAAGGAGCCAGCGAGCTGCAACTAAGGAGCCCACCTGCTGCAACTAAGACCCAGCGCAACCAAAAGAACCCTCAAATCTGAGTATCTTAGCCATTTCACTTCGTTCCTCGAGGGACACTGAGACCCTGTCAGGGAAAGCCCACCAAAGCCACCCAGCTCTGTAGTGGCAGGTGGTGTGAGAGTCCAGGGCTCCACTGACAACCCTCTTCCACCTGACAGGTATGGTCAGATCATGGCAGAAATTGTCAATAAGAATTTGAAAACCCCTAGAAGTTTGTTGTGGATGGATTAGAAGAGACCCTTGCTTCCCCAGAATGTACTGAGTACCATTAATGATGCTTTTATAGGAGGAAGGAACACAGAGTCCCTGTGAGGCTGGGGTTTACAGAAAGGGGAAGAGAAAAGATGTATCACATAATCGTTTACCTGGATGACGGAGAGAGGAAAGGGGTCTTAGACTAGGGGCTGGCAAACATCTTCTATAAAGGGCCAAATAGTAAATGATTTAGGCTTTATGGGTCATAGGGTCTCTGTTGCAGCTGTTCAACTCTGCTGTTGAAGCACTTACATAAGTAGATGAGATATAAAGCAGTGGGCATGATGTGTTCCAGTGAAACTTTATTTACAAAAACAGGCAGTGGGCCAAATTTGGCTGTAGTTTGCCAGCCCCTGTCTTAGATGACTGTGTCTGATAATCCAAATATACTTAAAAAAAAATTGAGAAAGCAAAAAGAAAAGACAGTCTTGACAGAAGAAAACACCAACTTGCAGCCCTTCTTTTCTTACCAGCCTGAATTCATTACTCCTTTTCTACCAGTCTGAATGGGATTTGAATGCCGAAAGGATCTTACCATCAAGCAAACCACTATTCCTTAGTCCAGAGACAACCCCAGGTGCAGGGAGGAGATAGAGACCCAGAACTCTACCTCTTTTGGAAGAAATTCTCGCATCTTTCCTCCAAGGGCAACACCTGGGGGAAAGTTGTGTCATCCAACACATTAGCTTGAGGAATGGTGCAATTTCTTGAGATTTGTTCCAGGAGTGGGTAGGCCTCGAAATTAAAATAGAAAATAGAATTTGGGATGTCTTTGGCTTGGCTGGCAGATCCAATTTCATCTGGATGGTCTCCTGGGACGAAACAGGAACATCGTGTTCTGTTACAGTGATCCCTTTCTCTGTGGCCTTGTAGTCTGGGCGGGCATGAGGGGCCACTCTCTGCTTACAAAGCCGGGGTCACTGGGGTTGAGCTGTGAGGGGCTCATTTGATCTGGAGGAACAGGGGCCCAGAGAGGAGACCTTGTCCGGCATTTTATCTAAGTGCCAAGTGAGGACTCAGCGGTGGTGTCCTGCTGGCCTGTGGTGGATGGGATGAGGCGTGGGGAGGAGACTGGGTGGGGTCACCCTATGCTTTCTGAGAGGACTGAGAAATTCAGGGAAACGGTCAGCAGGCCACAGGTCTGGGCAGCAGCCCTCACGATCCCCCTTCCGTACCTCGGAGCAGGAAACACGGGTGGTATAAAGACACGACAAATACTGGCTTCCAGGGGACCGCCAGGTGGTAGGACCTTGGGGGAGCAAAGGCGCAGACAATCTGCGGCTTGGCCACATCCATGAGGTGCACAGAGCCATTGCTGGAAAAGATCAGCACCTGGGAAGCAAAGAGATGGTGAATGGGGACTTCTCCACTCTGTCACTCACCTCCGTGTGAAATAAGAACAGCTAGAAATAAAAAACAAACAGGGAATTTTTTCACTCTTGGCACCCAGCCTCTGGCTCCAGCCAGACCATTCAGGGGACAGCAGCAATGTGCGTGTTTGCTCCTATGGAGCCTCCAGCAGCAGCCGGCTGGCCCCAGGGCTGTGTCTGTTCCTGGCCCGTCCTTCCCCCTTGGCCCTGCTTCTCTTGCTACTTCCCCCTCCATGCGGCCAGGATTCAGTTCTGCTTCTGTGCCATACCCTTTCCTCCCACCTCCTCGGGGACCGTTCAAGCCAACGGCCGCTCCTGCCCTGGGTTGGAGCTGAGGCCTCTCTCCTGCTTGGGCTCTTTCCTCTCTGTAGGTGAACATACTAAACTCACCGCCATCTTTTTAACATCTTTTTTTTTTTTGCGGTACGCGGGCCTCTCACTGTTGCGGCCTCTCCCGTTGCGGAGCACAGGCTCCGGATGCGCAGGCTCAGCGGCCATGGCTCACAGGACCAGCCGCTCCGCGGCATGTGGGATCCTCCCGGAACGGGGCACGAACCCGCGTCCCCTGCATCGGCAGGTGGACTCTCAACCACTGCGCCACCAGGGAAGCCCCTCACCACCATCTTTAAAACCCCCCTTGACCCTACATCCTCTCCCCGCTGCCACACACTCAGACGTCTGAGAGAGCCTCTCCTCGCCCTCCCTGCACCCCGACCTCCCCTGCTGTCCCCCTTGCCATGGACACTGGTCTCCACAAAGTACTCGGTTTCTCTTCAGCACAGGACACTGTGCTCTTGCTTTCTTCCAGTCGTTTTCCCTGAGCCGCCAGGAGCCCCCTCCTGGTTTTCCTGGGGCGCCCCTGTCCATCACTTCGTGAGCTCATTTTCCCCGTCCCGGAAGACTTACAGTGTAAGTGATGGTAGTGCCCCTGGGAGCCTCTTCTATACGCACCCACTCGCAATGGCCAGCCGTGCTGCTCCCCACGGCTTTAACTACCGCTAACCGGTTGCTGAGCAAAGAATCTACACTTTCAGCCCTGGACTCTCTCAGAGCCTCCTCTGGGGGTCCTGTAGGCCCCTCACTCCCGGCAGGGCCACACAGGGAAGCACAGACTTTCCCTCCAGGCCTGTGTTTCCTTCAGTGGCCCTGTAGGGATTAGAGAATCGGCTCCACAAGCCGGGAGCAGCCTCAGTGCCTCCCTGTCCTCTGGCTGCAGCCCAGGCAGCCCTGAGCTGTGGGCCCGTCTCCTCACTAACACCGCTCCACTCGCCGCCCTTCCCTGGACACAGTTGGAGCTCCCTGGCTCCAACTCCCCTCTAAGCTTCAAGCTGCATCCCAGACAAGGGCCCCTGTGCCCCCAGCCCCCAGCCTCTTCCCTCTCCACACCCCACAGGAGTCTGATCCTGCAGCTCCTTGAACTTCCTGCCGACCTGGGACACAGTGTTCTCTCGCCTCCATGGTGCTGCCCTCTTGGTGCCCGTGGCTCAGCTCACTGTCCATCACTTCCTCCCCACCGGCCTCTGCAGGTTGAGTTAGGAGGCCCCTCTCTCCGTTGCACAGTGTCCTTTGCATGATATATCACAGCCTTTTACAGGTTCTAGGGCAGCTGCTTGGGGGCTTGCCTGTCTTCCCAACTCCACTGTGAGCTCCACGAGGGCAGGTGCTTTCTCCTTCATGTCTGTGCCCAAAGCTAGTCCAGTGCCCAGCACACGATAGGCCTTCAACAAATATTGGGTTGGCCAGAAAGTTCGTTCGGGTTTTCCCTAAGGATGGGGCAAAAACCCGAACGAACTTTTTGGCCAGCCCAGTATTTTTGGAAGGAATAAAGAATACATTCACTAAAGAGGAATGAGGGGCCTGAGGAACCTACCATGCCGGGTAAGGCTTGGACTGGGGCCACTGCACAGATGGCTTCATCCAGGTGCTTCACAGGCCTATAGGAAACAAGACACACAGACATCCAGACTTGAAGACTTTTCAAGTTTTGCTATCCTCTCCTAGGCATATATCCTGGAGAAATTCTTGTCTATAAGCATCAGGAGGTATGTCAGAGATGTTCACAGTAGTGAAGACTGGGAACAATCTAAATAAATCACTGGTAGGAGAATGCTTAAGTAATTGTGTTACATTATACAATGGGATACAATATAGCAACGAAAATAAAAGAGCTGGAGCTCCATACAACATGTATGGCTCTCATGAACCATATCACAAAGCAAGTTACAGAATAAATAGCATTGAAAAACAAGTTGGAGAATATACATAATATGATTCCACTTACAGGTCCCCTAAAATATGAACAGCTAAACAATATATTGCTTGGAGATACAGTCATATGGATGTGGTTAGTTCTTAAAGGAAAACAAATGATGAATTTAGGAAAACATAAATAAATAAGTAAATTTAAAAAAAAAGAAAAAAGGGACTTCCCTGGTGGCCCAGTGGTTAAGAATCCGCCTGCCAGTGCAGGGGACACGGGTTCAATCCCTGGTCCAGGAAGATCCCACATGCTGCGGAGCAACTAAGTCCGTGCACCACAACTACTGAGCCTGCGCTCTAGAGCCCGTGAGCCACAACTACTGAGCCCACGTGCCACAACTCCTGAGCCCACACGCCTAGAGCCTGTGTTCTGCAACAAGGGAAGCCACCGCAATGAGGAATGCGCGCACAGCAACAAAGAGTAGCCCCCGCTCACCGCGACTAGAGAAAGCCTGTGCACAGCAATGAAGACCCAGTATAGCCAAAATAAATAAAGTAAAAAAAAAAAAAAAAAAAACAAGCAATGTGGTAGATTGAAAAAAAAAAGTAGACATAATATTTGGCAGTAACTCCCACTAAAATGGTGGAGTCTATTTTTCTGCTGCTTAAATGTGGGTGTGGCCAGGTGACATGCTTTGTCCAGTGTCAGAGGCTTGGAAAGCATCAGTGAACCTCGCTGGCAGGTGGGAGCCCTCAGGCTACCAGGTGACGGAGCCTGAGATGGCCTGCAGGAGAGGCCGAAAGGAAGAGTGCCCCGGCCAACAGCTGCCAACTGCCTGGTACGTGAGTGAGGCCGGCTTAGACTTCCAGCCCCTAACCGAGCTGCCAGCTGCCCGAAGGCACCTGTGAGAGCCAAGGCGAGACCAGCCCATAGTGCTGACCTACTGCATCAGAGACTAAACGCTGACTGTTTTCTTAAGCCATTAAGTTGTGGAGTGGTTTGTTATATGTAGCAATAGATAATTAAAAGGTGGTTAACTTGGAGGAGAGAGAAGGATGTGACCAGGGAGAAGCACACAGAGAGCCTTAACTGAATTGGTGATGATCTATTTCTTAAGCTCGGTGATGGGTACAGTGGAGTTCTCACCCTCCCCCATACGTATGCTAAATACACCCCCTCACACATATTGTACAGATCATTTGCCTGCATAAAACAGTTCACAATTTAAAAGAGAGAGAGAGACCCTTGGAGAAACTGATAAAAAACTTTTGGCAGAAATGACCCTCTTCCTGGTCATGTGGGATATGAAAGATGTCATTTGTGCCATCATACAATTTATATATATATACACCCACATGTAAAAGACATTGGTGAGCTTGAGAAGCTCACTGGGAAAGTGATGACTAGAGAGAAAGTGGACTCTAGGCTGAGAGATTGTCAGTTTTTTACCATTAAATAGCATCATCTGTCTGGCAGATCATGTACCCACCCTGCCCTCAAGCCACTGACCTCTCCACCAGCACACTGAGGGTGGGTCCTTGGGTCCCCGTGGCTGCCACCAGTTGGAGAGAAGCATCTGTACACAATACCACACATTTCATTTGGGATTTCACTGGCCCCTCGGGATACATGTTCTGTCCTTCGTGGACTAAGAAGTATTTCAGGAAGTGAATGCTTTGGCAGAAACATCTTTCAGGAAGAGCGATGACCCCAAGACAGAGTCCTGGAGAAAGTAATGGCACAAGCAGGTCAGAAAAGGGGGAAGAGGGAGGCAGCCATGGGCGCAGGGTCTGTGACCAGCAAGAGTGTGAGGGACGTGAGGGCAAAACCAAGCAATGAGCATCCCCCGAGGGTGAAGGCAAGAAACCCCAATGTCCAAGGGGAGCCCCCTTCAGGGGGACCCCTTCTAAGTATTTGGGGGAACCAGACCCATGGAGGGGGGCAGGGTCAGCACTGGAGCGGAGGGAAGGAAGCTACAACGCAGCCAGGTGCTGACTCTAGCCATCAAATGTGTATCAGAGGGACGGCGGTATTAGGCAGCGGTGGGGCTCACCTTTGGCTAGGTCCCACAGTGTGAGCACACCATCCTCGCAGGCCAGCACCAGGTAGGAGCAGCAGCAGCTGAGCTGAGACACCGCAATGGGTGCAGCACAGGGCCACACGCCCTCGGGATCTAGTGGGGAGGACACCACTCACCAGGCTGCCCCCGGACCCCGCCCCACCCATCACCTCCACCTGGACAATGTGAGACCCAGACTAGTCTGCCTGTCTGGACTCACCATCTCTCTCCTCTCTGTGCAATGCTGTCTCCTTCCTCAGGATAATATATATAACAACGAGTTACACCATTATTATACTACAGCTGACATTGAGTACTTACTAGGTGCTAAACAGCGTGGTAGGCACTTTAATGCATCATTTCATTTAATTCTCACAAGGATCCTATGAGGTGGGTCCTGTTAGTACCCCTGTCTTACAGATGAGGAGACTGAAGCAGAGAAGTAAGTGACTTGCCCAAGGTCATATAAGCCTGGTCAGTACAGAAGTTGAGATGAGAAGCCAGGTTGCCTGGGAGAGGGATGGAAGGAAAGAAATTCTTCCCTTGTGAGTTTTTTTTTGTTTTTTGTTTTTTGTTTTTTTGTGTGGTACGCGGGCCTCTCACTGTTGTGGCCTCTCCCGTTGTGGAGCACAGGCTCCGGACGTGCAGGCTCAGCGGCCATGGCTCACGGGCCCAGCCGCTCTGCGGCATGTGGGATCTTCCCGGACCGGGGCACGAACCTGTGTCCCCTGCATCGGCAGGCGGACTCTCAACCACTGCACCACCAGGGAAGCCCCCTTGTGAGTTTTTAAACTTTACTTCTGAGATATAACTCTGAAGTACAACATAGTGTTGTACTTCAAGGAATTCTCACAAAAGTGAACTTGCTCATGTAACTGCTTCCATGAGTTTGTAAAAAACAAACCACCACCACCCATATTTCCTAAGTGCCTTTCGATTTCAAAGAGCTTTCACATACAGAAACTCTGAACTTTGCTATTCATAACAAATGCATGCAGTGGATAACAATGGTGTAATTGAGTAGTTTTCTGTTTTGGATGAGAAAATGGGATTGGGGTGTGAAGTGACTGGCCTGAGACTACACAGTTCGCAGATAGTTGTGCTGGGACGGGCCCTCTGGTGCCAAGCCCACCTTCTTTTTACCTTCGTTGTCTAAGGAGCCCTGTGGACCTGATGGGGCTCTGTCCCTATGGACCGGTCATCTTTAAGAAACATGACAGTTCAGAGACAGAGCCTTGGGGTCACATGACAGCTGCCAAGCCACCCACTCTGCTCTGGTCCCCTAAAGCCATGCTGCTGTGTCAGTCACGTGCTCTCAGCTAAGCTGAAGAAGGACATGTTCTCAGAGCCCTGAGCTTAGGCCACTCCCATCTTGGCAGTAAAGTACCAACTTTATCCTTCAGCGTTCGGTTAAGTGAATAGAGGAAGAAGTTGTGACTTCCAGTCCAGTGTACGCCAATGACACAGGCTACCCCTGGGAAAGAAGAGAGGAAATGAGCATTACATAAGGAGTCTGGGTGGCCTTTGGTTTGTGTGAAGGGATTTGCCCAAGAGGAAGTCGGTTTGAAATGGTTCATTCTAATGGGCAGCACCCAACTGAAGGGTGAGCTTCCAGATGAGGGTCTGGGCACCCCCCAGGAGGGCTGTTCCTAGGGCCAAGTCACCTTCCTGTGCAGGGAGTGCAGGGAGGATGGTCATAACTGTCCCTCAGCTGCTTTCACATCTCCTAGATAATTCATGTCCACTTGGCTGTCAGGGTTTTAAATAACATTTTCTACAAAAGGAATTCATATCCAGAAGCAGCCTGGCAGGACGTGTGTGCACATTGTCCTCTGTGGCAGCTCACTCCCTGAAGACAGTGCCAGCCTCCATATCAGGGAATCTGGGCTCAGGGGTCACAGGTCCAACCAAAAACCATTAAGCTGCAGCTGGCAGCCGACATTCCACCTCATTCCCTCCCAGCAGGCAGAGTGTGCTGTGCAGAACTTCTCCAGGAGGGCTTGCCAAGCATTCCCCCAAGGTGACGACCTGCTTCACGTTCACTTACCTGGGGGGCTCTTAACTTCCACTGGCATTGCAATTATGCAGCTAGGAAGGAGGAAGTGGAACGTGGCCATACTGGGAAAGAAAGAGACACTGGTCAGAGCCATGGCAGACTCCTTGGCAAGGAGAAATGCTGGCAGAGTCTTGGTAGTAAGACCAGAAATAGGTAGTTCAGATGGACCTTCCCAGGAGTTCAGGGCCATGAGGCAAATCACATTCTATGTGCTGGTCCTGGTGAGGGCAGGGTAGGTAGAGCGGTGCAAGTTATTCCCAGGCCGGGAACAGCACCCAGTGTGGGCAGATCCCTTCCCCAAGGGATCTTGGGGAAGATCCCTTAATGCCAGACTTGGGTGAAGTGCATAAATGCTCCTATCCTGGGAGCAGTATAACCAGTGGTGTGCTGATAAGTTGGCACTCTTAAAAAAAACCAAAAAAACCCTGATTTCCTGATTTATAGGGTTCGTAGCTTTTTGTGGTATAAATATTCCCACTATGGACAGTGACCAGTGGTTTAATGACTGGCTTGCAAAATTCCTAAATACCTTGCTGGGCAGCACAGCACTGAACCTTACTGGGTTCCAGTTCAGGCCTCAGGTAGTTTCTGTTAGGGCCTAGTCCTGGGACTTTGTGTGAAGTGAAAAAATTCAAGGCCCACTTGATGGCAAGATGAGAAGTTTCACTTCCCACGTGAAGCAAGGACATCCCTGAGACCCACAGTAGCTGTGAGGAGAGCTGGTTCCTGAACCTGCTCCACCAGATACTTCAAGGACTTGGGCTCAGTTTTTACAATCACTGAGGCCTACCTGCTGACCGAGATTAGAAAGTAACATTTTAATAATTACACATTAATGTATTACATTTAGAAAGCCTGGATGCAAATGGAGAAAAATATTAATAGTGGTGACTTTTATTTCCCTCTTGAGGATCATCTGTGCTGTCTAGATAATCAGGAAAACAATTTTTTTTAAGGAGACGCTATCATACAAAAAATTATAAAATGGGGAGTTCCCTGCTGGTCCAGTGGTTAGGATTCGGTGCCTTCACTGCCGTGGCCCGGGTTCAATACCTGGTCAAGGAACTGACATCCTGCCAGCCACGTGGTGCAGCCAAAAAAAAAAAAATTCTAAAATAAACTCTCCTTCTCATCTCCATAGATGTCTATGCCTTCTTTAAAATCTGTTATCAGTCTTTGTTTGAGCTATATTTAAACAATCTCCATACAACTTTTTTCTAAGGAATTTTTTCTTTTTTAAAAAAATTTAATTAACGTATTTATGGCTGCGTTGGGTCTTCGTTGCTGTGCGCGGGCTTTCTCTAGTTGCGGTGAGCGGGGGTTGTTCTTCATTGTGGTGTGCAGGCTTCTTATTGCGGTGGCTTCTCTTGTTGCGGAGCATGGGCTCCACGTGTGTGAGCTCTCTAGTTGTGGCGCACGGGCTTAGTTGCTCCGTGGCATGTGGGGTCCTCCCGGCCGGCCCGGGGCTCGAACCCGTGTCCCCTGCATTGGCAGGCAGATTCTCAACTGCTGCACCACCAGGGAAGTCCCTCCATACAACTTTTCAAAAGACACTCAGAAAAGTCCCCCAAACCATCGAGAGCTTTGGGACCTTGAATTAATTCAGGTCCTTGGGCTGATTCCTGCGTGCGCCCAGGGAGGAGAAGCTCCCAGGGCGGAGGCATTCTAGCTGGGCCCCTCCATGGCTCACCTGAGCAGCTCCTCCTCCCACTCCCCATCCAGGTACTTCCTGAAGGTGTCGTTGAAGATTGCCGCCTGCCGCTCCCACTGACTGTCCTTGATGAAGTGATTCTGCCCAGAGCCCAGCCCACAGCAATCTTCTATCTTTGCAAAGACTTCCAGGGGGCTTTTAAATGTGGTACCTAGGTTGAAAATATTCCAGAATTGGTCAAACCATCTGACTTCCTCCTTCCTGATTTCCCCCTTCTCCTCCATGCTTCCCAATTTCCTGCAGAATCCCTCGTCCTCAGAAATCTGTTCTTGCTTTGCCCAGGTGTTCAGTCCTCTTCCCAGCCTCTCCTACTCCACCAGCTCACGGAGCACAGGCAAAGGGCAGCTGCTCTCCTCCTCCCACTTCTCCATCTCCATCCCACCGCCATTTCCTGTTTCCAGACTACAGAATCTCTAGAGGCCAAGGACATGTTCACGAGTCACTAGAGGCTTTAGATCACTGTTGCTGTCTCCCAGCTCAGCAAGGCCCCAAATCTGCCGTTACTTGTGCTATTCAGCTGCTGCTGAGGACCTACATTCGACAGTCCCAGCGTCTTCGTGTGCTTACATTTATCCAACTGCCTTCCTTTAAAAAAATCTCCTTTCTCTGCCAATCACTTTTCTTATCACTCTCCTTCCCAGTGACCTTGCATTTCCTTCTTTTTCATCTGCTCCTAAATTCACAGTAAAAATAAGTGATTTATTTACTGGGTTCACAGCCCAACTTTCAGAACTTCTGAAAGTGCCCAGGTCCCTCAAGTTGCCCAGGAGGTCTCACTGTGCCCCAGGTCTCCTTCCCCAGAGGCAACCATTGTTATCAGTTTCTTGCATCAATTTCTAGAAAGAGGCCCCTTCTAGATGGCAATATATTATTATATTATATAATATATACAGTATTATATTATATTTTTTAATATGTATTCCATGTACATTTGTATATATTTTATAAACAAATGATAGCATATATCAACTAGCAGTTCTCAGAATGTGGTCCCAGATCAGCAGGAATCTGGCAGGGTTAGAAATGAAGGTTCTCAAGCCCCACCCCAGACCTACTGAAACAGAAACTCGGTGGGTGGGGCCCAGCAATTTGGGTTTTAACAAGTCCTCCAAGTGAGTCTGATCCAGGTAAAGTTTGAGAATTGCTGTCATACACTAGAACCCTTGCATTTTGACTTAACAAAATGTCTTGGGAGATCTCTTCATTTCAGTACTATAGATCTTCTTCGTTGTTCGTTGCTTATTTTCATTTAGTAAACCTTTTTCTTGTTGTGAAATATAACACATTCAGAAAAGAGCATAAAAATATGTCTTAATAAATTATTATAAAGCAAACATCTGTCTCTACTGAGGTCAAGAAACAGATTATCACCCCTCCCTAAAAGCTTTCCAAGGGCCCTTCTCCAGTCATAACCCCCTGGGAAGAGCGGCAACCATTGTCTTGGCTTTTATGTAATCACTTCATGACATTTATTTTACTTTTGCTACCTAAATATGCATCTAAACACTACAGCTTTGTTTTGCCTGCTTTTGAACTGTACACAATGGAATTACACAGTGTTAACTCTATCTGTGCCCTCTTTTGCTTAATATTGTTTGTGAGATTTATCCATTTTGCTGTGTATAGCTGTAGTTTGTTCATTTTCATTGCTGTATAATATTCCATTGAGTGAACTAAAGTTTATTTATCTGTTCTTTTATTGATGGATATTTCGGTTGTTTCATGGTTTGGGGCTATTGGAAATCATGTCATTATTATCATTCTTGTACATGCCTCCTTGTGCACAGTTACTTGCAGGCCTATCAGGTATACACCTAGAAGTAGGGTGACCAACTTATTCTGGTTTGTGCAGGAGTTTCCCAGTTTTAGCACCAAAGGCCTCACATCCCGGGAAACCCCTTAGTCCCAGGCAAAATGATATTCTTGGTCGCCCTACCTAGGAGCGTAAATGCTGGGTCATAGGATATAACTTATCTTCAACATTACCAGATAATGCTAAACTGTTTTCCAAGGTGGTTGTACTGACTTTCATTGCTAACTGTAATCTATGGGAGGTCTGATTATTCCACATCCTTACCAACTTGGTATGATCAATCTCTTTTAATTTTAGCCATCCTGGTGGGTGTGAAGTGGTATCTCATTATGGTTTTAATTTGCATTTCCCTGATAACTAATTATGTTGAGCACCTTCATATATGTTTATTGGCCATTTGAATAATCTCCTGCCTGTTTTATGCTGAATGATCTGTCTTTTTCCTAACAATTTGTAGGAATTCTTTATATAGTCTGGATGTGGACCATTCATAAGTTTTACATGTTTTGCAAATATCTTCTCCCAATACATGATTTGTTCTTTCATGCTCTTAATGATGTCTTTGGATGATTATAAGTCCTCAATTTTAATGTAATCAAACTTATCAACTTTTATTATATATAAGTACTTGAGTTTTGTTTAAAAAGTCTTTCCTTACCCAGAGGTCATAAAGATATTGACTTATTTTCTAAAAGTTTTATTGCTTTGTCTTTCATATTTACTTCTATGATTCATCTGGAATTTAATTTTGTATATCATGTGAGGCAGGGGTCAATATTCACTTTTGTTTCCATATGGACAACCAGCGTCATTTACTGAAATGACCATTCACTACTCTGTAGCACCACCTCCGTCAGGTATCAAGTGTCCATTTATGCTTAAGTTTGTCCTGGCCTCTCTATCCTGTTTTATTAATTTATTTTTCTATCTACTATTTCTATCTATTTATATTTCTGTATTTTATATATATTTCTATTATTCACTCATCTCTTTTTCTACCTTGTCTTAATTACTGTGGCTTTATAATAAATCTTGATGGAGCAAATCATATCACCATGTTCTTTTATAAGAGTGAATTGGCTACCCTTGGTGTTTTGCATTTCTCTCTTTGTTTTTAATGGTTGTAAAGTGTTCTGAGTGTACCAGATTTATCTAACCAGTCTTTTGCCTCTATAAATAGCACTGCAGTGAACATTCTTGTAGGTATATCTTTGAATATATGTGTGTAGGTATATAGGTATATCTTTGAATATGTGAATATTGAGAGGATAGACTCTATGTCCTGTGTCTACAGTGGACTTCCCCCCTGCTCCTCTTAACCAGCTCCCACTTATTCTTCAAAACCTTCCCAAATGTCCCTTCTTCTGATAAAGCCTCTGCCTATTCCCTGGGCAGAGTTAGTTACTCCTTCCTCTATGTTTTCATGGCCCTGGATGTTCCCCATTGTTGCACTTATCATATCCTACTATGGTGGTTTCCTCCTATTCTCCCTTGGTACACTAGCAGCTTTTAGAGCACCGGAGATGTGTCTTACTCATCTTTGTGCTTGGTGCAGTATTGGCACTGATGAATGAACTAACACAGGAATATAGGAATGAATGAACTCCACTAGCACTTGGGAAAGATGTCTCTTTCCTGATATCCCAATTCTGTTAGTTAACTGTATCCTTGTAACATTTATAATCTTTAGGTCTCAGAGCTTATGAATTAAAAACTTAGATATTGTTGCCAATAAATGGAAAAGATGGGAAATGTGGAGAAAGGCAGAGAATGAAAAAACTAATAAAGCAATGGCAAAAGGAAAGAAAGTATTCATTGATTTATACCTACCTGCAACTGGTTTGGGTGGTTTGATTTTCATTATGTAAACTGGAACACTCAATTTAGCATCTCCTCTAAAATAAATGTTTATATCCTACAATAAAGAAAAGGCACCGCTAATAAGCCAACAAAGGAGATAAAACTGTATCATTAAAAACACTGATTTCAAAAGAAGGCAGAAAGAGAGGAATAAGGAAGAAAAACAGGTGGGACAAATAGAAAGTAAATAGCAAACTGGTAGATTTAAACCTAAACATATCAATAATCACATTAAATATAAATGGCCTAAACACCCCAATTAAAAGGTAGAGATTGACAGATTGTATAAAAAGGCAAGACCCAACGATATGCTGTCAAAAAGAAACTCATTTTAAATATAAAGACACGAATAAAAAAAAAGACACCAATATATTAAAAGTATAGAAAAAAGATACATCTTGTAAACTGATCAAAAGAAAGCTGGGGTGGCTGTATTAATATCTGACATAATAGATTTCAGAGCAAAGAATATTACCAGTGATCAAAGAGTCATTGAATAATGATAAAATGGTCAATTCTCAAGGGGAGATAAAATTCTAAATGTTTAGGCACCTAATAGCAGAGCTTCAAAATACAGGAAGCAAAAATTCTTAGGTGTGAAAGCAGAAATAAATAAATCTACAATCTCACAGATTTCAACACTCTTCTCTCAATAATTGATAGAATAAGTAGACAGAAAATCAGTAAGAATGCAGAAAGGAAAGCAGTGAGGATATAGAAGACTTGAATAACTTGGACCAACAACAACAAGAATACATATTCTTTTCAAGTGCACATAGAACACTTACCAGAATAAACCATATTCTGGGCATAAAACAAGTCTTAATAAATTTGAAAGGTTTCAAATTATATGAAGTATGTTCTCTGATCACAATGGAATTAAGTTAGAAACCAATAAAAGGAAAAGAAAGATGTCTGGAACATCTCAAGTATTTGGACACTAAATAACATGCTTCTAAATAATCCACTGGTCAAAAAAGATATAAAAAAGCAAATTAGGAAGTATTTTGAAGTATTTTCAAAAATGAGAATATAACATATCAAAATTTAAAGGAAGCAGCTAAAGCAGTACTTAGATATAAGTTTGTAGCACTAAATGCCTGTGTCATTCTTCAAAGTTCATAAGGTCTTGGTGTAGGCAAGGACATAGGAATGATAAAGGTCGTACACATGAATGATAAGGTCAGGAAACAAATGGGAAAAGAAGGATTACTCAAAAATATTTGTGTGGCAATTGCTATTTTAAAAGAATAGATAAAAGTTGATCTCTTCCTTGCTCCATTCACAAAAGAAACTCCCATGTGTATAAAAGAGTGAAATGTCCAAAAAAAAAAAAAACTATGAAGAGTATTAGAAGAAAACACAGGAGAATTTATTTATAACCTTGACATAGAGAAAGCCTTCTTAAGTGCAATGGCTGTAAAGAAAAGATTAAAAATTCTGATTATATCAAAATCTAAAACTTCTTTATAACAAAAAGGCACATAAGCAAAGTAAAAAGGGAATCAACAGAGTGTAAGAAAACATAATAGGCAAAGAATTCACAGGCAATTCACAGAAGATAAAACCTCAATAGCCAATAAAAATATGAGATTAATGAAAATTAACACGAGATGCCATTTTGTTCCATCAGTTTGCACACACAAAAAATTAATATCAAATTTATCGAGGCTGTGGAGAATTACTGATTAAATGTAAATTGTCATGCCATTTTTGGAGGACAATTTAACAGTATCTACATTAAACTAAAAATGCATATATCCTTCAGAAGCACTCGGGTATACAAAGAAGAATTTACAAAGATTTTCATTGCATTATATAAAAGCCACCCTCAATGGACAAACAGCCAAATAAACTATGGTACATCCTTAATAGGAATAGTACACAGGATGTCAAAAGAACAAGGTAGGTTTATCGGACATTGCAAAACTTTGCCAATAAGTTGATTAGTATAAAAATGCAAATTTGTAAGAAAATATAGTATGATGCCACTTATATAGAAGAAAATTTCCATAAAATGAAACTATATTTTTCTAAATAAACTGATATCAGAATAAAAATATACACTAAAATAAAAAAAATATACACTAAAGTCCTAGAAAACACACACCAAGATAATAATGGTGATGACCTCTGGAGAGGGCTGCTCTATCTGAATTACTTGGCTTTTTCCAGAGTGGTACACTCTGGAAATATGTAGAGTGATATGTAGAGGGATAACTAATATGTAGAGGGATTCACATATTATTTGTATAATTTGAAACATAATGTAATTTTAGAAGAGAAAAAGGAAAGGACTCTAGAAAGAGACTTCCATTTGGAAGTTCACCACTGCCCTTCTGATAGGCCAGAATCCCAAGAGCTAAGCCTCTGGAAAGTATGGTATGCTCTCTGCCTCAGAGGGAGAGCCAGGAAGCTCCAGGGAAGCCACTCTGTTCTCTACGGTATCCCAATACAAAGACAACCTCCAACACCAAAAAAAAATCCCTCAGTTTGGTGGATTGGGCTGTTACTTTGGCAGGGGCAAATTGGATTTCATGAGGCCTGAAGTGTATATGATTTAGGGGTCATGGTAAGAAAGAGAACACAAAAGTTTGAACACAAAATGCCCATGACCACCCTAATACCACTCAATCTGGGGGAAATTGTGACAGAGGGGAAGTTTGAGTGAGAAGAGATGGTGGTCTTAAGTGATTACGGTTAAAACATGTTACTTTTTCCAATTTTACAAAAGTATGTGGTCATGTGAACATACTGCTAGGGCCCCTCCTATGGCCTTGGAAGGGGCCATACAAGTGAGGGGCCCTGAAATTTAACCTCCTTTACCTTCAGGGAAACCCATCTCTGAACAAATGACTTGGGTCAATTATCCTCAAGGATAGGGGGCCATCTTCAAGGGAATGAGGCACAAGATTAAGTCACAGAGAATCTGAAAATAGTGCCCTGGTAGAACATTTTATTAGTATATTTGATATTTAAGGTAAATTTCAAATCAAAATAAAAATTCTAACACGTAACTTAAATCTCTTTGGAGATTTTCTTTAAAGTTTCTTACCATTTCTAAATTATCTGCAGTCATGGGATCAAGAGTGTTCTGAGGAGAAAAACGAGAAATTAATTCACAATAGGTTTGGTATATGTTCTCCTTCTTCCTTCAATCCTTTGAGATGCTCTTTCTTCCCCCCAATTATTTTCTTGAGATGTGAACTCATCCTGTAGACATGGAGGACCAATATTTGTGTGGTCTTCTGGCCTGCGGATTTTAACACATGATCCTTGTCCTCTAGGATCTTAAAATGTATTTGGGGAAACAAGAAATCATTAGCGACGTTAAGAGGAAATATGAGTAGAGGGGAGGAGATCAATTAGGAGACTATTATAAAAATCTAAGTTGAAGGGAATATGTCTGATTGGCAAAATATATCAGTGATGTTGACAATTATATTTAAGTAACTCTAAATACAATTCATAGGACACGAATTACCACTGTAACTGGCATTAGTTGATTGCTTCTCAGTGTATAGAAACAGTGAATTATGGCGAGAAACCACCCCTATTCCAAGGTGCTTCTCCCACTTGGATAATAAATTAATCCCTCAAAAAATGTATCTGTTGGGCACCAATAGGATACCATGGGGTTGGATGATAAAAAGAAGCAGAAGCTATGGTCTTAACAACCTAGAAATTTATCATCTAGTTAGGAGAAAAGGACTTCCATGCACAACCAGATAGTATGTGAGAAGTGTCAAAGAGAGGTATAGAGAATAAATTCAGTAAGAGTTTAGAGGAGGAAGGTCTCTGGGCCAGTAACTCTCCCAGGGATACAAAATCACACCCTGCTATGAAGACATTCACTGGAGAGAAAAGGCATTTAGTCACAGCCACTCAATGAGCTCGGCATCATTGAGTCTCAATCTTGGTCTCCTATATTAATAATTTCACTAATTCTTTAGCACCTAATACAGTATGTTTTAAAGGCATGCTCAATGAATATTTGTTGTTGTTGATTAAAAAAATAAGTGCACATCAGATAGATGAGAAAATTTTGTTTTAGGGACTTCCCTTGTGGCACAGTGGTTAAGAATCCGCCTGCCAATGCAGGGGACACGGGTTCGAGCCCTGGTCTGGGAAGATCCCACATGCCGCGGAGCAACTAAGCCCGTGCACCACAACTACTGAGCCTGCACTCTAGAGCCCGCAAACCACAACTACTGAGCCCGCGTGCTGCAACTACTGAAGCCCATGCGCCTAGAGCCCATGCTCCACAACAAGAAAAGCCACCGCAATGAGAAACCCGTGCACTGCAACTAAGAGTAGCGCCCACTCGCCACAACTAGAGAAAGCCCATGCGCAGCAATGAAGACCCAATGCAGCCAAAATGGAAAAAAAGAAAATTACATCTTAAAATAATATTTACTGAAAAACTATACTTTAAAGAGATGGCATGAAGCCCAGGGATCACATATAATTAAACTGAAATGGTAGAGTTCCTACCTTCTAAGAATAAATGAAGAATGCATGTATTCCTATATAGTGAGTCTCCTACACACAAACGAGTTACATTCTGAAAGCATGTTCGTAAGTCCAATTTGTTCGTTAAGTCCAACAAAGTTAGCTTAGGTACCCAACTAACACAATTGGCTATATAGTAATGCACTGTATAGGTTTATAACACTTTTCACACAACTAATACATAAAAAAGAAACACAAAAAATAAAGAAAACATTTTTAATCTTACACTACAGTACCTGGAAAAGTACAGTAGTACTGGCTACATCTCCTCTGCTTTTACTCTTGCTTCTGGACATTCTGGGCTTGAAATAAAGATACTGTACTACTGTATACAGTACTGTACAGTAAAGTACACAAAAGCACAAACACTTGTAGAGGATGCACGCATGTGACAATGTACACCAGACATGTGAAGGCACGTTTGCATCTTTGAAACTTCAAAACTTGAAGGTTCGTATGTAGGGGACTTACCGTATATTTAGAATAACACTTTTATACCATAATCTGGGGAATTTAGTGGAATGGGAGACATGAAAGGATTATTTCAACCCAGGAGGGAAAAAAATATATCTATTAGAGTCAAAAAAAAAAGACACACTTCCAGAGAAATGCCTGGGAGTGCTCTTGGTGGAGAGGCAACACCTAGACAAGAGAGATACCGGATTCCAACACCTCTGCTTTTTTTCCAAATATATATATATATATATATATATATATATATATATATATATATATAGAAGTAAAATTGCGTTACAATGTTGTGTTAGTTTCTGCTGTACAATGAAGTGAATCAGCTATATGCATATCTATATCCCCTCCCTCTTGGACCTCCCTCTCTCCCCCCTCCCCACCATCCCACCCATTTAAATCTACAAACAATAAATGCTGGAAAGGGTATGGAGAAAAGGGAACCCTCTTGCACTGTTGGTGGGAATGTAAATTGATGCAGCCACTGTGGAGAACAGTAAGGAGGTTCCTTAAAAAACTAAAAATAGAACTACCATATGACCCAGCATTCCCACTATTGGGCATATACCCTGAGAAAACCATAATTCAAAAGGACACATGCACCCCAATGTTCATTGCAGCACTATTTACAATAGCCAGGACATGGAACCAACCTAAATGTCCAACGATAGATGAATGGATAAAGAAGATGTGGTACATATATACAATGACACCTCTGCTTTTTAACATCTTATTTTAACCACAGCAAATTGATTTGAGAGACATGGGCCAGTGTGCATCTTGTCCTCTCTTATGGCCTCTAGAAGGCCTCCTTCATCTTGAAATTGCAAGGAGGAGTTAGGCTAGATGTGGGTCAAGGGTAGGGAGAAACATATCAGTTGAAAACAGGGATGTTGCCTACCAGTTGCAGCTGTCTGACTTTTTTCTTTGGATTTATGGTGAGTTGGGGGTGCTCCACTTCCTTGAGCCAAGACTCCTTAGGCAATTTATACACATCCAGCCAAATATCCCCAGCTCCTGCATTAGGAAACCAAGGAACCATTGAGCAACTGCAAGCAGGCAACAAGTTTCCCCTGAGAAACGGCCCGTCTTCACAGAACCTCTGTGAAGGTTGGCACAGAGACCAGCAGGCACCCTCAGAATAGCAACTTTGACAAACGGAAGGAGATGTAGTTCTGCAATGGTTATTGCCAGTCCTCACTCACGGAGAGCTGCAGAGCTCCTCTCCTCAGGCCACTGCCTCTAAAGGAAACGGGCCTCTCACTCACAGCACTGAGGTAACAGTTTTTAACCAAACTGTCTGTGCTGCCTGGTCTCTGTGTTTTCTAGCTTCCAATGGTAAATTCCACTGATGTTTTGTCTCACAGCTATTCCCATCTGGGGAGGAAAATGGCATATATAGAATCAATAACTGAGAGGGGTATGGCTGAGAAAGGGTTAGAATTGTGAGAGATGCCCCAGAGAATTCTTCTGACCAATATTTGAGGAGATGACAACCCATGGGGTGGTTGTGAGACTATCTCATCAAAGAAACATGCTCAGCTTCTATACTGAACTCCTGCCAACCTGGGAAAAGTTACTTTCCTATGATGGGATTCTGGCTAAATGTTTCCTTAAAAAAGTAATCTATATAGACACGTTGATTTCAGACTTCCGGCCTCCAGAGCTGTGAGAGACAAAATACCTGTTATTTTAGGCCACCCAGTTTGTGGTACTTTGTTACGGCAGCCCTAGGAAAATACTACAGATAGTATATAAGTTTCTTGTGATGCATAAAGCATTATAAAATATGTGTCTTTCTCTAGCACCTAACATATGAGAGGCCTGGGGCAAGAATATACATGGAGGCCCATACTGCATGTCTAAATATTTAAAAATTAAAAATCAAGCTAACAATCATTTGAATAAAATATGTTCTATCACCACAGGAATAAATGCAAGAGGCAAGATCCAACATTGAATGCTAAAAATGGTGGGCAAAACTTTAAGGAGACAATAGTCTCCTTAGAGACTAAAGTTTAGAGACTAAACTTTAATGCTGGGCATAGTCTCAAAGTATCTCCCCCCAATTTTTTATCAATCACTGTGGAGATTTCAACATGTCTCAAAATTCTTTGATCCTCCTACAACCAGGAAATGGTGTTTACATCCTCTCCCCTTGAGTGTGGTCTGGACTTAGAGTATGGAAAGGGAAAAACTGTAACTCAACTGTGGAGGAAACTGGCAGATCACTTTAACTAAATGATCAAGGTTAACATCAGCAGTAGTGCTATCACATACACCCCTGATATAATACAACAAAAAGTTCCTTTGTGGGACTTTACCCAAAATCCTTAACCCTGGTTGAATCATGAGAAAAAATTCAGACAAACTGAAATTCAGGGACATTGCACAAAATATCTGACTGGTACTCTTCAAAAGTGTCAAGGTCATGAAAAACAAGGCAAGGTCAAGACATCACAAATAGGTATAGATAATATGACGATGACTAAATGCAATATGATATCCTGGGTTGCACCTTGGAGCAAAAAAATTAGAAGAAAAACTGGCAAAACGTGAAAAAAAACTGTAGTTAATAGTATTATACCAATGTTATTTGCTTAATTTTGACAACTGTACCATGGTTTTGTTAAATGTTGGCATTAGGGAAACTGGGTGAAGGGTATAAGGGAACTCTGTCCTATCTTTGCAACTCTTCTGTAAATTATTTCTAAATAAAATGTTTGGGACTTCACTGGTGGTGCAGTGGGTAAGACTCCGTGCTCCCAATGCAGGGGGCCCGGGTTCGATGACTGGTCGGGGAATTAGATCCCACATGCTGCAACTAAGAGTCCACATGCCACAACTAAGAAACCCACATTCCGCAACAAAGATCCCGCATGCTGCAAGTAAGACCCCCGCCCCCCGTATAGCCTAAATAAATAAATAAATGAAGTTTAAAAGGTTTTGGAGAAAAGTGATTATCTGCAAGAGATTGCAAATCTGAATCTTCTTAAGAGCCTTTGGTTAATCTTACCTTGTAGGAGGAAGGCTGCAAAGTCCCCTCCTTCAGAAATCTCCATCTTTATACAGGTGGTTTGCTTGCTGGTATCATCCTGAAAGGAAGAGAGATACTGAGAGAGGAAGTTCAGCCTGATGACAGAAGAGAATGTATTTCAGGGCTTTTTGTAGTTCACACCAGGGAAATAAATCCTTTTAAAACTTGAGGCATAAAAAGATGCCTCAAACTGCTTCAAACTTTCCATTTTTGCACAGGAATTAAACAAGATTTTAAGTAAAGAAGTGGAACTCAGTTTTCTGTCTAAAGGGTTTGGGACTTATTTCCTGGTTTCTTAAGTACTCCTGATGATTTGTAGTGATTTCATACTATCTGATCTCCTGGTCAGGTTTGCAAACCCTACAGACCTATGCCACCACTCAGGTATTCAAAATGAGCTGAAACATGTTCTACGTGACACTGAAAACTCTGGTAAGTTGCTTGAAAAAAGGCTCTGTCTAGGCTACTGTAGTGTCATAGTCTGATTGGGCTGCTAAAACAAAATACCATAGACTGGGTGGCTCATAAACAATTAACATTTATTTCTCATAGTCCTGGAGGTTGGGAATCCAAGATTTCCAAGGATTTCTGGCAGATTCAGTGTCTGGTAAGACCTAGCTTCCTGGCTCATAGACCACCTGCCACCTGTGGCTATGTCCTCATGTGGTGGAAGGGTTGAGGGAGCTCTCTTGGTCTTATAAGGGCCCTAATCCCATTTATGAGGACTCTGCCCTTATGACCTAATCACCTCCCACATTGGGGATTAGGATTTCAACATGAATTTTAGGGAGACACAAACATTCAGTCCATATTAAGTAGAGACTGAATGTAACCCTACAATGAAACCTGCTCAAACTTTGGGCCAGGTGAAAAAGACTCAATGTGTATGGTTGTGCTCTACCTTTAAGGAGCTCTAAGACTAGCAACATAAGGTGGCTAGACAAATTAGGCTGGTGAGTCCCCTAAATTATTTAAGAAGAATGAGTTTTAAACATTTTTAATTTTTGTTTTTCTTTCATTTTATTTTTATTTCATTTATTTATTTGGCTGCACCAGGTCTTAGTTGTGACATGCAGGATCTTTAGTTGTGGCATATGGAATCTTTAGTTGCTGCATGTGAACTCTTAGTTGTGGCATGTGGGATCTAGTTCCCTGACCAGGGATTGAACCCGGATCCCCTGCACTGGGAGCATGGAGTCTCAGCCACTGGACCACCAGGGAAGTCCCTCACTTTCTTTCTTAAAAAATTGGAGTATATTTGACATACAATATAGTTATTAACAATTTTAAAAGTTTATGCTCCATTTATAGTTATTATAAAATACTGGCTATATTTCCCATATTTTACAATATATCCTTGTAGCTTATTTTATATGTAATAGCTTGTACCTCTTAATCCCATACCCTTATATTACTCCTCCCCACTTCCCTCTCCCCACTGGTAAGCGTTAGTTTGTTCTCTATAATTGTGAGTCTGCTGCTTTTTTGTTATATTTACTGGTTTGTTATATTTTTTAGATTCCACATATTAGTGATATCAAACAGTATTTGTATTTCTCTGTCTGACTTTTTCCATTTAGCATAATACCCTCCAAGTCCATCCATGTTGCTGCAAATGGCAAAATATCATTCTTTTTATGGCTTAGTAGTATTCCTGTGTGTGTGTGTGTGTGTGTGTGTGTGTGTGTGTGTGTCTTCTTTATCCATTCACCTGTTGATGGACTCGTAGGTTGCTTCCATATCTTGGCAATTGTGAATAATGCTGCTAAGAACATTGGGATGCATGTATCTTTCCGAATTAGGGTTTTTGGGTTTTTTTCCATTATATACCCAGGAGTGGAATTGCTGGGTCATACAGTAGTTCTATTTTTAGTTTTATGAGAAACCTCCACACTGTTTTCCACATTGACTCCACTAATTTACATTCCAACCAACAGTGTATGAGGGTTCCCTTTTCTTTACACTCTCGCCAACATTTGTTGTTTGTGTTCTTTTTTTGTTTTTAAAGGGCTTTTGTTTTTTGGGGGTTTTTAATATTTATTTATTTTGGATGTGCTGGGTCTTAGTTGCGGCACACAGGATTTTCATTGTGGCATGTTTAGTTGCAGCATGTGGACTTCTTAGTTGCGGCATGCATGCAGGATCTAGTTCCCCGACAAGGGATTGAACTCAGGCCCCCTGCATTGGGAGCGCAGAGTCTTACTCACTGGACCACCAGGGAAGTCCCTGTGTTCTTTTTGATAATCGTCATTCTGACAGGTATGAGGTGATATCTTTGTGTGGTTTTGATTTGCATTTCTCCGATGATTAGTGACGTTAAGCATCTTTTCATGTGCTTGTTGGCCATCTGCATTTCCTCTTTGGAAAAATGTCTATTCAATTGTTCTGCCCATTTTAAAATCAGGTTCTTTGTCTTTTTGATGTTGAGTTGTATGAGCTATTTATATATATTGGAAATTAATCCCTTGGTTGCATCATTTGCAAATATTTTCTCCCATTCTTTTCATTTTGTTTATGGTTTACTTTGCTGTGCAAAAGCCTTTAAGTTTAATCAGGTCCCATTTGTTTATTTTTGCTTTTATTTCCATTACCTCAGCAGACAGATCCAAAACAAATATTGCTGCGATTTATGTCAAAGAGTGTTCTGCCTGTGTTTTCCTCTAGGAGTTTTATAATATCCGGTCTTACATTTAGGTCTTTAATCCATTTTGAGTTTTTTTTTTTATATTAAAGAATGTTCTAATTTCATTCTTTTACATGTAGCTGTCCAGTTTTCCCAGCACCACTACTGAAGATACTGTCTTTCCTCCATTATACAATCTTGCCTCCTTTATCATAGATTAATTGAGCATACATGCATGGGTTATTTCTGGGTTTTCTATCCTGTTCCACTAATCTATGTGTCTGTTTTTGTGCCAATACCTACTGTTTTGATTACTGTAGCTTTGTAGTATAGTCTAAAGTCAGGAATTGTGATTCCTCCAGCTCTGTTCTTTCTCTAAATTGCTTTGACTATCCGGGGTCTTTTGTATTTCCATACAAATTTTAGAATTATTTGTTCTAGTTCTGTGAAAAATGCCATTGGTATTTTGATAGGGATTGCATTGAATCTGTAGACTGCCTTGGGTAATATGGTCATTTAAAAATATTTTTATTTATGTATTTTAATATCAATTTGTAGGTTATAGAAATTTCAAATGTACATGAAGACAAAAAATAGTATAATGAACCCTATGTATCCATTACTCAACTTCACCAGTTATCAATAAATGACAAATCTTGTTTTATTGTCTCCCAACTTCATTAAATATTTCTATTTAATTAATCCTAGTTCCTTAATACCACCTACTATCCAGTCTGTTTTCAAATTTCCTCAATCTAATAAATACCTCTCCACAACTGGTTTGTTCAAATCAGAATTCATGTGTAACTGATTCACTTTGCTGTACACCTGAAACTAACACAACATTGTAAATCAACTATACTCCAATAAAAATCTTTTTTAAAAAGTCACTATCAAAAGTGAGAAATCAGGATTCAAATGAAGTCCATGTATTGTATTGAGTTGGCCAAAAAGTTCATTCGGGTTTTTTGTAACGTCTTATGAAAAACCTAAATGAACTTTTTGGCCAACCCAATATTTCGTTAATTTATCTCTTAAGTCTCTTTTAATTTATAACTGTTACCCTATTTGTTTTTCTTTTCACCATTTTTTTGTTGAATAAACCAGTTCATTTGTCCTGTGGAATTTTTCACTTTCTGGATTGGACTGATTGCATCCCATGGCATTGTTTACATGTATTTCCTGTAAACCAGCAACCAGTTCTAGAGGTTTGATTAGATTTAGGCTCAATTAAAACAAAAGGCCAGAATACTCCACAGGTGTTTGGTGTCTCCCTCCCGCATCATATGAGGAGGCTCATAATAGCTAGCTGTTCTTTCTTTTGCTTTTTTTTTTTTTTTTTTTGCAGTACGCGGGCCTCTCACTGTTGTGGCCTCTCCCGTTGCAGAGCAACAGGCTCCGGACACGCAGGCTCAGCGGCTATGGCTCATGGGCCCAGCCGCTCCGCGGCATGTGGGATCTTCCTGGACCGGGGCATGAACCCGTGTCCCCTGCATCGGCAGGCAGACTCTCAACCACTGCGCCACCAGGGAAGCCCTGTTCTTTCTTTTAATAATGTTCATGGTGATCATTGACAAGAGGTGTCATCCTGGCTCATCAATTATAAAGTCCCCCATCAGCACTGATGGTCGTTACCTAGACCATTACTCTGCAAAATGGCTACAAAACTGATATCCCCCAATTCTATCATTTCTTCTGCATTTGTTAGAATTCTTCTATAAAGAAAATCTTTCCATTTTTCCATCATCAACTATTTGATTACCCTGAAATACAGCCTATATGGGAAAGTCAAGATAAATGCTGATGCTCTCCCTAATCAGTTTTCAGAATACTGAGTTTGTACCCTAGCAACTTCCAGAGGTAATAATGAAGTCCTTAAAAAAATATGTAATGAATTAACTTTTTTTTAACACTTTTGGTGTGTTCTAATCCACCAACACTACTTTTTTTTTAATGTCCCTGTCAAGTTTGGATATCACAGTTTTGCTGGTCTCCTAAAATCAGTTGATGAGTATTCCCTGTATTTTTTTTAGAGAGATTTCTTTTTACATAAAATTTAAAAACAGTTGGGGCTTCCCTGGTGGCGCAGTGGTTGAGAGTCCGCCTGCCGATGCAGGGGACACGGGTTCGTGCCCCGGTCCGGGCATGCCGCGGAGCTGCTGGGCCCATGAGGCATGGCCGCTGAGCCTACGCGTCCGGAGCCTGTGCTCCGCAACAGGAGAGGCCACAACGGTGAGAGGCCCGCGTACCGCAAAAAAAAAAAATAATAAATAAAATAAAATAAAATAAAAACAGTTAAAGGGACTTCCCTGGTGGCACAGTGGTTAAGAACCCATCTGCCAATGCAGGGGACACGGGTTCGACCCCTGGTCCGGGAAGATCCCACATGTCGTGGAGCAACTAAGCCCATGCACCACAATTACTAAGCCTGCCCTTTAGAGCCCACGAGCCACAACTACTGAAGCCTGCATGCCACAACTACTGAAACCCACGTGCCTAGAGCCCGTGCTCTGCAACAAGAGAAGCCACCGCAATGAGAAGCCCGCGCATTGCAACAAAGAGTAGCTCCCACTTGCCGCAACTAGAGAAAGCCTGCATGCAGCAACAAAGACCCAACACAGCCAAAAATTAATAAATAAAATAAATATATTTTAAGAAAAGAATAAAGTACTTTGTTATATAAAATAAATAAAAATAGTTAAAGGCACAGATATTAAATGTACAACTTGATGGGTTTGGACATATGTATACATCCATGTAACTAACACACAGTCAAGGTATAAGTTCCTTAGTGCCCTGTTTCAGTCAATTACACCTCTATAGGCAACCAACGTTCTGCTCTTCCTCACCAACATAGCTTGGTTTCAACTGTTCCTAAATTTCATGTAACTGGAATCATACAGGGCCTATAACATCGGCAGCCTCTGCACCCTTTCTCCTTCAACAGCATCACACTCCACGGTCTATCTCCTACACGGCAAAGGCACTTCCTGGGTTTTTCTTTATGGCAGTCTGTTGTCCAAGTACCTCTTCCTTTGTGTCCTTACTGGTGGTGAAACCGTATCTGTTGTTCACAGGAACAATCTGACTGTTCCCCAAACCTTTGTTGCCATAATCTCCTTGTCCCCACCAGCAGGCGCAACTCCTTGCACGGGCGGTGCAGGTGTGGGCAGTGTGGAGGGCTGTGGGCTGCTGGGTCTCCACCTCCTTGCTCAGGCTTGTGGTCATGGTGACTGGGGCCGGCTGTGACAGCTGTGGTTCCTCCTGGGGTGTGAGGGCCACTAGGCAGGGCGGCGGTGGGGTTTCTCAGAGCTCTCTGGGGTCCGCTCTCTGCCGCTGATACTGATAGAACTCTAATAGCATCTTTTTTTAAATTAATTAATTAAATTTTGGCTGTGTTGGGTCTTCCTTGCTGCACGTGGGCTTTCTCTAGTTGCAGTGAGCGGGGGCTACTCTTTGTTGGTGTGCATGGGCTTCTTATTGCAGTGGCTTCTCTTGTTGAGGAGCATTGGCTCTAGGCGCGTGGGCTTCAGTAGTTGTGGCATGCAGGCTCAGTAGTGTGGCACACAGGCTTAGTTGCTCCGCGGCATGTGGGATCTTCCTGGACCAGGGCTCAAACCCGTGTACCCTGCATTGGCAGACGGATTCTTAACCACTGTGCCACCAGGGAAGTCCCTAATAGCATCTTTTGACAAGCATAAGTTTTAAATTTTTTAGCAGCTTTATTAGGGATGTGATAACATAATAAACTGCATGTTTAAAGTGTACAGTTTGATTAGTTTAGACATGTATATCCCTTGAAACCAGCACCACAATCAAGAAAGTGGACATATCCACCACTGCCAAAAGTTTCCTCCTGCCCCTTTGTAAGCTTTCCCTCTACCCCTCTCCCAACTCACCCCAGGCAAAAAGTGGTGTTTCCTGTTACTAGATTAGTTTGTATTTTCTAGAATTTTACATAAATGCAATTGTACAGTATGTATGTATTCTTTTTTGTTTCTCTTCTTTCACTCAGCCTATTTATTCTGAGATGTAGCCATGTTGTTATGTGCACCCTTTTTACTGCTGAGCAGTATGTACCATGATTTGCTTATCCATTCACCTGTTGATGGGTGTTGAGTGATTTCTGGTTTCTGCCTATTACAAAGAAAGCTGCTGTGAACATTCACATACACGTCTTTGTATGGAGATATGCTTTCATCTCTCCTAGGTAAATGTCTAGGAGTGGAACGGCCACATCATATGCTAGGTGTATGTTTAACTTTTTAAAAAAACTGCCAAAGTGGTTGTGACACTATGCTTTACCACCAGCAGTGAATGAGAGTTCCAGCTCTTCCATAGCTCTGCCAACACCTGGTATGGTCAGTCTTTTCAGTTTTAGGCATTCTAATACACATGCAGTGATATCTCATGACTTTAATTTGCATTTCCCTAATGACTAATGATGGTGAACATCTTATTTACCCTCTCTATATATTCTTTAGTAAACTGTCCTTTTTTCCCCAAGACATTTGCTCATTTTCAAAAACTGGGTTGTTTTCTTACTTTCGAGTTTTGAGAGTTCTTCATATGTTCTGGATACAAGTCCTTTATCAGATATGTGACTTGCAATTATTTGCTCCCAGTCTATGACTTGCCTTTTTATTCTTTTAACAATGTCTTTTGCAAAACAGAAGGTTTTAGGGGTTTTTTTAAAAAATAAATTTATTTATTTGTTTTTGGCTGCGTGGGGTCTTCGTTGCTGTGTGGGGGCTTTCTCTAGTTGCGGCGAGTGTGGGCTACTCTTCATTGAGGTGCGCAGGCTTCTCATTGAGGTGGATTCTCGTTGTGGAGCACAGGCTCTAGGCGTGGGACTTCAGTAGTTGCAGCACACAGGCTCAGTAGTTGTGGTGCACCGGCTTAGTTGCTCCGCGGCATGTGGGATCTTCCCGGACCAGGGATTGAACCTGTGTCCCTTGCATTGGCAGGTGGGTTCTTAACCACTGTGCCACCAGGGAAGCCCAGAAGGTTTTAGTTTTTTTTTTTTTTTTAATTTATTTATTTATTATTTTTGACTGTGTTGGGTCTTCGTTTCTGTGCGAGGGCTTTCTCTAGTTGCGGCAAGTGGGGGCCACTCTTCATTGCGGTGCGCGGGCCTCTCACTATCGTGGCCTCTCTTGTTGCAGAGCACAGGCTCCAGACGCGCAGGCTCAGTAGTTGTGGCTCACAGGCCCAGGTGCTCCGCGGCATGTGGGATCTTCCCAGACCAGGGCTCGAACCCGTGTCCCCTGCATTGGCAGGCAGATTCTCAACCACTGCGCCACCAGGGAAGCCCAGGTTTTAGTTTTGATGAAGTCTAAACTATCAATTTTTTTCTTGTATGGAATGTGGTTTCTGTGTTGTAGTTAAAAAATCTTTGCCTAACTCAAGGTCACAAAGACTTCCTCCTATGTTTTCTTCTAGAGGTTTTATAGTTTTAGATTTTTCATATAGATATATGACCATTTTGAGTTAATTTTTGTATATGTCATGAGGAATTAAAAGTATCTAATTTCAAAAAAAAAAAAAAGTATCTAATTTCAATGAAGTCCAATTTCAGTTTTTTCTTTTATGGATAGTGCCTTTTATGTCCTAAGAAATCTTTGCCTGCCCCAAGGTTGCAAAAAACATTTCCTGTGTTTTCTTCAAAAAGGATAATGTTTTTAGCCTTTACATTTAGGTCTATAATCCATCTCAAATTAATTTTTATATATGATGTGAGGTAGGGTTGAGGTTCATTTCCCCCCATTTGTTTATCTAGCATTCCAGCATCATTTGTTGAAAATACTTTCTTTTTTTTTTTGCGGTACGTGGGCCTCTCACTGTTGTGGCCTCTCCCATTGTGGAGCACAGGCTCCCGACGCACAGGCTCAGCAGCCATGGCTCACGGGCCCAGCCGCTCTGCGGCATGTGGGATCCTCCCAGACCGGGGCACGAACCCGCATCCCCTGCATCGGCCCGCGGACTCTCAACCACTGCGCCACCAGGGAAGCCCTGAAAATACTTTCTTTTTCCCACTGAATTGCTTTGGTGCCCATCAATAGTATTTTTTATAAAACAAACTACAACTAAAAATATACTCTGAGCAATACCACCTCTTCTTTGGATTCATTAATTTAAAAAAAAAAAGACACTTTCTAAGAACCTATAGTATGCAGGCAATGTACTAGGAACAAGAAATATATGGTGAATAAGCCACGTCCTCTGCCCTCAAGGAACTTACATCCAGGAGAAGAAGCAGTCATATAAACAAATAAGTGTGGAGGGTAGAGAAAACACTGTGATAGAAATTCTTTCCTATATGGTGGTGGCACAGAGGAGGGAGGGATCAACTTCTCTTGGGTATATCAGGGAAAGCATCTCAGAGGAGGTCTTGAAGAATGAGAGAAATTTAAGAGGTACACACAGTAGGTAGGGAGACAAGGAGAGCCTTCTATGCAAAGGGAACAGCATGGACAAGGGAACAGGATGTGAAGCAGCCTGGAAAATTTTAGGGACTTGTAAGCAGTTATTAGACATGTTGGTCTGGTGCTCAATCTGGACCAGAGTTCCTTAGTCATTTTCTTCTCTTGACAACCGGGAAAATGAATCCAAGGCATTCAGTATGTACCCTCTGATGGTGAGGGATCTTTTAATTGGATATTTTGGAGGAAGCTCTCTGGCCAGGGAGGTCTCTATTTCTTTCTACTCTAGGATGGCTGTCATTGCCTCCACGTTAAAAGTAAACTTGATTTGCTACGGCTTTTGGCCCAGCTACAGATGAAAGAACATGAGCTTACCGCTTCATTGATGGCTTTAATGAGGTAAAGACCATCCTTATAAATATAAAATAGTCTAATGATACCTGAAACAGAAAAATAAGTAAGAGTGAAAGACAGGCAGGTGAACTGAAGAAAAATGGAAATTTTATATTTGACTTTCTGAGATATCATGATAAACTCATGCATTATTAGGCTTCCTGCCCGGCCCCTCCACTGCCCGTGATCATCTTGGACTCCTTGCCTTCTTCCACCCCTCACTTAAAATGTTCAAGTTATTCTCCCTCTTGGGTCGTCTCGGTCTACACTGGCCCTACCCTCTTCTTCTAGAATCCTCTTGTAAGCACTTCGGCCACACCAATCCACTCGTGATTTCTATTCACCTGTTTTAGCACATCATCCCATAGTGTTTCACATTGTTATCCAACTGCTTCCTGTGAGTGTTTTTTATTCCTCGAGTGAGTTCACAGATTCTCTGAGGGAAAGGATCACATCTTACTCTTCTATGTGCCTCATTTCTCACAGCCCAACAAGCTCCTCATGCAGTTAATTTTGTTGATACAATAAGTAATTTTGTCATTCTCATTCTCATTTAACCTAAGGGCTCTAGTATGTGGTCATCATCCACCATGACTTCTTGCCTCTTTCTTTAGGTGCCTCCCAGACACTCATAACCTGCCCCTACAGCCATAATAATGACCTTGCAGAGGTATCTGGATCACTGTGGGTGACAGTCTAACTCAACCCAATAAACATTCATGGGATATCTGCTCCATGACCACAAATGTGCTAGGGACAACCAAGGCAGTCTCTGCCCTCAAATTCATCACATTGAGAATCACACAGACAGGAAACGAACTAGATATAATGCAGTGTGATAAATGCAGTCCTATTTTTACACCAAACTCCTCCTGAGTATCAACATTCCCACTCCAGGTGCCTCAAAGATGTGCATGCTCAAATGGAATTTCTCAACTCACAGACCCCTGAAATCTTATTCTCCTAAAATTGCTTATCAAGTAATGACATCATCATCCACCCCATTATCTAAGGAGGAAAGGAGGAATTTTTCTTCACTTACCCTCACATACCGCCCTACTCCCTGACCCCATACATACATTCCATCACTCACCAAGTTTTTCTACTATATTTTCCTTTTTTTAAGCTTTCTATTTTGAACTAATTTTAGGCTTAGAGAAAAACTGCAAAAATAGTACAGAGTTCCCTTATAATCCCTTACCTCATTTCCCCTAATGTTAACATCTTACAGAACTACAGTACAATTTTCTTTTCATTTTAACAGCCCCTGCCTTGGTTCAGGCCTTCATAATTTCTCTCCTAAATGAATGCACTAGCTCTTCCTGGTCTCTCTACCTCTCCATTTGACTTTTGCAAACTCCTATCAGGGTGCTCTTCCTAAAATGCCAGTTGGGTCAGGTCACTCTCCTGCAGACACGTATCTTCCAGGACACTGTCCATAGTTCTCTATACTATGGTCCCCATGTCTGGGTCATCCTCAGGCTGAGGAAGAAAAGCAAGCCTGGCTTAAATGAGCAGCAGGATTGCTGACTGCTGGAAAGGATGTGGACTCTGGGCCCACACTGCCTGGTTCAAATCCTGCCTGTGCCACTTACTTTCTGCATTACCTCAAGTAGGTTATTTAACTTCCATGCCTCAGTTGCCTCTTCTGAAAAACAAGAATAATAAACTGTATTTACCTACTAAGGCTGTTGTGACGGTGAAATGGGCCAACATGTGTGAAATGTTAGAATAGTGCCTGGCACGCCATACTGTCCTGCAGATGTTAGTTAATACTACATGACCAGGGAGAACTCTCCAGGTCTGGCCCCTCCCATGCCTGGAAAGGAGATTAAGTTGAACAACAGTCTACAGGTACCTATAAATTAGGCTAAAAAGGAAGATGAAGAACTGTACCCATTTCATCCACAGAAGCAATAAGTATTTCACTCCCCAAATCTGTGGCCCAGATGTAAGTGACATCAACCTTAAGTTTCTCCCAAACATATATTCGTTTAGCATTGTACAGATTATAGATGGAGAATCCTTTGGTTCCTCCAATAAACACATAGTCTTGGGAAATAGCCATACAATTCGGCATTTTGTTGAGCTGGGAAAAGAAAAACATAGAAAAAAGGAATGATTTTTCAGTTATCACCATCTGCAAGTAATATGAGCTAACTTTTCAAAGAGGGAAGCAGGTCCCTCCTAGTTATAGTATCATGTCCAAACACAGTGCCCATCTAAATATCTTGCCCAAACATCAAGAAAGTCATAGCATTCTACTCTTAGGGGAAAGGAGCCAGAGAAAACAAAGAAGTTGAGAATAAATGCTCATTCACAACACTAAGCGTGACCACAGGCCCTGTGGTGAGTGGACCAGTGGCCCCATTCCCTGTACTTTATTCAACTAGAACACTGGTAAGAACTATAACTGACACACTGGCAGATTTTCAACCGTCAAGCAAGGGAGTGATTAATACACTCTGAAAGATTTTTACATAACAATAGGATGTAAAAGATACATCTGTATAATCTTCAATTAACCAGAACACCCATTTCCCCAGGCAATTACTAGATCTATTTTAATCAACACCAGCATGCCTATAATCTTTCAAAAATGCACTGTCCTATTGAATGAAGGTTCCTGGTAGTAATTCCTTCCCTGGATCAGGTGTTATCATTTATTAACACTCAGTTCAGAAACAAGGCCGCCTTGTCAGCTGCTCCATACCTTGCTTTCTAGAAGTGGAGGGTAGATGGTGGGCTGGATGCGGCTGAGCTCAGCTTTCCTCGATGCATCCCTCTCCTCAATAATTTCCCACGAGTGGTCAAACAGAAAGTTCACTAGCTTGTTGATCATTCGATAAGGCTGAGGTAGGGAATCCTGCTCTTGATCTGGACCCTTGAAGACCCAATCCTCTTCATCATCCTTAGACCAGTCCTTCTCTGTAGGGGACGGCACCTCCAGTGTCCCCTTTCGTGTTAAAGTGGGCAGCTTCAGCTTCTGGGCTCGACTTCCTTTGGGAGATGTCATCACAGAAGGTGGTGCTGGAAACATCTATGAAATTCTGAAAAACTGATCTAGGAAGTAAGCCAAGGTACTCTGCAAAAAAGGGGAAGTTATCATAAGACAGCTCATCATCCTTAGCGTATTAGCCTATGGGAACTATTTATTCTAGAGATTGGCATCTGCGTTATTGCCACATTTCTAAGATATGGTCTTCATATTAATAAGGGTGTTAGCAGAGACAGGTATTGACTATTCACATCTTCCAGACCAGCTCAAGATGATGTGCCCTATGACGAAAGGAAAGGAATTTGGCACCCTGTTGCCTTTCTTCACCTCCTGATAAGAGAGTGGCTGTCTTTCTGTCCCAAATAGAATACACCCTTTCTCCTACAATTTGTGCCTTCTCATGGCTCTTCCATCTCTGCAAATGGTTGTGCTGAAGCTAGCTGGGTAGGGAGCAACAACTTCTCCAGTTCCTTTTCCCTCCCCTCCAATCATATGCAGCTCAAGCACTATCCAATCCTTGCTGTCCAATTTGTTCCTTCCTCTCTACTCCCCCTGCTCCCATCCAGGAGCTCTGTAGGCACAGTGCCCAGAGCCTATGAGATTTTTCAAGGGCCTGCAGAAATGTTTGAGACTTGAAAAAATACTGACTAAAAAAAACCCCCCACAAAATCAAAATAATTAAATATTTACAAAAATATTTACAACTTATCAACTCCACTCTGTGTGTGCATAATGTTTAAGTCTATAAGAAAAGAACAAGCAACCTATACTTTATAAAACTCAAAACTGTACAAATTATAAAAAGATTTTCAAATGTTACAGTTTAAAAAAGGCATTTAATGTGGAATATGGGGTACATTTTAAGATGCTTAGTAGGTAGTGGCATAGGGTCTTACACTGTCGGAGTACCCTGGGGCCATGGAAGTCTTATAAAGGCCCTGCTGCCATCATCTTTTCTCACCTGCTAGAGTACATTTGTGATGTTTCCAGTGCAAAGTGAGGAGAGACTATCTGGGTCTGAGTCTGAAAAGAAAGAATCACCTGAAATCATCAGTGGGAACAGTAAGCTGAGCTCACACAGGGCCAGGAATAATGCCTGTTTCCATCAGTAAGAACGGAAAACCTCATAATTCACAAATATTGGGTTAGAGTACTCCGAAGAGCATAGCCAAGTAGTGGGAAAAATTCACCCTAGAATAAACGCTGCTCTAGTATTGCCCACCAAATCTTAGAAGTCAGAAGATCAAACTTACTACGTAACTTAACTACATACCAGAACAAACTCAAGAATATTTATAGGAATACAAATATGAAACTAAGCCCCCCTAAAACCAAGTTCCCTTACTGAGTTTGTGATTAATCTATCCAAAACTTTATTCCCTTGCTTGTCTCCTCTGACCTCAATCCCTTTCTTGTCCTCTCTGACCTCAATCTCGTGCTAATTGGACACTAATAAACCAGAACAGATGACTAAGATTGCAGTTGTTGACAACATCGTAAATGTACTAAAATTGCTGTTATAGGTATCATCATTAACATATAAACTCAGCTTGTTTCTCTAGGGCAAGATGAACTCACAGACCCCCGAGCCATGGACCACCTGGCCAGAGAATCATAAACCAGAGTCATCCTGACTCCCGAAACCCTGATTAAGAAATGTCACAAGATGATGATTAAACCCAGTTTCCTTGTTCTTCCCCTTTAAAATATCCCTATCTCAAAGACCACTCCCTTGCTTGGTGCCCTGCAATAAACCCTTACTTTGCTGCAAACACCCGCTGTCAGAGTTTGACTTTCTGCGCTGCAGGCACATAAGCCCTTGCTCGGTTACAAAAATATGCAGCATCCAATGAAGTAAAATTCACAATGTCTAACATCCAATTAAAAAAATTACCTCAAATGCAGAAAGGCAAGAAGACACAAGCCATAATAAAAACTCAATCAATTGAAGCTGACTCATAATCAACACAGAACATTAGAAATAGCAGATATATAATTCTAGTATATATCTAGATTAGTATATTCCACATGTTCAAAAATCAAGAGGAAATGCTGAACATGTTACGTAGAGATGTGGAAGATGTTTACAAACAAACCCCAAACTGAACTTTTAAGGATGAAGACTATTGATATAATGTCTGCAATGAAAATATACACTGGATTAGATTAATAACAAGATTTCAGAGCAAAACAGATTAGATGGGCAAAAATAAAGAACAGTGAATTTGAAAACATAGCAATAGAAACGAAAGACAGAGAAAAATTTTTTGAAAAAAAATGAAGACAGTGAGGTGTAGGATAACTTGAAGTAGCCTAGTATAAGTGTGATTGAAATCCCCAAAGGAGGGAAGAGACCAAAAAAAGCTGTAGAAATAATGAACAAAAATTTTCAAATTTTGATGAAAACTAAGAAGAAAAACCCTAGCAAATTAAAAATGAAGAAATTTATACCAAGGCACATCATGATCAAACTGCTCAAAACTAGTGATAAAGACAAAATCTGAAATGCAGCCAGAGATAGAAAGGCATGCACAGAGGAACAAAGTAAAGGACAAGAGATTTCCTGAAGGAAACAGCAGAAGTGAGAAGACAGTGAAGCAACATCTTAAATGTACTGACAACAAAAAATTTGTCAATTAAGAATTCCAGGCCAAAAGGCATATCTTTCAATAAATGAAGGTGAAGGAATTCCCTGGTGGTTCAGTGGTTAGGACTCTGTTCTTTCACTGCCAAGGGCCTGGGTTCAATCCCTGGTTGGGGAACTAATATCCTGCAAGCTGCGAGGCCAAACAAACAAACAAACACAAATAAATAAATAAATGAAGGTGAAGTAAAGAATATTTAGACATACAAAAACTGAAAGAATTCATCAGCAGCAGACCAGCATTATAAGAAATAATGTTAAAGGAAGGCCTTCAGGCAGAAGAAAAATGGCATCAGAGAGAAATGTGAATCTACACAAAGGAATGAAAAGCACTGGATGATAGCTATGTAGGTAAATATAAAAGACTTTCTCTTACTATTTAAATTCCTTTAAAAGATATCTAAAATGTTTAAGCAAAAATAATAATGTGGGCTTCCCTGGTACCCAACAACAGCAGGATACAAATTATTTTTTAAGTACACTTGAAACATTTATCAAGAAAAATCATATTCTGGGCCATAAACAAGTCTTAATAAATTTATAAGTCATACAAATTATGTTCTCTGATCATACAGAAATTATTTTAGAAATCAATAACAGATATTTAGAGGTATACAAAACCTCAAAATATTAGGAAATATTTCTTAATAACTTATCAATCACTACTACATACCTATTACAATGGCTCAAATTTTTAAAAAAATATTGACAGTATGAAATACTTGTGAAGATGCAGAGCAATTGGACTCTCATACGTGGATGGCTGTTAGGAATGCAAAGTGATACCATCACTCTGGAAAAGGGTTTGGCAGTGTCTTATAAAGTTGAACATATATTAATCATATGACCCAGGAATACCACCCCTGAGTATCTACTCTAAGAGTATGAAAACTTGTGGGCACAAAAAAGCCTGTACACAAAGTGTTTATAGCAGTTCTATTTATAATTACCCCAAATGGGAAACAATCCAAATGTCCTTCACCAGGTGAATAGACAAACCAACTGTGTTATATCCACATAATGGAATACTACTCAGTAATAAAAAGGGGAGAACTACTGATACATACAAAAACATGGATGAATCTCAAAGGCATTTTGCTGAATAAAAGAAACCAGTCTAAAAATTGATGTGCAGTGATTCCATTTATAAGGCATTCTTGAAAATCAAAATGAGTAATGGAGAACAGATCAGTGGTTGGCAGGAGTTATAAGTGGAGTGATGATGTTATTTAATGTTATTTAGAAAGGACAGCATGAGGGAATTTTTTTGGGTGGTGTGGGACTGTTTTATCCATACTGGAAAGAACTATGTAAAGCTGTCTTTATTTATAATCAGACAATATGATTATCTATAGAGAAAACCTGATGTAATCTTTTAAAAAAAATCTACTAGAACTAATAAATGAAGTTAGCAAGGTTGCAGGATAAAAGTTCAATATACAAAAACCTCCTATATTTCTACACACTGACAACAAGCAATAAAAAATTGAAATTAAAAATGCTATTTATTATACTATTTATAATAGTATAAAAATATGAAATACTTAAGGTTAAATTTGACAAAAGATGTACAAGGCCTGTACCCTGAAAGCTGTAAAATACCACTAAGAGAAGACCTAAATAAATGGAGAGAGAGAGAGACCTTATTCATGGGTTGGAAGATTCAACTTTTTTAGGATGTCAATTCTCCCCAAATTGATTTATAAAATCAAAGCAATCCCTATGATAATCCCAGTTGGCATTTTTTTTTAGAAATTAAGAAGCTGATGTTATACTTCATATGAAAATGCAAAGTACCTAGAATAGCCAAGATAACTTAGAAAAAGAAAGAATTAGAGGACCATCACTACCTACTTCAAGACTTATAAAGCCAGAGTAATCAAGACAGTGTGGTATTGGCTTCAAAAAAGACAACAAATAACAAGTGTTGGTGAGGATGTAGAGAAAAGGGAACCCTCATGCACTGTTGGTGGGAATGTAAATTGGTGAAGTCACTACAGAAAATAGTATGGAAGTTCCTCAAAAAATTAAAAATAGAACTACCATATGATCCAGTAATTCCACTTCTGGATATTTTCCCAAAGAAAACAAAACAAAACAAAAACTATTTTGAAAAGATATATGCACCCTATGTTCATTGCAGCATTATTCACAATAGCCAAGATACAGAAGCAACCTAAGTCCCCACCGATAGATGAATGGATAAAGAAGTTGTGATATACACAATGGAATATTAGTCAGCCATAAAAAAGAATAAAACCTTGCCATTTGCAACAACAGGTATGGACCTAGAGGGTACTATGCTAAGTGAAGTAAGTCAGACAGAGAAAGACAAATACTGTGTGATTTCACTTATATGTGGAATCTAAAAAACGAGACAAGTGAACAAACAAAACAAAAAACAAAAACAAAAAAAGAGTCATAGATACAGAGAACAAACAGGTGGTTGCCAGAAGGGATGGGGGTGGGAGGATAAGTGAAATAGGTGAGGGAAATGAAGAGGTACAAAAAAAAAAAGACAAATAGATCAATGAAACTGAATAGAGAATACAGAATTAGACCCACACAGATATGGACAGTTTATTTTTGACAAAGGTGCAAAGATAATTCAGTGGAAAAGGGATAATCCTTTCAATAAATAATGCTGCCTCAGTTAGATATCCATATGGGAAAAAAAGAACTCCAATCCATACCTTGCACTATATACAAAAATTAATTCAAAGTAGATCACAGGCCTAAATATAAAACTTAAAACTATAAAACTTCTAGAAGAGAACTCAGGAGAAAACCTTTGCAATCTTCAGTTAGACAAAGATTCCTTAGATATGACATTAAAGCACAATCTATAAGAACAAATTGATAATTTGAACCTTTCAAAAATAAACTTATGCTCTTCAAAAGACACTTAAGCGAATAAAAGGTAGCCCAAAGACTGGGAGAAAATATTTGTAGGTCATATATATGATAAAGTGCTTGAGTTCAGAATATTTTGAAAACTCTTAAAACTCAGTAATAAGAAAATGATGCAATTTTTAAAAATGGAAAAAAGATTTGCATTGACACTTAACCAAAGAAGATACACATAAGGCAAACAGGCATATTAAAAGATGTTCAACATGGTTAATCGTCATAGAAATGCAAATTGTAATTACACATGTATTAGAAAGCCTGAAGTTAGAAAGATAGACCATACCAAGTGTTGTCGAGGATGAGGAGAAGCTGGAACTATTCCACCTGCTGCTGGGAAAGTAAAATAGTACAGTGTAGAAAACAGTTAGCAATTTCTTAGAAAGTTAAGTTTACACCTACCACAATAGCCAGTCATTCTACTCCTAGGTGTGATATAAGGGAACTGAAATCATATGTCCATACATAGACTTGTAAATGAACATTCATTACAGCTCTACTTGTAGGAGCTCCAAACTGGAAACAACCCAAATGTTTATCATAGGTGAATAGATAAACTCCTATATATTCACATCCCATATTCAGCGGGAACACGAAATAGTAGAGTCACTTTGGAAGACAGCTTGGCAGTTTCTTACAAAGCTGAATATACACTTAACATGATTCAGCAATCCCATTCCTACATATTTATGCAAGAAAAATTAAAACATGTTTCATATGAAAATCTGTGCTTAAATATTTATAGCAGCTTTATAATTGTCTCAAGCTGGAAACAACACAAATGTATTTCAGTGGATAAAGAGATAACAAAGTATGGTACATCCATCCAATAGAATACCACTCAGCAATAAAAATGTACAAACTACTGACATACACAACATAGATGAAACTCAAATGCATTAATGCTAAGTGAAAGAAATCAGAAAATGCTACATACTAAATGATTCAATTTATGATACAGTGGAAAAGGCAGAATTGTAGGTATAGAAAACAAACTATATAAATCTGTGTTTAGGAGCACCCTGTGCTCATCTCTGTCATCTAACGCATCACTGTGTTGTACTTTCCCATTTTTCTGTGTCCCTCATTAATCTATTGCCCTAGGCCTAGAGCTTAGCACTGTGGTTGGTACAGTGCCAGCACTGAAATTCTTATTGCTTGCAGTATTGCCCTGCTCTGGGACATGAATTAAGAGAATACTTCTGGTTCTCTTCCAGGCACTCCCCTCTGCAAAGGATGAGTAATTCGTGGGGTAAAGAGGCTATCCCCACCCAAAGCCTAGACTGCCCCTCTTCTGGAGTCTAGACCATGTTCAGGGTACCTGTACTCCTGGAATTTACTGCCCAAACGATGCCAGGTTCTGCATGAGCCTCTTTCCCAGCTTTCTCTGGAGGGCAGAGAAATGGGTGCTAATATGGGCACCCCTAGACCTGAAAGGTGGACAAGGCATGGCGCTTTGCAGGATAATGGGCAGAACTTGCATGTGGCTTGGAGTATCCACACTATGTATGCAAGGCCCCTCTCAGTGATGTAAGTGGGAGCCAGAAGTGGGGTGGAAAGGGCTGGGAAAGGACTAGAGATCAGCTCTCCCCGCAGTACCATATTCTAGCCGTGTTTCCAGGTATTCCAAGGAGTCCAAGAATCCTGAATGTGAAACTGGACTTCTTGATCATTATGACGGTACATTTGTCCAGGAAGGAGAAAAGAACGTAGCTTATTCAACAATTTGTTACCTTGATTTAAACATTTAAACATATGGTTTGTGGGTCTCTATTTGTACTGTTACCCAGGGCCTGCAAATGTTAGGTGCAGGCCTGACCACGGGAATAAAGATTACAAAAATAGATGACCTTACTTTGTGACTATAGGTTGTACATTTTATAAAATTACTGCTATGGAATGAGTGGGGCTTCATGTTTTCAGCCCTCACAGAAGGAACGTTCAGTGGTGCAATTTCATTTTAATCTCTTTTTGCCCCAACTTTGTTCACGTTAACCCTTTTAGAATTTCCTCAAGTAGCAATCTTCTTTCAGTGTTAATAATCCTAACAGAAAATTCTCTCACTTTACCCAGCTCTCCTGCTAAAATACACTCCATGAATTGGCTTATTTCTGCTCTAACCATTTCCTTCCCCAGATCTGGAGCTGGTACTGCTAATGGAAACGGAGGCACAGAGCTGGGAAACGATTAGGCTTCTCAGTTCCCAAGCAAAAGTTCACAGGAATCTCCATTCGGGATTCCGCTGGGGGTCCCTGGGTACCCGGGATCCGAGGGGAGGCGCGGGGCGTCCCGGGGAAGCCGACGCTGAGGAGACGGGCTCCCTCAGATCGCCCTCTAGGAGATCCTAGAGATAGAGGAGAGTCCTGGGACAAGTGAGGAGCCGGTGCACCCGAGGGCAAAAGCCGAAGTTTCGCTCACCTGGGCCGGCAGCTTGACGTTGCCTTAGTAACCACAACTTCCGGCCCCAAACCGGAAGCCCGAGAAGTTGCTCTTCGGAAAGTGCACCCGCCCCCACGGGGGTGGGGAGACTTGGGTCCTCTGGGTGGCAGAGACTGACAGTTCCGTGGGGACTCGTCAGCAGCCCCTGAGGACTCGCAAAAGAACCCGGTGCGACTCTTGTCCTTGGGCTGGGTGCCATGGACGCCTTCATCCGCTTCACCAACCAGACCCAGGGCCGGGACCGACTCTTCAGGTGAGTCCGGTGCCCGCGGCCTCTAGCCCTTCCCCGTCCCTCAACCCGTTACAAGGTTCCCTGTTCTCCGGCATCCGGAGAAGGAAGTAGCAGCCCAGTGGACGAAAGCAGGAAGGACGCTGCCGGCTCCCGGAGGGAGTGTGGTCCGGAGGCCCTCCTCACCCTAAATTCAGTGGGGCTGGGCCGAACGCACCGCGTCCGGTCCCGAGCCTCGTGCCCCAAAGTCCCGCAGCCGCTTCGGGGGCGCTGGCAGTTAAACCAGCAGTTAAACCAGCCGACGAACCCTCCTCTCCTAACCTGAGAAAGACTGGGTTTTCTCCGCCCAACATTCTTCCGAGGAATTATTTAAGAGAAACTCTGGGTTGACATTTATGACCAGTGAAGCCAACACTTGTATTTATCTTCCGTTCTTGTCCCGTATATCTCATTGAGATAGCGCATGTGAAATAGTTTTGTGAACTGTAAAATAGTGTGGAGAGCCTCAGAAAGAACTACTGCACCTCTAAGGTACACGAAAATATTAAAGAGATTGCGGCTTTAATACTAATTCATGATGTTTCTTTTAGGAATTTGGTTGAGTCTTGCTCAATAATAAGAAATTAGTCACAGTTACAGTTTTATTTAACAGCTTTTCCTTCTTCTGGGTGTACAAGTGCTAATACACACAGATCAGTAGTAGCCCCAATAATTATGAGACTTTTGGAAGCGGACTTAATGCCAGACGTTGTTCTCAGTGTGTTACAACTATTAACCCATTTAACCCTCAACACAACCCTATTAGGTTAAATTCTCTGAATCATCCCCATTTATGTGAAACGGGGAAACTGAAGTAGAAGGTTAATAGGGACTAAGTGACTGAACCGAGAGATTTAGAACTACACAGTTGAGCCTCCCTGGTGGCGCAGTGGTCGAGAGTCCGACTGGCGATGCAGGGGACACGGGTTCGTGCCCCAGTCCGGGAAGATCCCACATGCCGCGGAGCGGCTGGGCCCGTGAGCCATGGCCGCTGAGCCTGCGCGTCTGGAGCCTGTGCTCCTCAACGGGAGAGGCCACAACAGTGAGAGGCCCGCGTACTGCAAAAGCAAACAAACAAAAAACAGTTGACTCGGGGCCCACTTCTTTAACTACCAAGCCATACTATCTTTCTAATTAATTTGATAGATTTTCAAAATGGTTGCATTATGTACAAACGTCATTAAAATAGAAGCCTACAAATCCAATGTACTTAGAATGTACCCTGCAAATTTTATCAGTGAGGTTGGTTAATAAATAATTGTTTAGGGGAATTCCCTGGCGTTCCAGTAGTTAGGACTCTGCACTTCCACTGCAGAGGGCACGGGTTCGATCCCTGGTCAGGGAACTAGGATCCCACGTGCTGTGGCAAAAAAATAATAAAAAATAAATAATTGTTTAAGATATACTTACTTAGCAAGATGTGAGATCTCTAGTATTCATTTCCTAATCCCCTTGGTGATCTATAGCTTCTTTGAACAGACTGGCATTCAGAAAATAATGCCTTGTGTTTGGACGCATTCCTATTATTAGACCAGATCTGAAAAAGGGGGATTCATTGACCTGACCAGCTTGAGCCCTCTATCCAGGAAGCATACTTAAAAGAGAAGGAGAGATTGTTTCTTTTTACTTCATTCACAATAACAAGTTCACCATTTTGGAAAATGTGCTATATTTTTATTGAGAATAATATTTATAGCATAAAGGGATTCAAATGCGGTTACAGGACAGCAGGAAACAGGCATCTACCTACTTTATTTACTAGACTGCCAAATGCATTTAGATGTTTATGTGATATAAAAATTTTTGTTATGTTTCTGTTGGTAAGGCATTGCTATTTGTACTCATGACAATAATCACTTTATTGAATATTTAGTATTATTAAACAGGAGTCTGTATTTTATATAAAATACTAATTAATTTTGAAAGACAAATCTGTACTTATTTATGTATTGGTGTGTATTTGGTCCTTTTATAAAAAGTTAAGCAATATGCAAATGGTGGACTTTTCATTTGGCTCTGGTTTGAGTGTGTGACCTGTCACATAAGTAGTTGGTAAAAAAATATCCTTTTAGAAATCTGAAAATCTTTTAGAAATTTACACTGGAAGAAATAAAGAATATGGATCTTTGCAGACTTAACATTTTTGTGCAGTTATACTGCTTTGACTATATCCATTTCTCTGTGCCAGCAAGAGGCCTTCTGAGGAGCTGTTCACTGTATTATTGCAGAGTTTTCTTTCATTACCCTTGTGTTGCATTTCCATGACATGTTCTACCCTTTAGCCCTGTGGAGTGACTCTTGCAGAATTTTGCTCTTGTAAGAGCTGCTACATGAGAAATTGTCTTGGAAACTTTGCTTTTAGCAGGACATGTTTCTCCTTCCCCTACTTCATGAGTCAAATTTTATTTGGTTTGTAAATCGTTCTCCTCATTTTGTTTCCATTTCAGAGCCACTCAGTACACATGCATGTTGCTTAGATATTTGTTAGAGCCTAAAGCTGACAAAGAGGAGGTTGTTATGAAGCTCAAGAAACTGGAGTCCAGTGTGAGCACTGGCCGTAAATGTAAGTACCCTGTCCCTTGAGGGACAGTGGCTCCTGGTTTAGAATCCTCAGACCTTGTAATTCACAAAATATTTCCTAGGTCATGATTTTCTAGTCAATCAACTTTATTGATGAAGTTCACCAGTAAGGCTGCCCTCATGGAATGACAGGCCAAAAGGATTGAATGTTTTGCTGCACACCATTCACAAACACCCTCCTATGTTCACATTTGGTGCTACATTATATCTTTCTGCTTAATCATAACCAGTGGGACATGCAATGTGTTAGTTCACCTTTAGTTCTTAGAATCACAAAACGTTCTGGCAATCTTTGACATGAGCTTCTGGCTCCTGGGAACCCTCGAAGAATAGAATAGCTATATCCTTGACCCCCTGCCTTTTTCCCTTCTCTTGAGGGATTGCTAGAGGAAATGGATGGATACATTTTCTTAAGTCATTTGTGGGATTGTTTCATGTTAATGCCAAAAAGTGGTCAGTGCTTTGTACTCATTTAATTCACTTTGAGTACCTGCTTCATATAGATATAGTCCTGAGCTTTATGGGAGAACTAAGATCACATGGTATAATGATCTAAGATTTAGTACCAAATATGTTGGTTGGGGTAGAGAAAAAGAAAGATGTTTGGAGGAGATGGAACTTGAGGTGTGGCAAGAGAGAGAAGGATTAGGAGAACATTCTTGAAGGGTGGTTTCCTCTAGAGGAGGCTCAGGACTGTTCTGGGCAAACCATTGTATTGAGGATCAATGAGAAAACTAGTTTGATGGAAACAAGACTTAGATTGTCAAGCAGAGGGATGGGAAGGAGCTTTTCTGGATGGCTTAGAAAGCCAAGATTAGAAGTTCTCAGGCTCTTTGGAATGTTGGAGCTCAAAGGTCCTTTAAAGATCACTAGTCTCTGAAGTCTAGAAAAGACTTACCCAAGGTCACTAAGTTAGTGCAACAGCCAGAACTGGAACCCAGGATTATTCATTACATATTTTGTGTTATTTTTGATAAAATAATACAAAACATTTTTCTGAGATCATAAGTTTCCTGAGGGTAGCTACTTCTGAGCGTTTGCTGAGTCTAAGATATAGTCACTTAGGGAAAATAGTTCTTTTGTATCCTCCATGATGTTTAGGACTATAACTTACTCTGAGAAGGTGCTCAGTAAATATTTATTGATTGATGCATCCCTGATTAATTGAGTTACATGCTCAGATAAAGGACATGCCCTTGTAATGGTTGATTTAATTGAACTAGGAGTCACATATGACAGTATTATTAGTTGTGTTATCCACTAAATCCTACCATCTCTACTTTGTCTTTTTGACAGTAGGGAGCCAAAGGGGCTTTGGACCAGAGAAATGGCAGTATGATAACGGTATTTTTTTTTTTTAAGCAATCTTTTAACTGGAAAGTAAGTACAATAAGGTAGCAGACTCTCCAAAAGAATGTTGCATCTGGAGTTCATGTAATTTGCAGTACCTTCCTTCTAAAGAAGTGTAGCTGGTGATATTCATATGTAAATCCACACTTATGATTGACCTTTGCCTAAAGTGTGTAGTAAGTCATTGTTAATGTAGTCATTGAAATGGAGGCAATAAGTTTAAAGAGTCACTGTCTTTTTTACATTCCAGGATCATTTTAGGTGTCCTTAACATACTGTACAGTCCTCCTTTCCTGAGCAAAGACTGAGCCTCAGAGGGCGGTCAGTTGTTAAAAAAAAAACAGTGCTGCTGCTGGTGGGAATGTGAATTGGTACAGCCACTATGGAGAACAGTATGGAGGTTCCTTAAAAAACTACAAATAGAACTACCATATGACCCAGCAATCCCACTACTGGGCATATACCTGAGAAAACCATAATTCAAAAAGAGTCATGTACCAAAATGTTCATTGCAGCTCTATTTACAATAGCCCAGAGATGGAAACAACCTAAGTGTCCATCATCGGATGAATGGATAAAGAAGATGTGGCACATATATACAATGGAATATTACTCAGCCATAAAAAGAAACGAAATTGAGCTATTTGTAATGAGGTGGATAGACCTAGAGTCTGTCATACAGAGTGAAGTAAGTCAGAAAGAGAAAGACAAATACCGTATGCTAACACATATATATGGAATTTAAGAAAAAAAAATGTCATGAAGAACCTAGGGGTAAGACAGGAATAAAGACACAGACCTACTAGAGAATGGACTTGAGGATATGGGAAGGGGGAAGGGTAAGCTGGGACAAAGCGAGAGAGAGGCATGGACATATATACACTACCAGACGTAAGGTAGATAGCTAGTGGGAAGCAGCCGCATAGCACAGGGAGATCAGCTAGGTGCTTTGTGACCGCCTGGAGGGGTGGGATAAGGAGGGTTGGAGGGAGGGAGACGCAAGAGGGAAGAGATATGGGAACATATGTATATGTATAACTGATTCACTTTGTTATAAAGCAGAAACTAACACACCATTGTAAAGCAATTATACCCCAATAAAGATGTAAAAAAAGAAAAAAAAAGAAAGACAGTGCTGACCCCTCACCCTGATGCAGGGATTCTGCCTGTAAAATCCTATTACATACTGATTAAATAACTGTTAACTCTTGTGGGTTCTTCTTGCAGGGTTCAGACTAGGCAATGTGGTACATGCTGTACAGATGATTCAGCAGAGCAGTCATGCCACTGACCTAGTGCCCCGCATCTGCCTAACATTAGCCAGCCTGAACCGTGTGATTTATTTCATCTGTGACACCATCCTTTTTGTGAGGAGTGTAGGGCTCGCCTCTGGCATTAACAAAGAGAAATGGCGAATGTGGGCTGCACGCCATTACTACTATTCTCTTCTGCTGAGCCTGGTCAGGGATCTGTATGAAATCTCCCTGCAGATGGAACAGGTTGCACACGACAGAGCAAAGAAGGAGAAATCACCATCCCAGGATCCTCTTGTGTATAGCGTGGCTGATGAGGAAACAGAATGGCTCCAGTCCTTTCTTCTTCTCTTATTCCAATCTCTGAAGAAGCATCCTCCCTTGCTCCTGGACACAGTGAAGAACTTCTGTGATATCCTGAACCCTTTGGACCAGCTGGGGATCTATAAGTCCAATCCTGGCATCATAGGCCTTGGAGGTCTCGTGTCCTCTATAGCAGGCATCATCACTGTGGCGTATCCTCAGATGAAACTGAAGACCCGCTGAGGTGGTTTCAGACTGAAGACTAGTACCTGCTTTGAAGACAACCTGTTAGTGAAATGGACATTTGCATTAGGTACAGCCGTGTCACACTGTGCTTACAGACTTAGTCACATGAGCACTGAGTGACCTGTGATGTGAACAGAGGTGGGGCCAAGAATGGTGGAGGGAAGAACATGAAGGTTTATGTGTTTTCTAGAGCGCTGGAGTGACTTCTGAATTTCTGAGTATTTTTCCTTCATCTAATGTTTATTGAGCATCTTTTATGTGCATGTTAGGAACTTAGTGGTTGCTGAATGGATAAAAATTAAGAGAAAAATTGAAAAGCATCCAAACTAACAAGTGGACACTAATATAACTAACTTTTGGGCCATGTGCCTCACTACTTTTGCCCAACTACAGTAGGTCTGATACACACCCTCTCTCAGATTTAGTGGAGGCCCCTTATTCTCTGATCAGTTATCCCACTTCCTCCATAGCTGCCAGTGCCAGGATGGAGGAGAGCTGGGTTTATAGCGTCTTAACTTGGCTTTTACATCACTGCGCTCCTGTCTTTCCTCTGTCTAGTAGTAAAATCAGAAGTGCATCAGGCACCTTCATGGTATAAATTGTGTCTTTAGGTAGCGCAGTAAGGAAACAAAAAATCAGAAGCAGATAGAAAGGACTTGAGGTAGAAATAATGTGGAAAGTTACAGTTGGTGCCTGCAGGTTTCCCTGTGACAGATGAGGAGACTTGAGGTTAAAACTGAGGACATAACCTCATTTCTCTGACTCCCAATCCAGTGCTCTTTCCATATTTCACTGCCTTCCTGATTGAGTGGAAGTGCAAGACTCTCCAGAATCCTGTGCGAAAAGCCTTTTTTAGAACCTTTGTTGGTCAGTGGTTTATATTCTGTTCTACAAAAATTAAAACTATATCTAGAAACACCAGCAGGATGGTTTTATTTAAAACCATATAACATTTTGGGCACTTACACGTTAATTTTCATCAAAATTTGTGCAGTTAAGAAATTTCACGAATACGATGAAATTCTACTATATTCGACAATAAATCAGAGTTCGTATTTGTAGGGTGGTTGGGGGAGGTGGAGAAGAGCAGTAAGGGGCAAGAGAAGAGGACAGTAGAACGATGAGTTGATGCCACTTGCTCGTGTTCCTACTTCTCATCTTAGATGTTGGGTTCTTATTTGTGATTACAGATCCTCTTAATTTGAGGCAAGTGAGGTAGAGAAATAGGGTACCATCAGGTAAGAGGTCAGTGTCAGTCCTGCCAGTAAAGCCGTCTGACAGGACTGGATGGAAAGGAGAAAAGAAATGTGCACTAAGTAAATTTCCCATAAATGTGATTGAGATTCTTAAAAAGTAGACTCAGGTCCTTGGCTCTCTATTTTTAAAGTGACCAATCAAGATATGGGATTTGAGAAAGAACATTTCGGGAATTTTAAGAGAAAAGCTGCTAGATCAGGGCAAATAAAAAATTTAACTATTTTTACTTTGTCCAGATCTTCTACTGTAACAAATTATGTCTAATAAACTTATAGACAAAATTTATTCATGTATCTGTGAATGTGTTCTGGGAATGGAGAAGAGTTAAAAATAAGGTGATCCAAAGATAATCAGAGTCTACACAGTTGGTAGAGTGAGTTCTGGTAAAATAAGCTCTTGGCTGGAAGATCCAAGCTCAGGAAGAGGATGAAGGAAGATTTAAATGTAGAACGTCCAGGTTGAAAGAGACCTCTAAGACAATCTCATCCAGACTGCTAGCCAGGAGAGGGTCCTCTATATCATCCCTGTCAGTGGTGCTTTTGATTCTGCCTGGAGAAGTTGGCCTTGAATCTGTGATGGCATTTTACAGTGGTGTCCATCTTGGTAGTTTTGTCCTCTGCAAGTTAGGGTGGGTGGTGGAGAGCTTGGGAAATGCCACCTCTTCTAGAATTTGTGAAAACCTTAATGGTGCCCTGCTACCTCCTTCCCTGTGCATCTTTGTCCTTTATAACTAACCATCCCCACCTCCAGGCCTCCACATTCATTCATGAAGGATTCTAAAAACCAAGGACATTTCTTTATTTTTCTTCCAGTTTCACTGAGATACAATTGACACAGTACTGTGTAATTGTATTTGTAATTGACACAGTACAGCATAATGATTTTACTTAACATACATCATGAAATGATTACCACAGTAAGTTTAGTGAACATCGATTATCTCATATAGATACAAAATTAAAGAAAGAGAAAAAAAATTTTTTTTCCTTGCGATGAGAACGCTTAGGGTTTACTTTCTTAACAACTTTCATAAATAACATAAAGCAGTGTTAATTATATTTATCATGTTGTACATTACATCCCTAGTACTTATTTGTCTTATAACTGGAAGTTTGTACTTTTTGACTGCCTTCATCTAATTTTCCCTCTCCCCACCCCCTGCCTCGTAACCACAAATAGATCTCTTTTTCTATGAGTTTGTTTTTGAAGTAAAGGTGACCTACAGCACAATGTTAGTTCCTGGTGCACGACATAGTAATTCAATATTTCTGTACATTTCAAAATGATCACCATGATAAATCTAGGTACCAGCTGTCAACAGACAAAGATATATTTATTATATTCCCCATGCTGTACATTTCATACCTGTGACACAATTATTTTGTAACTGTAAGAAGTTTTACCTCTTAATCTCCCTCACCTATTTCTCTCCTCCCTGCACATCCCCACCCCAAATGGTAGGTATTCTGACTAACTGTATTTTTTGTTTTGTTTTTTTTAAATTGAAGTGTAGTTGATTTACAATACTGTGTTAGTTTCAGGTGTACAGCAAAGTGATTCAGTGATATATATGTATTTTTTTAGATTTTCCATTTTAGGTTATTACAAACCTAATATTTTTGTGGTTATTACAAAAGATATTGAATATAGTTCCCTGTGCTATACAGTAAATGTTTGTTTATCTATTTTATGTATAGTAATTTGTATCTGTTAATCCCATGCCCCTTCCCCTTTGGTAATCATAAGTTTGTTTTCTGTGTTTGTGAGTCTGTTTCTGTTTTGTATATAGATTTGTTAGTATTAGTTTTTAGACTCCACATGTAAGTGATATCATATTTGTCCAGAGACATTTCTAATAGATGTATGGGCCAGCACATTGACAACTGAACATTGTTGCCTGAGAATTTGTTTATTCAGCAACGAATGTTTGAGTGCCATTCTTAGATTTGTTTGGGATCCATTTGTGCACAAGATGACCAAGGTCCCTGTGCTCATGTGGTAGTTGGACAGGGTTGGGAGGGCCATGTAGGGATGGGGAAGAAAACAAGGTAACCATGTCCTTCAAGCTGCTGCTGGAAAGTGGACTCTTCCTGAGGGACTCCCTTAGACCCTTTCACTACTTCTCACCTCTCACCCACATTCTGGACGCCCAGCTGAAGCGGCCAAAGAACGACCTTTGTCAACAGAGCTTTCAGGCACAGAGCCCTGTATGTCCTCTGGCCCAAAGCCACGGCTTCAAAATCTTAACATTACCCTTTGGCCCAGGGTACTCTCTTGACACAGCCTCATAGATAATTTGTCCTGAACCTTGAAGTGAGGTGAGGGCTGAGGCCACTTTTTTTAGATACTTCTCTTCCTCTCCATTATTGTCTTATATTTTAAAAGCCCAGGTTGGATCAATAAGTATTAAATGTATCACATATTTATTACTCCTTTTGGAGACTGCTTGACTCTTTCCTCCCTCTCCTGCTTTATCAGTATCCTAGATACAGGATTGATACAAAGGATCTACCACAAATAGATCCTTTGGGGACTTCCCTGGTGGTGCAGTGGTTAAGAATCTGCCTGCCTATGCAGGGGACACAGATTTGAGCCCTGGTCCAGGAAGATCCCACATGCCGTGGAGCAACTAAGCCCGTGCACCACAACTCTGAGCCTGCACTCTAGAGCCCCCGAGCCACAACTACTGAGCCTGCGCGCCACAACTACTGAAGCCCGTCCACCTAGAGCCTGAGCTCCGCAACAAGAGAAGCCATCGCAATGAGAAGAACACGGACTGCAACAATAGAGGAGCCCCCGCTCAACACAACTAGCGAAAGCCCATGCGCAGCAGCGAAGGCCCAATGCAGCCAAAAATAAAGACAAAACCAAAAAAAACCCAAATAGATCCTTTGTATCAGTCTCTCCACTCCCTGCCTCTTTCTCCTATTGCCCACAGTATACAACTTAGCAGAGAGTCAACACTAAATATGATTCTACAAAAAATAAGGAAAAAAAGTTTTGTCCTATTACCCATTTTAATTAAAAAGCCCTTATTAGACAATCTGAAAACGATGGCTGAAAACCACAGCCTCCATCATCTTTGAAGCCAAGAATTAGCACCTGGGCTCCTGCCTGATTCATCGCTAAGGAAGGGATGAGAGGTGATCGGTGGTTGTCTGGATGCTGTTGATCAGTAACAGAACCTTGGTCAACATTGTCACTTTTCCAAACTTGACAAAATCCAGTTGGCTTTCCCACTGCATATTCTGGTGGCATCTTAGACCAGGTAGAGTTCAATAAACTTTCTTGAAATCCAGGATTTTGCAGAGATTGAAATTGTTCCCTCAAAGCCTAGATTGTCAAGGAGTAAACCACAGCTCTGGTTCTCTTCTTCACTGGGAGCAATTCATCTTCATAATCAAAGACTAATACATTCAGGTAAACTGTGTTCCTGTGTGGATTTAAATCTTACTGTTCAAAATTCACTCTTGATAGTAAAAAATAAGGATGAGGCAAATGGGTTGAAAAGGGTTCCGTAGGACCCTCTAATGGAAAAGGAGCCAAAGATTATAAAACTTTAGAGCTTATGAGTTTAATGACACATATCCCAAAATCTTCTTTCTGGAAAAGTTTCTTGAGAACTGGGGGCCAGAAATATGTTACAGAACAGCTATCTCATGGAATAATAACTCCTTTGAGTATGGTTTCCTACAGCTGTGCAATCTAACTCCTAGTTGGCTAAACCTCCTTACAGAAGTTAAGATATGCCCAGGGGACGCTGGGTCAAATAACCATGAACCAGCTTTCTCTTCCTCTCTGCCCTCCTCTATCTGGGAGGTGTTAGTAGCTTTGCTCAAGACTCCCCAGAGCAACTGGAATTGTTTCTGCTGGAGGAGACGCTCTGCAGCCCGGGCTCCGTGGGACTGAGGTGGCATCAGCTGGAGTGAGTGTGGGGATCCTGGGACAACCTTACCTGGTTTGTTTCTGAGAATTAAAGAAGTTGAGGGTAAGGGTCTTCTGGGAATTTTACTGAGGATGAAGAGGCCTGCAGGGAAACCACTAAGGGAGAGATTATTCAGGGTGAATGACCAAGAGTGTAGAGTGGATATTCTGGGGCCACTAGTTTTCCAGAACAGAGCTGAAATTGCTGGTTTTAAGAATGACTACTTTCTCCTCTGGTTGAGCACAGAGGGAATAACTAGCAGATTTGCTTATTTAAAAAGAGAGGAATTAATGCAGAACTTTTTCATTTAAAAAAAAAAGACTAAATCTGAAACTTTGTTTGTCTCTTTTGGACCCTCATCTAAGAGCTCCTAAACATCTACAACCTCTTATCTCTTAAAGTTACTTTCATTTTTTATTTCTTACCCTGAATCCTTATAAGAAACTACGGTCTTGACAAGTAGGCTGCGGGACAACTCATCCCTATGGGACTCTAAGGACTGGCCACTTGTCTGTGACATTCATCCTCCAAATACCTTCTCTTCAGGGAACTTGAGTTCCCAGACAGCCTGGGCCCCCCTGATGGCCATGAGAGGTAGGGGACTGATCCTGTGGATCTCAGGCTGAGGACTTTCTCATGGACCTGGAACCCTCTGCTTTGCAGCTTGAAGAGCTCCGATGGCAGTTAACAAGGGTCCAACTTTGCTGGATGAAGATCGCCCTGTAAGTAACTTGGGCTCATATGAGACAGTGGACAACTCTGTGGGGAGGAAGGAGACGGGAGGAGAAGTTCAGGAGGCTTAGAGCAAGATATGTCTAGATTATATTCATAACTCATTGACCATTATGTCTTAGTTATTCTTGCCCTCACTACCTTTTGCAGAAGGCTGTTAGAGAATGTGAGGGGGAAGAAAAGATGTCTATTAAAAACTAAGTACCTTGGAGAAAAAGCACAGAAAAGTTGGCTGGGAGGGAAAGGAGAGGAAGGGAACTACTATATTCTAAAGCCTGAAACAGAAGCCCATGCTTTGTCCACCCAGGCGAAATGTATATTTGGGATGGAGCCTCTGCATTTTGTAACTCCAGAGGCTTCTTGTATGGTGCAGTCTATGTAAATGGCACCTCTTAGAGTTACACGATGCACATTATGTATGTGGGAAGGGGTTAGAGGGGCAGTGTGTCCAGTTTGTGTGTCTGACCTGGTTTTCAGTGTGACTCAGAGTGGTTTGACACGTTTAGGTGTATTGATGCCTCCTGGCAAGGCCTCTCTAACTTAGGTACAGTTCAAATAGTGAAACTTAAAAATTGTGAACCCATATAATACCCATCTTGTCCCAAGTTAGGCTTTAACTAACCTCTGTACTAGTAATCACCATGTTAAGTTTTTTATTGGATCATAGAACACAGAGAGGCATAAAATGGTCAAGTGCATAGTTAAGAGGTATTGATAGTTTATTGCCGTCCCAGGACCTCTCTCCTTTGGCTTTGCCTAAAACAACTCCTGAAGGTTCTGTCCAAAATGTTAAAGAAATTTTTTCTTGTTTACAGTCATAATCTTTTTCTAGTTCAAATTTCAAACTCACCTGCAAGACCAAAAGCTGAAATATTGCAGCTTGCTGTCTAGTATACATGAGGTCTCCTTGATGGGTCTTCTAACTCAGCCGCCTACAAACAGAAGAAGCTAGGTCCTCACCTTTAGAGCAGAACTATGCAACAGTGCATATTCAAAGCTACAGAAAGAGCTCGAACATCTGAGTCAGACCTGGGATGTTTATGTGGAGAATTCTTAATATTCCTAAGAACAGACAGAAAAATATAATACCCTTCACTAGCCCCAGCAACCATAATCCATGGACAATTGTGTCTCATCCTCACCCCATTCATTCCCCAGCCTTGTGTTTTTTGTTTTGTTTTGTTTTTGTTTTTTTGCGGTACATGGGCCTCTCACTGCTGTGGCCTCTCCCGTGGCGGAGCACAGGCTCAGGACGTGCAGGCTCAGCGGCCATGGCTCATGGGCCCAGCCGCTCCGCGGCATGTGGGATCTTCCTGGACTGGGGCACGAACCCATGTCCCCTGCATCGGCAGGCGGACTGTCAACCACTGCGCCACCAGGGAAGCCCCCTTGTGTTATTTTGAAGCAAATCTCAGACATGCTGTTTCAGGCCTGAGTTGGCCTGGCAGTGCCACTCACTAACTGTGTGATCTTGGGTAAGTCACTTCACATCTCTGAGTCTTTGTCTCATTGGCAAAGTGCTGATGATAATGCTGACCTCAGAGTGTTGCTCTTAGAATTAAATGAGGTCATATCATGAAAGCACCCCAATCAGTGCCTGGAGCATAATGGCACTGAGTAAATGTTGTTTCCCTCTGCAGGATTAGAATCCACTTTTTCTTTTTTTTTTTTTAACCTCAAAGATCAGTGTTTCTCCACTAAGATTCTTAGGTGATCTAAAGTTTAATTAAGTGCCTGCTGTTGAGGTTAGAATGCATTAATAAGACCACAGCACCCCAATAACGAGAGGTGATGGTTTCACTATACCTCACACACTCAGACCACACCTGGAATGCTGTCTTCAAGTCTGAGTGCTATATTTTTTAGAAAGGCGATGTCAAACTGTAGTGTGTGCAGAGGAGGGAATCAGCAGATCAGGGCGCTGAGCCGTTTGTAAGCTAAGTAAGCTATTTAGAATGGAGAAGGGACTGCTAAAGGGAGAAATATTTGTCTTCAAGTGTGTGAAAGGCCAGCCCGTGAATGATGAAACAGATTTCCTCAGTATTGTTACACAGGGCAGAGAGTAGAGCGGATTTCAGCTCAGCCACGCTGTCCAACAAGGGGCATAGGCCACTCTATGAGGGGTGAGCTCCATGCAAGGAGACGTCCAAATACAAGCCTCCCAGAGGGACCGTGGGAAGCAGTCTTGCTACAGAGGCCCCTGGAGGCCTAAGATTCTGTGATTCTGTATGGTTGGGCAGATCTAAACTTAACACCTTAGGTGCAGCCCTGACTGTGATTCACCTATTCAACTAACATTACTGTGCAGGCTTTAGGTTAGGCCCTGGAGATACAGAGATGACAGTCTCCTGGGAGAGAGCCAAGTACACACATGATCAAGACGAGCACCATGTATGATACGGAAACAACCCAGCGAGGGAAGTGGTGGCTTCTGATGTGAAGGAGGAGAGTCAGGAAGCTTCACACAAGAAGCAATGCTCAAGCCGTGTCTTGAAGGAGTGACATTTTGCCAGACGGAAGGGACTGTGGGAGGGAAGGGGAGCATCCTAGGCAGTGGGACAAGCACTGGAGGCAGGGAGGCAGTCTCCCGAAAAGACCAGAAAGATGTTCAAATGAAGCTACCAATCCAAGGTGGACTAAAACTCTAGGCAGGTGTGCCGACACACTTGCTCCTACCATTAAGTTTAAGTGGGGTGGCTGCGGGTTGGGGGGTAGCCCCTGGAGGCCAGAGTTTGCCCAGTAGCTCTCCAGAGCCAGGATTGTGACCAGGAGAGCATGGCAGCCTGGCTCTTGTTTTCCCTGTGGGGCCTCCAGAGACCTCTCTAGTCTGGGTTTCTCCTAGGTCACTTGGACCCAGGCCAGCCCTAATGGGCTCCATGGCCCTGGGGCTGCCTCCCCAGGAGGTGGGAGGAGGAGGTGGGATGACTTCAGTACCTGCTTTCCTTCCACTCCAGGAGCAGGAGAACGTGCTGCAGCGGGTCCTGCAGCTGCCGGTGGTGAGCAGCACCTGTGAGTGCTTCCAGAAGACCTATACCAGCACCAAGGAAGCCCACCCCCTGGTGACCTCTGTATGCAGTGCATACGAGAAGGGCGTGCAGAGCGCCACCAGCTTGGCAGCCTGGAGCATGGAGCCGGTGGTCCGAAGGCTGTCCACCCAGTGTGAGTCCTTGCACTCGGAGGCTGTCTGCCTGTTCAGTGATGCTCACTGCCTGCCTGCCAGTCTTTTGTCCGTCTATCAGTCTGTTTGATAGCTTGCTTGTCTGTCTGCCTTTTTGTTTGTCTGACTGCCTTCCTGAGTATCTACATCCCAATACATAGTCTTTTCATCTACAGATATAGATGATATAAATATAGACGTAGATATAGATATAGGTCTCTTCTCATGTATAGATGCCTCATCTGTAGCCCAGCTGGCATTTGCCTAGGACGACAATGATGGGCCACATAACTGGCAGGAGAAGGGGTGGGCAGAGCTATGAGGGCAGTGGTGGGAGTGGGGGCCCATGGCAGACCAGACACGCACTTTGGCTCCAAATCCAGCAGCAGCAGCAGGAACTAGCAGAGTCTGGCACAGAGGCAGAGGCAGTGGGCACTAGGGCTAGCCTGGCAGGGTTGGGGGGAGAGGAGGGAGAGGGGAAGCCCTCTGGGTCCAGCAGCTGATGGTACTGGCCCCATGACAGGCCGGGGCAGCAGAGAGCTACCAGTCAGGGCCCTGAAGGTGAGGACGACTTACCAGACCTGCCCCTGTTCAAATTGTTCTGCCCCGTTGGAAAATATGGTCTCCACGGCACGGCTCTTGACAGGGCTGAGGGAAATTCCAGAAGTCTAGGACCTGCCACAGTCCTGATTACAGAGTTATGGGTATCTGAGGATTTGGCACAGCCAACGGGAGAGGGCAGATATAAAGAAGACCTGGGCCTGGGTCCGCCTCCCTGCCTGCAAAGTCCTTAAATAATTTCCCTGCGTCTCACTTTGCCCAATCGGAAGTCAGCCAAGTCATCTGGGCTCTCTGCTGCTTGAGAATTTTGTGAAGAAACCTGGGATATCTGGAGAAAGAACATATGAAAGAGAATATATAGATATCCTTTAAAACTGTGATCTCCATGGTCATGTCTGCAGAGCTGATGTCCTCGGCAGCCCCTGGGCAGTATCTCCCAGGAACATTTGCATCCTCTGGCACTCTTCCCTGTGACCTTCTTCCCAGTGTTGACCATCTCATTCCTAGAGGTTAAAAGGAAGGGCCATGGACTATCTGGAACTCTAGAACAGCCTTTCACCTCTAGAATTAAGCATTGCCAGGCCTGCTCCCACCCTAGGGCCTGGCTGCCCCTCCACCATGACACCTCTGCTCTCCCCCCTCGTGTTCACCCAGCGCTCACCCAGAGAGGGGTTGTAGGAGGAGGAGAGACCAGGATCTGTTGGTGATTCACAAAGGTTCTGTCACTTCCTCCTCACAACAACCCTGCAAGGTTTGTCCACATTAATCCACATTTTACAAGTGAGGAACTTGAGGCTCAGCCAGGTTGCGACCTGCCTGAAACTACACTGCAGATGCAGGTGCTGGGCTTTGAGTGCAGATCTGCATGACTCCAGAGCTCCTGCTCAGAGGGAAAACATCCTGCTCTCAAGGAGTCACAGTGAATGGTGGCTAAAGGTAGCAGAGGGCCTCAGATTCCCAGATGCTTTGGGGGTAGCAGGGCTGGGGGTTTTGAGGGCTCCAAGGTGCCTTCCTTGGCACAGAGGCCCCTGCTGGGCTCTCACAGTGGGGGCAGGGCTCACGTGACCATGGCCTTTTGCTTCCAGTCATAGCTGCCAACGAGCTGGCCTGCCGAGGCCTGGACCACCTGGAGGAAAAGATCCCGGCCCTCCAGTATCCTCCCGAAAAGGTGAGCCCCTCCCCTCTTCTCTAAGGCTCCCCACATTGTTTTCACTGCCTCCCAGTTGAGGAGAGGGCACGAGCCCATGATGCATAAATGTGAGTCTTTTGTTTCTGTGGCAAATGCCTTCCAAGGCTGGTGGCAGCTGCCTGTCCCTAAGACCATACGATGGGCTTCTTCCTCTCCCTGTGGGGCCAGATGAAGGCAGGCTTTCTGAAACCAGCAGGCACAGCCCAGAGGCAAACTCAAACAGGAGCTTGGGGTAGGACCCACTGCTTCTGATTCCCTGCTCTTTGGACCGTTTGGTGACTACAGCCACCTGAGATCGTGGGTCACACTCGTCAGATCCCAGGCTTGCAGTCCCATGTCCTCAAGATCCAACACTTTATGGACCATGAGACTGAAAATGTCACTTTACCTGGATGGCTATTCATTGGGCATTTGCCATGGTAAGGGCCATGTCTGGTACTTTGGGGGAATAAGTTGCACTCTCAGACGCTATCCATCTCACTGACAAACTACCACCATCTCACAAACATTTACTGAGCCCTACCCTATGACAGGGGTCATGACATATGATTTATAGAGCCCTCTCATTTAATCCTCTTATCAATCCTCTGGTATAGGGGTGGGTATCCCCATTTTACAGATGAGAAAACTAGTGACTTCCCCCTGACCACACAGCCTTAAGTGGAGGCCACATGAGAGCAGGTCTATTTGGCTCTGAGGCCTGTGCTCTTCACTTATTTTTCCAGATAAACGGCAACGTCTTTGTCACAGAGGAGCTCCTAAGGCAAAGGAGAGAAAGACATTATTTCAATGCAGAACCTGTAGGAAGATCAACCACATCTATAAGTCCACATAAGTGCAGATAGGAATGTGAGCAATGTTCTGAGGGCAAGACAGAGCAGACAGCAGAGGAATTGGAAGAGGAGATGTCTTGTGTGCATGAGGTGTTATCAAGGAGGTGGACTTTAGGGGGCATTCTTGAAGGATGGTTAGGATCTTGACAGGTAGAAATGGGGTGCAAAGAAGTCAGGAGATCTAAGTGGTTGGCACAAGAAGGACTGGAGCCCTTTTCCTTTTAAGTTCAGCTTAATCAAGCTGCCCAAATATTGGTGCCAGTCCCCTTTAAATGAGGCTTTCCTGAAGCTGGGCTCAGGGTCTGTCAGATCCAATGCCTGACTCCCCTCCCCACTTCCTCCAGATTGCTTCTGAGCTGAAGGACACCATCTCTACCCACCTTCGCAGTGCCAGGAACAGCATCAGTGTGCCCATCGCCAGCACTTCAGACAAAGTCCTAGAGGCCGCTCTGGCTGGCTGTGAGCTCGCCTGGGGGATGGTCAAAGACACTGCCGAATTTGCTGCCAACACCCGAGCTGGCCAGCTAGCCTCTGGAGGAGCCGACTTGGCCTTGGGTGGTGTTGAGAAGGTGGTAGAGTTCCTCCTCCCTCCAGCCAAGGAAGAGTCAGGTATCTGCCATTAGGGGGCCTGGGGAGTGAGTTGGCCCCCATGCTGCTTGGGAATTAGGAAGAGGCAGCCAGGGCCCATCTAGCCCCTGCTCTGGAACAGGGATGGCCCAGCAAGATTTTCAGATGGATCCATCCTCACCTAGCCCTCTCTCCCCATTTTTAAGTGGAGAAAGTGAGTTTCCCAAATCACCAGCGAGCTTGTGGTGGAGCTAGGATGACCACTTTCCAACCCTAGACACAACCCAGCTTTGCCCAGTGCCTTTCTGATCAGCTTTCCTTTCCTTCCCCTCACAAACTCCTACCTAGCCCCTGCTCCAGGACACCAGCATGCCCAGAAACCTCCCCAGGCCAAGCCGGGCCTCGTGAGCAGGGTTGGGGCCCTGGCCAACACTCTCTCTCAACACACCTTCCAGACCACAGCCCGGGTGCTGAAACAGGGCCAGGCCCTGGCCATGTGGATCCCAGGTGTGGCGCCCCTGGTGAGTGTCTGCCCTGAGCTCTGACTGACCCACGGCCTGGGAACCCTGTCTGTGGGCCTCCTGGTCCCTCCCATCCCCTACCCAATTCTGCCTCCTGTCCTAGGAACTTCCTCTCTTCCGGCCTGGGCAGGGACTTTAGGTCTAAGGGCAAGAGGACTTTGGGGTGGTGGGCTAGTCCTCTAGGATGCAAGGGGAGAGGGCAGGCCTGCTTGTTAGGGTGGTCCTGCCCCCCACCCTCTTCTGTCTCTCCCATTCTCCCTCTGAGTCACCCCCACCCTCCCAAGCCTTCCTCCTCCCAAGTGGGCCCTCCCACTTGTGAGGAAGCAGAGACACCCCCCCCACACACCGTCTGCCCTCTAGGCACTAGGGAGTGTCATCTGTAAATAAGCAAGGCACAAAACCCATTCTGTTGGGCAGAGAGCCCCAGTTGGGCTGTGTCTCTGACTGCGCCCAGGGTTCTGGTTTCCCTTCTAGAGGCTTCTAATTTGCATCCCACTGCACCCAAGGTAAAGCTGCCTTTTCTAGGCCCAGATAGGGCTTACTCCCCACCACACCCCACCTCCACCTCTCTGTGTATTTTAGCAGAGATAGCCTGGATTATTTTCATAGGAACTTTAGTAAGAAACTAAGCAGCCCCCCACCTCAAAAAAAAGGAAATAAAAGCATTAACGCATAAATGTCAACAAACAAGATAACCACTTCTCAGCCATCAAGAGGGTGGTACTTTTAAAAGCATCCTCAGGCCTGGCTTATTCATTCAAGCAAATGTTTGCTGAGAACCTACTATGTGCCAGCTCCTGTAGCTCCAGTAGGGATACAGGAGTAGTAGTTCTCCTCTGTCACCTGCACTGGGGGGCCACTTCCCCATGGGGGCTAGACTAACTCCTGCGCCCTGGCCTAGCCCCTAGTGGGCAGGGGCCACTGTACGGCACAGCCTCAGCCACCACCGTTCATATAGAAAATAATGGTGTCCCAGGGACTTCCCTGGCGGTCCAGTGGTTAGGACCTTGCCTTCCAATGCAGTGGGTGTGGGTTCGATCCCTGGTCAGGCAGCTAAGATCCCACATGCCTCGCAGCCAAAAGACCAAACATAAAACAAGCAATACTGCAACAAATTCAATAAAGACTTTAAAAATGGTCCACATCAAAAAAGAAAAAAATCTTAAAAAGAAAATAATGGTGTCCCCTAAGGATGTATAACAAGGAGACCCTGTTTGTGGGGTTCCCTAGGGGTTTGAAATGAGCCAAGCTGTGCCCCAGGGGACACCAGCCCACCTACCCATGTCAGTTTCCTCCCATGGGATCCTCTGGCCCACTTGATTTTTTTCACTCTTTAAAAGATCTGCAGGGAGTATGTACTAAAGCTAAACATACATATCCCCTATGACTCAGCAATTCCACCCGACAGAAATAAGAGCTTATGTCCCCCAAAGACACACCGGAAATGTTCCTATCAGCTTTATCCTTAGCCAAGAACTGGAAATAGCACAAATGTCCATCAACAGTAGAATGGGTATATTGTGGTATATTTATTCAGTGGAATATGACACAAATGAAAAAGGAGGAACTACTCTGACACTCAGTAATGTGGATGAATCTCACAACACAACGTTGAACAAAAGCTATTCATGAAAGAAAACACGTTGTGTGAGTCCATTTACAAATGCGAAAAATCAATGCATGGTGATAGAGGCCAGAATGTGGTCACCCTTATGTGGTACTGACTGGGTGAGGGGCACAGGGAGTCTTCTGGGGTGTCGAAAATGTCTATATCTTGATCTGTAATGGTCACACAGGTGTGTGTTTCTAAAAATTCCCAGAGGTGTATACTAAAGCTTGTGCACCTTAGTGGGTGTAAGTTACCACTCCATAAAAAGTTTGAAGAACAGTCTGCTGGGGCCAGGCCCTGCTTGCCTCCCCCAACCCTGACCCTGGGGGTGAGGGGCTTTGCCTGCTGAGGCTGCCCAGCCTCTGGCAGGGGCTGTGAAACCAGCAGCCCGCCACCTTCCCGCCCTCAGAGCAGCCTGGCCCAGTGGGGCGCATCGGTGGCCATACAGGTGGTGTCCCGGCGGTCGAGTGAGGTGCGGGTGCCCTGGCTGCACAACCTCACTGCCACCCGGGAGGAGGACCACAATGACCAGATGGACACAGAGGGGGAGGAGACAGAGGTGGAGGAGGAGGAATCAGAGACGGAGGAGAACAAGCTCAGTGAGGTAAGGGAGAGAGCAGAAGCCGAGCGGGATGCGGGAACCTGGAGGTCCCACAGCCCACCGAGGGGGTGAGAAGCAGAGGCCCCGGGTGAAACAGGGGCCCCAGGAATGTAGTACATGGGTGCAGTGCTCTTCACCTCACCCCCAAACGCCCAGATAACAAAGTTCTCTCAGAGGATCCTCACAACAACCCCATAAAATAGGCAGGACAGAGATTGTCATCCCCATTTTGCAGATGAAGAAACTGAGGTTCAGAGAGCAGAAGTGACCTGCCCAAGAGCCAGGCTAATAGTTTTTTCAGTTTGGTATCCACGTTCTTTCCCCTCTAGCTCTGGGGATGGTGAGGAGAGGGGAAGGGTCAGGGGAGTTGCTGAGGAGGCACTGACCTTGCTCTGGCCCCCAGGGAGCAGCCCTGCCTGGCCCACAAGACCTCCTGGGTGGTGTGGTGCACACCCTGCAGAAGGCCCTCCAGAGCACCATCTCGGTCGTGACGTGGGTGCCTGCGGCTGTGCTGGGCACGGCAGGGAGGTTGCTGCATCTCATGCCAGCCCGTGCTGTCTCCTCCGCCAAGGGCAGGGCCATGTCCCTGTCTGATGCCCTGAAGGGCGTTACTGACAACGTCGTGGACACCGTGGTGCACTATGTGCCGGTGAGTCCCCCTACCCTTCCGGCTAACCCTCCCCCTCCCCCCCACCCCTGAAAGGACAGATAAAGCAGATTTGACTGAAGGGGCTGCAGCTGCCCTCCCTTCCCCAGTCTCTGATCCTCAGTGCCCCAGAAACATTTTGACATACTATGGCCTTGACTGGGGGCCTTGGCAGCCCCCAAAGTACAGAGACCTGTGGCCTTGGCCTGAGACCTTTCCCCACATCTGTCCTTCCCACCTGCTGCTGGGGAGGTCACCCACCATTAATCTGGGGGTCCCAGTGGCCAAGTCCTCACCCCTCAGCTCCGAACTGAAGGACCTGGCAGGTTTGCATGCTGCTCCCTGGGAAAGCGTTGCAGGGAGGCTTCCAGGGCACCCTGCGGGGTCGGCTAGGTTCCAGGGGACAGCAGCTGCCGCCATGCCAATTCCAACACCTGTCACCAACAGGAAAACCCCAAGGAGTGCCAGTACTATCACTTTGGGGGTCCCTGGGTCCCTTTCCAGAGCAAGTTACAGGTCGAGCAGTCAGTAGGAGGGCTGGTCAGGGCAGGAGGCCCCTTAGAGCTGAGGGTTGAGGGAGGCTGTGAGGGTAGTGGGGGAATGGGTTACTCAGCCACTCACTCTCACTAAGAGGCATGGCAGGGGGTCTTGGCAGCCAGCTTGTTCACCTTGGGCCCAAAACAGAGCCAGGCGTGGGTACCCTGACCCAGGCAGGGGCAAGGAAGGGTCCACGGAAGGGTCAGGAACGCCACTGACCTCCCACTGAGGAACCTCCGAGGGAGACCCGAGGGGTCCAGAAACTTTAGAGGGTGGCTGGCTGCCTTGCCTTGGGGGTCTGGACTGTGCACACTGTCAGGGAGGGCAGGACCTAAGCGGTCTCCCCCACACCCTCCATCCCTGTCCCACACCCCGGCCTCTGCCCTCCGGACGGTCGCTCCCTGGAGGCGTGACCGCGAGGGCCGCAGAGGAGGCGGTGGTGGGAGGCGCAGGGACTAGGGCCAAGGCGGGAGCCTAACGTGGTTTGCCGGCCCCCAGCTCCCCAGGCTGTCGCTGATGGAGCCCGAGAGCGAATTCCGGGAGATCGAAAACCCGCCTGCCGAGGCCGAGAGCCCGGAGGCGGAGCGCAGGGGGTCCGGGGCGCTGCCCGCCGGCTCGGATACCACGTCGCGCCCCGCGCAGTCCCGCGGCAGCCTGCGCAGCGCTCGGGGCCCGGGCGCGGAGGACCGGGTGGACACGGCCGCCGCGCCGCGCACCGCCTTGCCGGCCATGCCCCGCGAGAAGCCCGCGCGCAGGGTCAGCGACAGCTTCTTCCGGCCCAGCGTCATGGAGCCCATCCTGGGCCGCACGCAGTACAGCCAGCTGCGCAAGAAGAGCTGAGCCCGCTGCCCCCATCGCCGTCCCGGCCCGCCGCCCCGCCCCGGCCGAGCGCTGGGGCTGTTGTCTCCTGAAAACAAACAGAACCTACGTGTCCAAATGAGCATTGACTTCTTCCAAGTAGTCCCCTTGGGTCCCGAGCCTCATTCCAAGGATGCTGCCAAGGCACACATCATCTTCTGAGCATCCTTTTTGGGCTTAGCTGTCAGAGCCCATTTTTGAGAAGCATCAGACTAGCAGTCTGCTTTAATTCTATGCCTTGTTATTTTTACCAAAAGATTAATTGCCTAACTTGATCTCTCACTTCTTTCACTAAATTTGTGGCCAAGTGACATTTAACTGTTTCCAGTATTTACATCCATCCTCTGTAGACACATATTTGTCACCAGTGAACGTGTCACCACCCTAAAGGTTCAAGCAGTAGATCCTGGCACATTTTTAAGCCCTGAATGCAGAGATTCTTCTGAGTATACAGGCTCTCAGAAGACTACTTTGAGGGGAACAGCAATCAGGTGCAAAAGCTCTTGAGTGTTTATACCTACGAGCATCACTTTCTGAGTGCCCCACACTCTTCAAAGGCTGAGTCCTGGCCTGTGCTCTGTAGCGCCACCGTCCTGTTCACAGCTACATTCCCATTTGCACCCTTACTGCTTTCCACCTGCATGTTCACCCTTCCGTCCACTTCTCGAATGCTGGCGCCCCTAGTGCTGGGAGACAGTGGTGATCGTTTGTTATACAGTATAGACCATATATTTGGACTCTATAGCCACTGTTCATTCCAAGCCCTATTTTTGAAAATGTTAATATTTCGTACATTTGGAAATGCATACATATAAGTTAAAAATTCAAACACTGCCAAAGGATGTGTGCCTTCCTCCCTGAGTTCCCTGGTTTCTCTTCCCCAAAGCAACCATGGTGCCAGTCTCTTCTGTATCTTTCTGATTACGGACTGTGCATGCACAGGCACATGTGTATATACTCCCCACTGTTTACACAAGCTGTGGGAGGTTATACTCAGTGCTATTTTCACTCAGCAATACATCTTAGAAATCTTTTTTGTATCAGTATCATAAATCCTCCTTGCTCTTTTTAACAGCCACACAGTAAGTGCTTCATAATATAGATGTGCTATGTTTGATTAAACTAGTGCCCTAATCATGGACTTTTAGGTTGTTTCCAATTGTTTGCTCCTTCGAACAGTGCTACAATAAATGTCTTTATACAAACGTTTCATGTAGACGTGTGCATATAGCTATAGGGTAAATTTATAACTTGGAATGATGACATGTCGAGTGAAAGGGAACGTTCATTTTAAATCTTGATAGATAATGCCAAGTAGCCTTCCAAACCAAACTCAGTTTTTCTTGTCATCTGCAGCTGCACAGATAATTCTGACACTTCTGTCAGTCCTTTTAGACATCTCTATATATATACACTCAGCCCCTATAGGTCCCCCTCAGATCCATGAGCACCCTCTTGGCCGCCACTCTGTGGCACACCTAAGAGTCCAGCTCCGTGTAACTGACTCTGGGCCCTGGCAGATCTTTGGTGTAATGAGTCCTTGGCCTTTATCCGTGGTTTTGAAATCTGAGGATGCCCAGAATGAGGAGAGGGGAGTGTTGATGGACATACACATATGGACATGGTCATGACCTTGAACTAGCTTTGGGCCCTCCACCCAACCTCACAATCCACACCACACTCAGCAGTTTCCTGGGGAGGGGGTATGGATCTGGCAAGAGGGGCCCTCAGAAGGTGATATGACATGGCTAAGAAGGCAGTACCAGCCTAGCCCTGGCAGGGTTCCTGTGGGCAGCTGCTGGAGAACTGGCCTCAGGTCTGGTTGTGTAGAGAGAAACACACAGCTATCCTGGGCCTCACCTGCCCATGCTGCTTTCTTCCTGGAGCTCCAGAAACCACACTCCTGACTGTCTACTCCTCCATAGTCCTGTGGCTCCTCCTGCCAGGAGCAACCCAGGAGAACTGTAGAAGTCAGAACACCCATTGGCCAGACACAGACCCCTCACCCTGTCCTGGACCTCAGCCAGGGTGCCGGGAACCAGTACAGGACAGCCCAGGAAGCAAACAGCTTGCCATATAAGTCTCTTTTTATTATTAAATAGATGGTAAAGTGCTCTGAGCCTGGCCCTCAGTATTTCTGAATACTTTTTGGTGAGAAATGAGAGCAAAGCCTCTTCTCTAAATGGCAGAAATTTGCCTCATTGGCTCCAGGTTGGATGTGGGACTTTTCTCTGTTCTGACAACAGAACATGTTCTTGCTCATGTGGATGTGAGGGCTCATCCACACTCATCTTTGGTAGCTCTGGACCTCAGGAAGACTTCCCCTTCACACTGGGATGCCAACGTTCCTCTCCAGAGAAATACTCTATCCCTTCTCTTCTATTCCAGCTCATAAAATGCACCTCCAACTCAATCACAGCTTTTAGAGATGGAAAAACAACGATTACAGACATACATTTATCCATGCAATTATTTACCACTTTTTTCTTCCATACTTATCTGGGATCTTAATATCCAAAGGACTTCTGAACCTGGAGAGAGATATCTCTGCAACTTGGGTTTTAATGCTTATTGTATTAGCCATAGTTTTCCTAAACATTTAAGCACTTTTTACTTAATCAAACTTATTAAATGCATTAATCAAATTATTTTAAATATTTAAATGTTGATACAAACTAAAAAGTCATCAGCTCCATATTCCAGCCACAGAAAAGAGCAAGGGGGTAGAAGAAATTAAACTTCTGCTTATAACTCACTAGAAAAAACTTAGAGTCACATGGCCACATCTGGCCGAAAGGGAGGATGGGAAATATAGTCTTTATTTGGGGTGGCTAGGCATCTAGTTAAAAATCTGAGGTCTTAAAAGGAGGGGAAGTGGATTCTGGGGGTGGGGGGCAACTTGCAATCTCTGCCACACCACTCTCCTGTCAACAGACATTTGGGTTGCTCCTCTATTTCTACTATTACATACTTTTGGCAGTAAACATTGTTATGAGTTGCTTAGGGAATATGATGAAGAGTGGGACTGCTAAGTCATAAAGTATGTGTATTGTTAACTAGATATTGCCAAATTGTCCTCCAACTTGGTTGTTCTGATTTACATTCTCACCAGAAGTATATGAGTCCTCTTATTCAACGTTCTTACCAACACTCGGTATTGTCTGGTTTTATCATTTTTGCAAATCTGAAGTGTGTATAATGGCATTTCTTTGTGGACTTAATTCCGTGAATCACAGTGATATTGAACATTGTTTATTATGTTTATCGAATGTTTGTATTTTCCCTCTGTGAAGTGTCTGTCAAAACTTTTGCGCAGTTTTCTATTGGTTGTTTTTCTTTTTCTCATTGATTTTTAGAAGACTTTAATATTTTTTGGATACCAATCCTTTATCAGCTCTACGCATCACAAATATCCTCTTCCAGTGTGTGGTTTTTCATTCTCTTTATGGTTTCTTTCAATGAACAAAAGTTCTTAATTTTTACTTAGTCAAAATTATAATTCTTTTCCTTTATGTTTTGCAATTTTGAGTAGTTTTTAAAGCTCTCCCTACCATGAAGTCATGAAGATATTCCCCTGTATTTTCTTCAAATATTTTCATAGTTTCGCCTTTTACATTTAATTAATTTTTATATATGGTTTAAGTAGGAATCTGATTTTTCTTCCATATGGATAACTGATTATCCTATACTTTTCCTAATTTCTTGAATTTTTAGTTTCTCCTTAATTGAATTGTACACTGTGGGAAGGCTAAGAGTTTCTTATAGAAGTCAGCTGGAAGCTTCTGACCTGTTGATGTCTGATGCCTGAATGATGCTTTCTTGCATCTAGGTGGAACAGAGGGACCAGGTTCTGCCTCATGTATGGAATAGTCTGGCTTCCCCCGACTCTCAGTTCCGTCGTAGATCAAGTTTCCAAATGTGTTCTATTTATCTATTCCTGTGGCATTAGCACATTGTCTGACTTACAACAGTTTAAAATCTGGTTTCATATCTGGTTGGGCAAGCCCCCCACATTGCCCTTCTGTAGGAGGGCTTTACAACTTCTGGCTCTTTGCTTTTCCATACAAATAATAAAGTCAGCTTGTCAAATTCTACAAAAGGAAAATTTACAGACTCAGCTTGTTTCAATTAACTATAATTATTATTTGCTCTTTTGATGCTCAAATTGTCACAATTTGGCCCCTTTAAGTAGGGGCCTTTGTCCTTTAGGCTGACAACGAACATTCTAAAAGCATGTTTTTTCTGACCACAAAAAAATGATTCCTGTTCTTGACCTAATCCATGGGATCAGCTTTTAAAGAGGAATAGTGGTAGCACAATTTGGACCCTGGATATGCATATCTGATTGTTCCATGTGCATATTGGTGATAGACAGAAAAACACTGCACACCCACTAGTGACAGCTAGAAAAAAGGCATTTCTTTCCAAGGTCATCAATTCACGTTGATAGTTCCCGTGAACTCTAACATCACAAAAATCTTTAAAATTACTGTAACAAAAGTTTCAATTTTCTTTTCTCTAAACTTAAGTACCTTAAAATTGTAATTATAATTATACCAAGGTTTCACTGATCATGATCACCTTTTGTTACATTTACATACATAAAGATCCAAGTTTAGTTTTAGGCTTCTTCACATTGAGTCTAAATGAATCTTTTTTGACTGTGTGGTAACAGGCTGCTCCGAATCATTCCAGCTGAGGACCCCAACTTCTTTAGAATATTTCAGACCAACAGAGTAGTTCTATAGCATATCAGAGAACAATGGGGTTTCATCTACTTTTCCCACATGCTTGAATTTTTGGTTTCTCCTAAACTGAATTATATATTGTAGGAAGGGTCATAGCTTCTGGCAGCTTCTAACAGATGAATGTTTGGTACAAGAATGATGGTCCTTCATGATACATGAATCAGTTGACCAGCCTCTCTTAGCTTTGAAAATTCTAGGAGGTGGTTGTGGATATCATGGATGACTTCCTGTATTAGGGTTCTACAGACAAACAGAACCAACAGGAAGTATATAAATTTATACCAGTAGGAAATATATATACAATTGACCCTTGGACACTGCATAGGTTAGGGGTGCCGACCCTCTGCATAGCTGAAAATCCGAGGGAGATTCCCTGGTGGTCTAGTTGTTAGTGTTGTGGTCTGCAATTCGGCGCTTTAACTGCCATGGCCTGGGTTCAATCCCTGGTTGGCCACGGGGCCAAAAAAAAAAAAAAGAAAAGAAAATCCGAGCATAACTTTACAGTCAGCCCTCTGTACCTGCAGTTCTGCATCTGCGGATTCAACCAACAGGGATTGTGTAGTAATATAGTATGTATTTATTGAAAAATATATGAGTATAAGCCGACCTGCACAATTCAAACCTGTGTTGTTCAAAGGTCAACTGTATATATAACTATGTATACATATATATATTTTATATTTATATATATATAAAGAGATTCATTATAAGGAATTAGCTCACAAGATTATGGAGGCTGGCAAGTCCCGAGAACTACAGGCTGAATCAGCAAGCATGGAGACACAGGAGAGCCAGTGGTTTAGTTCCAGTCCAAAGACTGGCAGGCTCAAGACCCAGGAAGAGCCGATATTTCAGTTTGAGTCTGAAGGCAGGAAAAAAGCCAAAGTCTCAGTTAAAAGACAGGCAGGAAAACTCTCCCTTATTTGGAGCAGGATCAGCCTTTTTGTTCTATTCAGGCCTTCAACTGATTGGATGAGGGCCACCCACGTTGGAGAGCACAATCGGCTCTCCTCAAACATATGTTAATCTCATCCAAAAACACCCTCACAGAAACATTCAGAATAATGTTTGACCAAATATTTGGGCACCCCACAGCCCAGTCAAGTTGACACATAAAATTAACCATCACACTTCCCAACATCCATGCATATTCATCTCATGTGCATATTCCAAGCCAACCATAGTTATTCTGTCTCCTTGTCAGTGATGATTTCAGGGGTGGACAGGCCTCAGCCATGATGTGAGGGAAAGCTGATGGTAGGGCTCCTAGGAAAAGTTCCTTTGATCCAAAGACAGTGCTGCGTGACACAATGCTCTCTTCCCCCTCTGGATGTTTTATGGTTGATGGTGATGGCAGAGGGGAGAAATGGAAAAGCCAGGTCCCTTGTCACTGACTCAACCTGCCCCAGAGCCCTCCTCCCTCTGGTCTCTCTGTTCACCAAGATAACAAATGGCCTATTGTTCAAGCCACTTCAAAGTGTGGTTTCTGCTCCTTGAGGCTGAGGATTTCCTAATATAGATCCATCCTAAGAGACTTGGCAGTTTCTACAGCCTTTAATTATAATGCCTGTTTGTGACAGGCAATCTTCTGTATATATAATAAATTGTTTCGTTACTACCTCAAAGTTTGATTTTTCTAATGACATTTTAAGTCGCAAAGATGTTTCTAGATTTTCATTAAAATTCAACCATGCGTGATGCTCCCAGTGCAACCAGTCCATCAGAGGTCACAGAGGTGAAGAGACCATCTCTTTCAGGCAGCACGTGGACATTCCTATATCATCTCTCCTGGTGCCCAGTTTCCCTTGGCAATGACTACAAGATGCAACTCAATTTCAGAAATGTTAAAATGAGCGTCTTAAAACTGAGGAAGCATTTTTGTATGTAGGGAGATGCAAGTTTCTGCTGGTTTTGGGCGGAGGGGTGGTTTAGGGCTGAGAGTGAAAACAGGGATGAGTGGAGAAAGGACTCTGAACCGAGGACAGGATCGTCTGGTATCCAGTTTGGAGGCTTGACGTAAGGAGATGCCATCATGAGGATACTTCCTCATTCTCCAAAGATGTTCTACATACCACTCTGTCGTTTGTGCCTGCAAAATGAAAATATGAGCCATATTGATCCACACCCATATTTCTGTTAATGCAAAGACAGTTTTTCCTTTCTTTCTAAAATAACTTGACCAAAAACCTTCATGGAGTGACTATGCCAGGTCTTGGGCCAAGGGAGAGAGACTTGGAGATAAATAAAGCACACTCCATTCAAGGACCTCACAGTTTAGTAAGACAAGTTATAATATGTATAACATATTTGTATATATTATATATGTATGAACATGCTTGTATATCGTAGTGCTATAGTCTGAATGTTTGTGTCTCCCAAATTCATATGTTGAAATCCTAACCCCCAGCGTGATAGTATTTGAAGGCTCGCCTTTGGGAGGTGATTAGGTCATGAGGGCGGAGCTTTCATGATTGAGATCAGTGCCCTTATAAAAGAGACACCAGAGAGCTAGCTTGTCCCATCTGCCATGTGGGACACTGTAAAAAGATGGCCATCTAGGAAGTGGGGCCTCACCTGACACTGAATCTGCCATCACCAGGATCTTGGACTTCCCAGCCCTCAGAACTGTGAGAAATAAATATTTGTTTTTTATGAGCCACCCAGTCTGTGGCATTTTGTTATAGCAGCCTGAGTGGACTAAGCAACATGGAGGGTAATAGTTGGAAGGGTACCCTCCAAAACATGACTATGCTTACCTGTCTCCTTCTGTACTTTTGTGCTTTTTAAAAACTGGCATGCATTACTAGGGCAGAAGGGGGACCAGTGATAAGGCTTTGCAGTGGCCCGGGCAAGAGACAGTGGTGGCTTGGGCAGCAAGGTTGTGGAGGATGAAGAGACTTGCCTGGACTGGAAGCTACTGAGGAGGGGGAATCAGGGCTTGGTGGTAGATAGAACAGAGGAGTCAAAGATGGCTTGAGCGATAGGGTGGATGGTGGGGGGCATGCTGGAAGAGATGTTTGGGGGCAGTTTCCTGGTCAGCACCTGCCCAGGTAGATGCAGGATGAATACCTCTGCAGGATTTCCACTGGCTGTTCACCCACAAAATTGCCTCCCCAACCGGAGAGGTTGGCTAAGAACTCTACAGCAGCTCCCAACTCCCAGTGGCCTCTTCTAGGGGCAGTTGTCCCTCCAGGAACCCAAGGCTGGGTGGCAGTGTAATCCACCAGTGGGCCAGTGGATCCCATGCCCATTCCCACCTGGGGGCTTACAAGCCAGAACTGTGAGGCCAGACTTTGTCAGGGCCTGCCCTGGGGTGAGGCTGCCCCCAGCAGGGGGCAGCAGCCATCCTGCTCTCTGCCTAGAATGCTAGAAGGCCTGAATAGGAGCTCCCTCGTGGTTTCATCCATCCACCCACCGCTTGGTGTTAGTGCCCAGGGTGCAGCCAGGGCCTCGGCCACACCGCCGGGAGTGGGCCCCCATCCCAACCCCGAATATCTCAGGGGGGATGAATCCTTCTCAGCTTTAGAAGGGGTAGTGAAATCAGATAAAAAAAGGGGTGGAGGCTTTGCTGACCTTTGACGGGGCGTGGGGAGTTCTGCGATAGAAGGGTAGCAATGGCGGAAAGGAGGGAAGGTCTGCACTTGAATGAACAAACGAACTAACGAACCAAGAGTAGTTGATTTTTAGGCCACTTTAACCGGAGTCTCAGGGTTAGAAAATCCACCCTCCCCTCCCGGAACGAAAATGTCTCCTAGTTAGTTTTCATTCTCTCACTTGTTACAACTTGCATTATAAAACTTAGGCTCCCCGCTCCAGGAGCTGGTGGGCTTCTCCAGCTCGGAGAATCCGGGCGGCCTTGTTGGTCGCTGTGTCCCCAGAACTCGGCGAATAGTGCTCGCGACTCCGGCCGCTGCTGGGTGCCCCCACACGGTGCTGGGGGCCCAGGGATAAGGGGCCCCCGCACTTCAGCCCAGGCCACGCCCAATCCCCCGCCCCTCCTGTCCCCGCCCCGCCCCGTCTGCCGACAGACTCCGCGGCGCCGCGAAGCCCGCGCCGCCGCCCCCGAGCGCCCAGGTGGGCGGAGTTGCGGATGAGGGGCGGGATGTTTTGGTGGGCGGGGGTCCCGGTGACGGCATCCGCGCGCGCCGCGCTGGGGCTCAGAGCCTGACCGTCCCGCGGCGGGACTACGCTCACACCGGAGCAGGTGGGTGTGGGCCGGGGAGGGGTGGCGGTTGAGGACCGGGGTAGGAGGGAGGAGGCGCGCGCCTGGACCGGGTGGCACGGTGTCGGCACGCCTGGGGAGCCCTGACCGAGCACGGGGACCTCCCCCATCCTTGCTTACCAGTCTCCTGGAAGTCCGTGTCTGGGCGGGTGGGAGTCTCCCCTTTCCTAAGTCGGGGGCCTGAGGACGGCCTTATGGGCCTGGCCAGGAGGAGCTAGCGCCCACACTGCGAGAGTTGGATTCGCATTTGAAATCACTTCTCCGAACTTTCCGCGAGCTCCTATCCCTTGCCTGGCGCTTCTGACTCCGGTTCCCCTACCCCGGGCGCCCGACCGCCCCGGTGTTGTCCGGGCGCCTTCGGTGCGCGGAGCACTGTGCCCCGAGCCGGGGTGCGGAGAAGCCGGGACTGCCCGGGTCTGGAAAAGCTTTGGGTGAGGGGTGCGCGAAGGCGCCCACAGTATCGCGTGGCAGTTACCGCTGTGGCCCCAGTGCCGGGCACCCAGCAGGCGCTGATGATTGAATTAACGAAAGAACCGTTACAGCTGCTGAGAGACGTTAAGTAGTGAAAAATAAAGTGCTGTGACCTGGGGGTGGGGGTAGGGAGTGGTGAGGACTGCGATAAGAGAAAGGAGGAAGGAGATGGGGAAGTTTCCTTGGATGAAGATTATTCATCACTATTGGGCAGCTACTAAGCGTCGGACCTTGTGCTGGGTGCTGAAGATGCAGCACGAAGGGGACAGGAGGGTCCCTGCCTCCCAGCTCCCAGATTGGGACGTGGGGGGGGGGGACGACGGGTAATCTGTCTTTTGCAAGGGAAGGGAGTGGTCAGTGGCTGATGGGAGAACCACAGGGCATTGTGTGTGTGTGTGTGTGTGTGTGTATGTGTATGTGTATGTGTAGTGGTGGGGGCACAGAGCAGGGGCCCCTCCCTGGCTCCCTGAAGGTGGGACCAGCCTAAGCCTGGAGGGATGAGGAGTCTTGGGCAACACTGAGTGTGCTGCAGGAGGAGAAAGGTGAGGAAAGGTGGGGTATAGGGGGTAGGCAGGGCCCATTAAAAGTTTTTTTTTTCCTGTTAAGGTTTTGAATCTCAAGAGCATTAGGGAGTCTCTTCTGGGGGGAGTTTAAATAGGAGAGTGATGTGAGCGCATTTGCATTTCTGAAAAATGCCCGTGTTGCTGCATAGGAAGGTGCAGGGAGGCTGAGGCCAGTGAGGAGGCTGGTAAATGTCATTCCGTCGAGATGTCAGTGGGCAGGATCAGAGCTTTGGTAATAGGATGGAAAGAAGCAGGTGTACTTGATATTTAGAAGATGGGATTGGCAGTATTTGATGGTGGGGGCTTGGTCTCAAGCGGTACGTGGGCCTCTCACTGTTGTGGCCTCTCCCGTTGAGGAGCACAGGCTCCGGACGCGCAGGCCCAGCGGCCATGGCTCACGGGCCCAGCCACTCCGTGGCATGCGGGATCTTCCCGGACCAGGGCATGAACGCATGTCCCCTGCATCGCCAGTCGGACTCTCAACCACTGCGCCACCAGGGAAGCCCTGCTTTTTTTTTTTTTTAGCATCTTTATTGGAGTATAATTGCTTTACAATGGTGTGTTAGTTTCTGCTGTATAACAAAGTGAATCATTGTATGTGTACATATATCCCCATATCTCCTCCCACCCTCCCTATCCCACCCCTCTAGGTGGCCACAAAGCACTGAGCTGATCTCCCTGTGTTATGCGGCTGCTTCCCACTATCTATTTTAGATTTGGTAATGTATATATGTCCATGCCACTCTCTCACTTCATCCCAGCTTCTCCTTCCGCCTCCCTGTGTCCTCAAGTCCATTCTCTACATCTGTATCTTTATTCCTGTCCTGTGCTGACTCTTTTTAAGAAGGTGGAGCAGGGGATGTGAGATGACAAAGGCAGAGACTATGGAAAACCCAATAGGTGTTAGGGAAGAGATCCCTGATGTGGTGCTGCTTGTGTGTGTGTCTGTGTGTCTTCCTTCTAGGAGATAGGGTCCCAGGGGAAGGATGCAGCTGGAACACAGAAACCCTTGGATGTCAGGTGGAGGAGTTAGGGCCTTATTTTGCCAGTGATGGGAGCCATGAAATGTTACTGTGTAGGATTTTTATCGTGGCCCTTGCAGCATCTGGGCATTAGGTTGGGGCACGGAGGATGTTCTGAGTTTTGACCACCCTCCCTTTTAATCCTTGCAAGGTCAGGAGCTGCAGGATCTGGCTCCAGGTCACCTGCAAAGTGAGTCCAGGTGCTGATGGCAGGGGCCTCTTCCTCTCTTCGCAGGGCAGGGAACAGCCTTCCTTCAACATGGGGCTGGAGGCCCAGAGGCTGCCAGGGGCTGAGGAGGCCCCAGTGAGGGTGGCCCTTCGAGTCCGCCCATTGCTGCCCAAGGAGCTGCTGCACGGGCACCAGAGCTGCCTGAGGGTGGAGCCGGGGCACGGCCGGGTCACTTTGGGCCGGGACCGCCACTTTGGCTTCCACGTAGTGCTGGACGAGGACGCCGGGCAGGAGGCTGTGTACCAGGCCTGCGTGCAACCCCTCCTCGAGGCTTTTTTTGAGGGCTTCAATGCCACCGTCTTTGCCTACGGTCAGACAGGCTCCGGGAAGACGTACACCATGGGGGAGGCCAGTGTGGGTGAGTGACCCTGCTTGAGGCCCCCTGCCCTTGTTGAGGGTCCTCAATGTCTCCTGAATTTCTGCCCCTGCCCTCTTGCTGCCATTCTCTGTTGAAGATGAGGATGCTGGGGGAGGGGGGAGGGGCAGGTTTCCTAAACAGATCTGCAGCCCGGAGTGGGATCAGCTGTGTCAGTGGGCGGGTCGGGCAGGCAGGAAGAGTCCTCGGAGGTGAGTGACCTTCTCAACTCCATAGAGATGGGACCATGCTGTCTGGCTGTGGGGACCTCACGGGGAGGAAGGGCACGGGAAGTTGGCTTGTCTCTGGAGGTTGTTAGGATGGCTGCTGGGGGTCAGGAATCCATGTTCTGGTCAGAGTGGTTGGAAGGGGAACTGTCCTGGAAGAGATATGCTTTGGCTGCTGCATAGCAGGGAAGTAGGCTGGTTCCATGAGGCTCTGGAGCAGAGTTTTGGGAGAGATGCTTTAGGCCAACTGAAGGAACTGCCCCCTTTTAAAGAGCATGAACTGCTTTATCCTAGGTTTTAAAAGTGTACATGTTTGTTGTGGAAAATTAGGAAAATACAGAAAACACATACACAAAATAAAACTTACTTGATAATTGCCTTTCAGAAATCACTCACCCTGTTAGCATTTCAGTCTTTCTGGGTGAAAATTAGTATACGTTAAAAAATGGTATAATAGTGTACCCACTCTTTTGTATCCTGTTTTATTTTTTTAACAGTATATCATGAACATTTCTCTGTATCATTAAATATTCTTCAATCAAAAATTTTAATGGCTGCCTGGCATGCCATTGTGAGTATAAGGTAACTTATTTAACCAGGTCCCCTGTTTGGATGTTAGGATGGACACTTAGGATGTTTACATTTTTATTGAGTTATGAGGAAGAATATGTTCTGAATATCCTCTTATTACTTCCTTGGGATAAATTTAGGAGGTCCTTTAGGTAACTGAGCATAGACTATGGTAATGAGTCTCCAGGAATAATCAAGCAAAGGGTATCTGACCGCCTGGCAGAGATGTAGTGGAGGGGATGCTTACATCATGAAAGGGATTGGTTGAACCTTGAGAGGTTACTTCCAACTCTGAAATTCTGCCTGACCACCCTGGGGCATGGCCTGGCTCAGGCTGCCCAGCCCATCCTGGCCTCTGCTGCTGCCTTCTCCACACTGGAGCCCCATCCTCCAGCTGCTGCTAGGGGCTTCTGGGCCTTGTGGGTGCCACATCCAGCTGAAAGCATGGTGGCAGGAGGCCCTGTGGTGTCTCCTCAGCCTCTCTTCACGAGGATGAGCAGGGCATCATCCCACGGGCCATGGCTGAGGCCTTTAAGCTGATTGATGAGAATGACCTGCTTGACTGTCTGGTGCACGTGTCCTACCTGGAAGTGTACAAGGAGGAGTTCCGAGACCTGCTGGAGGTGGGCACCGCCAGCCGTGACATCCAGCTTCGGGAAGATGATCGTGGGAATGTTGGTGAGGAACTCCTGGGTCTGCCACTGGCTGGGAGCGGGATACCTGGCTTGGGGAGGCTTTACCTGCTTAGGGTGGCTTACCTGTCTGGTGGGGGTACCTCCTAACTGGGAAACCAAGCTCTGGAAAGTTTTGCTTTCGCTTCCCGTCTCTACTGAGTTCAGTATACATTGGTGTGCCCAGAGTGATAGGCATTGAGGTAAGCGTGGGGAAGCTGGAGCCCCCTCAAGCCCCAGCCAGTATGGGCAGGACACCCTAGGCATGGGGAAGGGAGCCCTGAGTCAGGAAGAGCTTTAGGGGACCAGCCGTGCTCTGCCTGCTCTCCTGGCTGTCAGTCTCAGGCTGCCCCTGCCCTGGGCTCATGGCCTTCTGTGCCCGCAGTGCTGTGTGGAGTGAAGGAGGTCGACGTGGAGGGCCTGGATGAGGTGCTGAGCCTCTTGGAGATGGGCAATGCAGCACGGCACACGGGGGCCACACACCTCAACCGCCTCTCCAGCCGCTCACACACTGTGTTCACCGTGACCCTGGAGCAGCGGGGGCGCGCCCCCAGCCGCCTCCCCCGACCTGCTGCGGGCCAGCTGCTCATCTCCAAGTTCCACTTCGTGGACTTGGCGGGCTCAGAGAGGGTGCTCAAGACGGGCAGCACAGGCGAGCGGCTCAAGGAGAGCATCCAGATCAACAGCAGCCTCTTGGCGCTGGGCAACGTCATCAGCGCCCTGGGTGACCCCCAGCGCCGTGGCAGCCACATCCCCTACCGGGACTCCAAGATCACCCGGTGAGCCGCCGATGGCCGCAGGCCCACAGAGAAGGGGCCCCAAGAGCCACGCTAGTCTGTTCTAGCTGCTGTCTGGCCTCTGGGGTTGGGGGGAGGTGACTAGGAGATGGGTCCCCATCAGGCGGTTCGAGGTATCCGGCCCATGGGGAAGCACGCCGAGGATCTGACCCTGTTTGGGGTCTGTACCTGGGACGTTGGGGCCCCTAACGCGTCTTGCCTGGCGCCCTCAGGATCCTCAAAGACTCCCTGGGCGGGAATGCCAAGACAGTGATGATCGCTTGCGTCAGCCCTTCCTCCTCGGACTTCGACGAGACTCTCAACACCCTGAACTACGCCAGCCGCGCCCAGAACATCCGCAACCGCGCCACTGTCAACTGGCGGCCTGAGGCCGAGCGGGCGCCTGAGGAGGCAGCTGCTGGCCCGCGGGGGCCACCCAGACACCGCTCGGAGACGCGCATCATCCACCGGGGCCGGCGCGCCCTGGGCCCCACCGCCGCCTCCGCCGCGGCCGCCGCCCGCCTTGGCGCCGAGTGCGCTCGCTACCGGGCCCGCACTGACGCCGCTTACAGCCTCCTGCGCGAGCTACAGGCCGAGCCCGGGCTGCCTGGCGCCGCCGCCCGCAAGGTGCGCGACTGGCTGTGCGCCGTCGAGGGTGAGCGCAGCGCCCTAAGCTCTGCCTCCGGTCCCGACAGCGGCATCGAGAGTGCCTCCGCCGAGGAGCAGGCCATGCAGGGACCCGGCGGACGAAAGGTGGCCAGGGGTCAGGTGTGGCCTAGGGGTGGGGAGGGGATGGGGAAGGAAGAAAGTCTTCATACAGCTAGCTGTGTCCCTGTCCCTTGCTCATTAGCAGAGCACATTCGGGATTCAGAGGCACTTCTGCTGGTGACCTTGATGACTTTCCAATCCTCAGCGTCTCTATCTGTAAAATAGGGATAGCATTAGTATCTACCTCCTGGTGATGTAAGGACTGAAGGTGTCACAAGTGCAGGTGAAGGCTAGTTGTTCCTAATAATAGTGATGTTATTGTTAATGAAAATATGATTAATAATTACAAGAGCTGGCCCAATGGCTTGTGGAGGGGACTGCAGGCCAGGTGGGGTCTCGAGCCCCTGTTGCAGGTGGGGCTTGGAGCAGAGTAGCAAGCCCGGCTAGGGGAACCTCTGGCAGGGCAGGGAGAGGGCTGAGGTGTCTCAGGGACAGGCAGGCTTGTCTTGACAGCTCCTGGCCCTGAAACTTCTCTCCCGGCCCCATAGGAAGATGAGGGGGCACTGCAGCTGCTGGCCCTGCAGAGCCAGGTGGCCCGGCTGGAGGAGGAGAACCGAGACTTTCTGGCTGCGCTGGAGGACGCCATGGAGCAGTACAAGCTGCAGGTGGGGCACCCCCTTCCACAGTGGTGGGGGGGGGCACTTCTGCTGGGAGGTGAAACTGAGCTGAGCCTGTCAGGATGAGAGGAAGTTAGCTGTGTGGGTGGGGGGGGGGGGGTTCTGGCAGGATGGGTAGAGATACGGGGTGCGCAGTATGAGCAAAAGTGTGGAGGTGAGGAACACATTGGTGCGGGTGGGTGTGCAGGATGGTCATGAGGATGGATAGGAAGTGGGACTGGAGGGGTAGCAGAATGAGACTCTAGAGCTGGGCTTTTCCTTTTGTCCCAGGGTAACTGGGTCAGCATTGCTCCTGGCGCCCTCTGGTGGCAGTGAATGGCATGGATATGGAGGGAGTGATAGGATGTGGCAGGGTGGGTGAGTTTGAACCGGAACTGATGCAGTGTGTGTGCGCGTGGGAGGGACACCAAGAGGTGGTCAGAGGTATTTGGCCCTCCTCCATTTTAGCACAGAGAGGGCAGGGTGGCCTCAGACGTGCTCTTCAGTTTCCTGCACTTCTGCCTCTCAGCATCCCTGCACCCTACCTTTCGCACTTCCGCGTTGCCCCATCCGCACTTGGACCGTGTCTTGCAGAGCGACCGTCTTCGTGAGCAGCAGGAGGAGATGGCAGAGCTGCGGCTGCGGCTGGAGCTGGTGCGGCCTGGCTGGGGGGCCCCAGGGCTCTTGCAGGGCTTGCCTCCTGAGTCCTTTATGCCCCGGCCTCACACGGCCCCCCTGGGGGGTGCCCACACCCATGTGCTGGGCATGGTGCCCCCTGCCTGCCTTCCTGGAGATGAAGTTGGCCCTGAGAATTGGGGAGAGGTGAGGAGGTGGCGTGTCTGCTGGGCCTGTTGACCTGGGCAGGCTCTGGCAGGGGAAGGTGATGCTGGGGAATGTGTCCCTCACCCCATGCTTTCATGGGACCAGCTATGAGATGCCCCTTTCTGGTGGTTCCTAGAGGAATGGCCAAAATTTGCGTAGGGCTTCTCAGAAGGATCTGGTGCCGTTGAGCATCCCTGGAGTACCTGGGATCGCTCAGAGTGAGGAGGTTATAGAGGGGCTTCTGGCTTCCAGTATGGAGTGGAAAGCTCACATACTTCCAGGGGTGGGGAGCTCATCACCTCTGAGGCCACACCCTCTCCATCTTTGGACGCGTTTCTTTGCAAGTTCACTCTTTCCTGAGCTCTAATCTGCTCCTCAAGCCTGGTCTCTTGTTTCTAGTTCTGTCACTTGGGGCCTTTTGGACAAAGGCTGCTCCTGCATCTGCCTGAGAGCTCTGGGTCATCTCAGCTCTAAAGGCCTGAGGGACTGAGGAGAGGGAGGACGTGGGTTTGGCAGAAGCTTGTTATGCAGCCCCCCTACTCTAGCAGGGCGTTGTTGGTGAGATAAAACTTGGTGCAGATGACCTGTATACGAGACAGAAAGGACCAGTTGTCCCCCGAGGAGTGCCAGGTTTGCTATGGGAGCCGGAGCAGGGGTGGAGAGGGGGAAGAGAAGAGGGGGAGAAGAGGGAGGAGCGAGGGAAGAGGGAGGAAGCTCCTGCTCCGACTTGAGAGTGGAAAGCCTTCCCAGAGGTGTCATTTGAGCTAGATCCTGAAGGTAAAGTAGGGCTGGAAGAGGTAGAGATGTGAGGAGCATGCAAGGTGGGTGTAGGTGGGAGCAAAGACTTGGTGGTGGGAGATGGCTGATGAAGAATGCCCTAGAAGCTTCCTATCCTGAAACCTGGCATTCCCCTAGCAAGTGACAAATGGCGGGGAGGCTGGAGCCAAGTTGCTGGCAGAGGGAGAGAGGCTGGGAAGTGGCTCTTCAGCTGCATCAGAGGAAGAGGAGGCGGGGGGGGAGGAGGAGCCACCCCGACGGATCCTGCACCCAGGCAGGTGAGTGGGACCCACGGCCCACCTGACAAGGACTGGCTCAGGGCCCCGGCTGGGCAGGAGGAGGATCCCACTGGGGTCTCAGGGTTCCCTCGCCTGCGTCGCCCTGGCCGGCCCTTGGGGGAGAGCAGGCAGGGACTATGGGCTCTGAATCAAGAGTTCTCGCTGGGGTGAGTGTGCTGAGGGGATGGGCCCAGACTTCCTGGTTCTCAACCTCCAAGGTGGCCCTCGGTTCCCCCAGCTGCCGTGCACCCTCTAAGCTCAGCTGCTGGCCTCAGAATTCTGCCAGACTGACATCCTGGGGTAACAGTGACCCTGGTGGCCTCTCTTCCCCTCCTGGACCCAGGAGGTAGCTGGGCTGGGGAGGGATACAGGCTCCCACTTCTGCCCTCCAGGAATAGGATCAGTAAGGGGAGCCAGAGGATGGGGGCCCGCCCAGGGAGTCCACTCAACAGGAAGGGCCCAGAGCTTCGCCTGGAGGAGCTGGGTGCAACCATCCCGGGGCCCAGAGGTGAGCTGGGTAGGGCACAGAGAGGGTCCTGACCCCTTTTCCCCTTCATGGTCCTGGACTGGCCATCCTGGACAGTCCACACACAACCCCTGGCTGTTGCTGGCCAGGGCATGCCCTCCCCCTCCCCTCCCCTCCCC